>NC_139229.1:148293363-148893363 GCF_977018435.1 Lepisma saccharinum | reverse complement strand
CCCCACGATGACGGGCCATTTCACACAGCTCCACTTACCTTGCACACCTCACACACAATAATGGGCTCGCAATGTCGCCTGCATGAACAGCAACTGACCGTGAGCCACAGATAAGGATGCACATGAGGCTGGCTACCGTACTGACTGGTTTCACACACACAGCTGGAATGTTGCCAGCTTCAGCAACGTTTTTGTCACTTTTCATTTTGCCAACCACATGCTACACATTCTGGAAAAAATTGGTTTCGCGGCTTGTGAGGTTCAAACTAGACTACATTGCATTTTCCATGTGCATCATCGTCACATCTTTCTTGAACAGGAACCGTCGGTTCCATTCAAAACACTCCATACTGAATTTTTGGTCGTTTTTCATGGTGGTCTTAAACTTTTTGTCGGTAGTGTATGGTTGCACAAGTTTGCTGCATTCTAGCACAGACCTATTGCTGATATACGTGCATATATTTTCAACTTTGAGTTAGTGCCTGTATAACTTAGAATTATGTCTTTGGGGTCGGCGTGCAGTTACTTATGAGCCACTGCGATGGCCTTTCCACCCATCTGCCTCCGAACTGAGACCATTGTCGAACTTTCTCCTCAATTAGTAAACTTGTTGGTGTGGTAAGCATGCACAGAGATTGTATCTTCATTTGCCGAGATATTTCTGTAAGTTTAGGCTAAAAGAGGGCAAGAAACCATTCCTCTTCACTGCTGCAAGTGTGTACGTACCATAATTCCACATTAGTTAGTATAATATAGATTGAAAGGATGTTAGTAATGGAGAATAATGAATATTATTGAAAACAGTATTAGATATGAAAAAAGGTTGATATAAAAAAAAATTGCCTCGTTTACACTTGCCGATGCCTGGACAGATTCTGTCTACCAGCGTATTGTAGAGAATATCAAGATTACGCACCGTAAACGAAGGTCGAACAATTTTTATTGCCAGCATCAGCCAGTGCCTTCTAATAATAAGGCCCATGCCGAGCCTATTTACATGCATCGTCATCATTGGTAGGTCACGGTTCGAATAAGATATCAACTCCCGAGTCACAAGATTTCTTCGTATTTGTCATCCACACACACTATGTTCAAACCATAACAATTTTCCGCCCGTTAAACGCACATTTGCAACTATGTTGGGATTCCCGACCTACCAGTGATAACGTAGTACGTACACCCAGTCTCTGCACCGGCCTTGTTAAAAGAAGGCCCTGCAATAGCGCGGAGAATGGCCAAAGTAGAAAACCCCTCCGAACTCCGTGAAGTAACAAGAATCTGCGACAATCCAGTGAGCGCCCTTCGACTGCAGGTACCCAGGCGAAAATTGATGAGTAATGCAATGGCGTTAATGTGACAGCGGGAGAGTATTCCGTCGCCTCCAGAACTCCACACAAGGGGGAGGATCCCGCATAAAACCGGGAAGTTACGGGACGCTTTGCGGGAGCGGAAAGCGAAACAACCGGGCGAAATTACATCTGGAGAAGGTTGTTCCTGGGAATGTGCATCCGAGAAATGAGCTCCAAGGACGTACCTGAAAACGGAGATAATAGCTTTTCCTAAGAAATAAAATAAACCTCGGCGAAGAACTGCTACAGGTCGGCAAGAGCGCGAGATATCTGTCCCTCGAGCTTACCACGAGCTGGATGTATGAATTATAATCCCATGCCAGTTAATCAGCGAATGCAAAACGAAACAATTTATATTGTATAGTGTAAATATACCAAATTACGTAACATTAACTTGGTTTTGGTTTTTAGTTTGAGTTGGTGTTTTAAGTCCACTTTATGCACAGCAAGGCTAATCGGGACTGGACCTACGGTTTAAAGTGGGATCCGAACCACTGTGCCATGTGCCTCCACCGGGCATGGAACCCGGGACCCCTTGATTACAAGGCAACGACGCTACCACTGCGCCATCGGGGAGGCCCACGCAACATTAACTAATGGTAAAACAGGAGTAGGGGTTAGAATTTAACTAACATTTTGAACTTTTCCAATTGAGATTCACTAGTTCATTGCTCTCTGCCCAATGGGTTTCCCATTGCAACCTAACGCTTACCAATCTTGTGTCAAACGTTCCATGTCAGTACAGCTGGCCTAGCATCTATCTGTTTATATCTTCTTCCCCGGACCTTTCCCCTGTTAACCATTCGTTCTGTGGCACCTTGTAGCACGGAGTTCCTTCTTAGACAGTGCTGCAGCCAATACGATTTGCTCTTCTTGATCACTTCCAACATTGCTATTTTTCTCCCATCAACTATTTCCAGCACAGCTTCATTTCTTACTTTGTCCAGGGTTCCGGGTTCGAATCCCGGCCTGAGCATGGATGTTTGTGAGTGTCCATTCATCAATTTCATCATATCAACACTCATCCCCATCTTCGCAAATTAGCCAAAAAGTGGCACAAAAAGCGAAGTAAAAGTACATGGACAAGATACAGAACAAAAACCCCACAGAAGATTAGATCGCTGTGTATTAGCCAACAAAAATGAAATTTCCAGGGTGTAGTATATGGAAGAAAGGTCGCCTTTTGAAAGCCTTCCCAGGACACCCTTTACAGCACGTCAAGTTATTCAGCCACTTTTGGAGAAAGCGCCGTGTTTCCAAAATTTTCACAATCGGATAAAGGTCCATAAGCTGCATATAATGTTTCCAAATTCGCGTGACGTATTTATCGGCACGCCCTATTTGCGACGACGGTTGGTTCTGACAGACGCACAATCCGCGCAGAACAGCCTCATTGGCGGGAGGAGCTCGTGCGTGAAGCATGGTGGATCGCAAAAGCCGAAATTGCTTCATACAATTCGCAGATTTTTTTTTTTCTTCCGCAAACGCTACGTGATGAATACGATTCATCCGCTCTGACAGCGTGCGCAAACCGTCCCTGAAAGCGTTCCGCCGACGGAGGACAAATAAGATCCGCCTCTCCTTTCAGTCGGGGGCCAGCGAGGAACAAAGGAGCAATTACCCGCAGGGATTCGCATTGTATCAATTACACCGGCCCTGGGAAGGCAACACCGACGCCGTAATGGCGAATTAATGGAACGGCCAATACACATCAATACATGTTTGTCGGAGTGCATCGACGTGGCTTTCACACGCAAATGTCTCCTTACATAATTCAGCGATAGAGCGTGCAGCCGACATCCCCCTTCCCCCTCTCAGGTAATATCCCCTTCTGCTACCTCTCAGAAACGGATGAATATTCAATGAGAAAACGGAGTAATTCATCGAGCATTCATTCCAGCTCTGTTCGACGTTCGCTGGATCAACGAAAAGAAGAATCTGTTTTGCGGTCCCCGGAACATAAGGTGCCACTTTACTCACTAGGACCACAAGGCAAGTGTTGGAGATGTATCTCTAAAAAGCACGATTACTCTTTCTTTTACATATTGTTATATTCGCATATAACAGAACATTTCGGTTGCTCATTTTACTATTAATTTGTTTCTGTAAAACGTCAATTGTTTATTTGTGTATATCAAATGCTTTAAGAAACCTGCACTCCCATTGGTTAATTCATTCTAAGCGCGGTGCCTTGTTACCGCCATATCTTTGCACTCTGCAGTTTCAGTGTTCGTGGAGAACCCACTCGGGCAACAGCCGGAAACCGTCGCGGACATTCATGCATAACGTAAACCTAACGTGGCTACGTTTCATTCGTGGCATTTCAGTGAAGTGTAGTGATATCTAATTGATTATCACAACAACATGACAGTGCTCGATAGCATTCATTCAAGAACTGGTGGCGTGTTATTGTAACACCAGCTGCAAACATCGTGTAAACAGTTTCCCTATGCAGGAGTGCAGGGAAGTGTAATTACGTGTTGCGTGTATATATTATAATACATAGTTATAGTTATCAGTGTGTGCCTGTATTTTCTTTACAACTCCCAAGAAGATCGCGGTGATATCATCCATTCCAGAGGGATGTAAGTATTAACCTACAAATACGCTTATATTTAGATCCTACCGATCCGGATCATCGTATATTTTTGGTCATCAACGGGCCAGGTTCCTCATTCATTTTTGGTCCTCTACGGACCGGATTCATCGTTCAGCAAGTTTTCTACAACTCTTCATTTCAGCATTAAAAAGGAATTCTTTAAAATGTTGACTTCACTCTTCACATTGTTTACTTTCTTACTAAACGTACGGCCATGAAATTAGGCGGGTGGCAGAAGTTCGCGCTGTTGCCACGTCGGAGCAAAACCCCGTGTGTTGAGAGGTTTAACAGAATGAAAGATCTCGTTGTAGAATTGGTCTTTGTAATCCATGATAAAAACTGACAGCATTTCCTCGAGAGGTCAGGGATGACACAAAAGTGCCCCGAAGAGAGGTCGGTCCGACGCTCGAACTAGGCAACACAGCCCGGTTGACGTTGCCACACAGTGCGCAGGAAATAGTGGCTTTTGTCCCGCTCTCGGTTTTCTTTTCCCATATGTGGCACCAGCGCAATTCTGCCCAGCCGCCTGCTTTCATGGCTGTGCGTTCGGAGCTGAACCCCTCTAATTTTGCGAAAGTGTCGCGTGGATTATTGTGGTCTCCGGGAATGAACCAAACGCCTAGAAAGTATCGGCCGGTATCGGTAAATAAAATCCAACATATGCTTTCGGATACCGATGACAGTTATCGACAGATACTGATACATCGGCTCAGCCCTAATTTTTACCCTTGTGTTTTGAGTAAGAAATGTTGCGTACATAAGGCAGTATATTTCATTGTGTTTTCCAAAGGAAGTGTTTGAAATGTTTCAACCTACGATTCTGGACACACGTTCAGCTTAAAATGGAAACGGCACGCTTGTTTACTATGATAAATGGTACCTCAGAATGGAAAAGTCATCGAAGGAAGCCAAACTTTTTCAATATCTCTTCCTTACCGCAAGACTCGTAAAAGCTCCTGTTTTATTTTGCTTCGTGGCTGTATGTCTACGCTCTCGATTTGAGGGTTGCAATTTTAGATCCTAACTTTCCCTTCGGTGGGTGCACCGCAAACCTCTTCTAGTTCTGTTTCCAAAGCAATATATCAAACCCAATTGAAAAGTGCAACGGAACCAATATACGCTACTTGTAGTTTTATTATTTCAGCCGTAACGTAAAAACAGCAGCGGTGTTTTCTTTACTCTTGTCCAATTGCATATATGGGACACCGCTGTATCTACGGTAAGCAAGTCGGGTAAGTAGAAGTTGAGTAAAATTTTATTTTTAGATCAAGGAAGGAGTTTTCTAGAGATCAGCTTAAAGGTCAATCGGGTCACAGGATGAATCGGGTCACTTTTGAAATTCTCTGTTCCTACACAAAACTGGAAAAAATGTTTCGATCTGACAGTGAAGTTTGTAACTTGAAGTATCTGTTGAACGCAGAAGCTACCAAGAAGTGGTGTACGTGGAGCTGCCGAAAACTACAGTTAAAACTCGTGTTAAATATAAGTAGACGAAAAACTGTCTTTTAAAAATGGCCATGTGTATTTATTAGTGTTGTACTGTACTACATGCGATATGTTAAAGACCATTTGTGCATAACATGATATTTAGTGGTCGTGGAAGAGATCATAAGATTTACTGCCATCTTTATCGTTGATACAATGTATCCAACTGATGAACAGAAAAATGATGCACTTTTGGGCGAATAGGGTCACGAAAATAGTGTGAATAAGTTCAACACCCCTTTCTGACCATTTGTCCTGAAAGAGGCTTTTAAATTAATTTGTCTCCTAGAGATGAGGAACATACAAAGAAATCGTCAACGTGGAATCAGGACGACATGCAGAAAGCGATTAAGGCATTTAGGGAACGAAGGAACCAACGACATGCCGCAGAAATGCTTGGCGTTCCTTATTCGTATCTCCAAAGAATGCAGAGTGGCCAGGACAATTCCCTGAGAGAAACAAAGGGAGTAAGCTACTTTGACCGTGAGCAGAAGGGTCAACTTGTGTCGCAGTTACTAAAATCATATTCGTGTGGTTTTTGCCTCGACCCCAGTGATATGAGAAAGGTTGCGTTCGAATTTGTCAGGTATCCCGTACTCTCCCATCATCACCCGTTCGAATTTGTCAGGTAACCCGTACTCTCCCATCATCACCTTCATATTCAGAGTACGAAAATGTCTGGGATGAAGGAAATAATAATGTTTGTGGGTTCTGTAATGTGAAGTGCTAATACAATGACCCTGTTCCTTTGAAATTGGTTGATTGGGTACAGTAGGGGAGAATAAAGTTTATTTTTGGAAGATGTGCGAGCAAGAGATAAGGTCCTACACTCTAAACATTGAGGTCTGTATTGGAAAACTAAAACTGATAATGCATATTTAAATGTTAGGTAACTAACCAGTTTCATCTTCAGATGTGACCCGATTCACTCAAACTCTTAAGGCTGAATAGGGTCATGCAGAGTTGAAGTCTAAATGCTATAGGCAAAAAAATAAGATAACTTAACAAAATATTAGTTACTGGAAATTGTAATTAAAGGATCGCTTTAATACCATATTCCTGAAAACTTTAAATTTGAATAAAATTATTGGACATATTTACATTGTTTGGTTTTTTGACCCGATTCACCCTAGTTACCCTATAAATGGCATAGGTAACCGCTTGAACATATATACACACTCATACAGCACTGACACAAAACAAGAAAAAAATGCTACATTAAATTTGAATGTTTTATCATTCATAAAAACAAATAATATATAAATTCCCAGTTGTGTGGACGATGAATAGGTTTTTAAAACTGGTATCATTAAAATTACATTAATTTCCGCTAAGCATGTAGTAGCCGTTAATGCCTTAACTTGAAAATGTTCCGGTTAATTTTTAAAGATACGGTGCAGAATGTACTAATCATAAAAGTGCTTACCTAAAAAGTCATACCTGTTAATAAGAACCAAGACGTGAGGCTGTAAAATTGCAAAAAGGTCTGTCTGGACGTGTACTAACACGTTAAAAGAAACAAAAAACATGGAAACTTCACTTACATTTCACGCCGGAAATCCACCGGATGTAAAAACTCCAAAAACACGATCTATAAATGCTCCATCATCATCCAACGTAAAAGGTACACAACTCGGGAGATCCATCCGGTGTCAAAAGCATAAACGAGACCAGCAACAAGCACGTGACCGAAAGTTAAAACACCCCAAAATGCGTAAACAACATTGACCTATTCGGAGACAGGCAAGTACGACTTCGTGAAGAGTCCAACGTGAACGGGACCTCTAAGGCATTATTTACGAGGTCCCTGATCACATTACAACTACTGCACATTACCACCTGCGTATTCATTGAATTTCCAAACACATTTTGGAAACGTCCTCAGCATCTTTTTGTAGAATATCCAATTGATATACCCGTACTTTCGAATCGTAAGTTCGAATCCAGGAAAAACGAAGAATGTGTATTTCTCTCTTGTTGCAAATATTTATTAACAATTATTCATCCGAATTCTCATTCTTGAATGTGGTTTTTCGAGTATATCGAGATACGTTGTTAGCAGGTATCATCCGAGAGAAACGCCGACCTCCGTGGCGGAGTGGTTAACACAGAACGCTCTGACGCCATGTGTTCCGGGTTCGAATCCCGTCCTGTGCATGGTGTTCTTTGCGAGCGTCCCTTCATCGATTTCATTATCAACCATGGAAACTTTAAAAGTGTTGACTCACACAAGCAAGGCAGAAATCCACCTAATGTAAAACGTTCCAAAACGGAATATGCAACTGCTCCATCATCATCCTACATAGAAGGTACATCAACGGGAAGATTCATCTAGTGTCAGAAGTATAAACGAGACCAGGAACAAGCTGAACTCATCCTCATCGTCGCGATTAGCCAAAAGTGGCAGAAAAGCGACGCTAAATAACAAAAAAATTAATCGAATCCAATCCAAGAGAGACACGTCTTATAGAAATATTGTAAAGTTTGTTTTCATACTTGATGCTCAGATAGACTAGTTGGTACTGGATCTACATTTTAAGTAGCACCAGGAGCACTATGTGATCCGAGTGAGAATCAAGCCTGGGAGCTTTCGATTTCAAAGGGATAGTGTTAGCCACTAAGCTGTCAGGAACGTTCGACATACTTCATATCGTAATCTGTCGTGGGCTTCCTCAAGTATATTAAAAGAGCAGCATGAACCTGAAGTGACTAAGTAAGGAAACCCTCGGTCAGTTTGGTCGTCAGTGAAGCATTATAAGACTAGATGCATGATAGGTAGCTTTATGGAAGACTGTAATCGATTTCATCCACTTTCTGTTCATTTTCGTCATACGTTTTCTTTCACCTGATCCTCCAGAGCAGAATGGTTATGTTAAGACCACTTTGTTATAAACGGGTCTTTTAAGATGATGTGTACACTAACGAACTCTAGCGTTAAATATAAGAAGTAGAGATGACGTCAGGTGTGATCTGATTGGTGCTGCACAGACGGGCTCGAGTGTTCAAGAGCGACCAGGAAGGCTGAATCACTCGAGTTCTGGGTAGCACGCCGATCAGATACACTGCACGTACACTAGCGTTACTCATGTAAGGTAGAGTTCGTTAGTTCCAATTGGTATTTGGTATGTGTCTTTAATTGGGAGTAATGGAACGATAGAATGGTTCCAAAAGATTTTTGTTAACATTATATTTTTCAATTTGTTTTCAATACCGTGCAATAAAACTCATGTTAATATATAACTTTATCTGGTTTCTTTGAAACATGCTGGTTTTAATTGTAACATCTGTATTTTTCAATGATCATTCTCGAGACGCATAGGACTCTCTATAGCATGCTCCACTGCGCGGTCACATCAGCCTCGTTTCCTCACGGGAGTTTGCTTTTCTCGAAGGAACCGAGGGTGGTGATAAGAGAGAGCATGGTTGATCGTGTGTTTTCAGAGGCATGTTCATTTGACCTTGCATACCAGCTGTCGGTTTGCCCTGCTCGTTACATTGAAAAATGCCAGTATTCAATCCGTTCATCGTAAAAGAAAAGGAAAATTTAATTGGATATGGAACAGAAGGGGGGAGATCTGAAAATTAGAATTTAGCATTTAGTATTAACGTATGTTTCTAATTACAGATACACTATTTGCAATATAAAGAAAATGGATGGTGTGAATTCTTTATTAACCTTAGATCAGGTGGGAGACTCGGATCTCACGCAATATCGTGAGCCTTTTTCTTCAACTCGTAACAGAGACCAGCGATCTGAAGGTAATGAGAATAATCCTATTAATGTACTCGACCAAAAAAATGTAGAGGTACAACCTAGTTATAGGGTTCCTATCAGGACTTCCTGGGTAAATAGACGCCCTCGTCACAATTTAATACAGTTCTCTGATTCGGACGAAGAAGCTAGGCTTACTATTAATGAAAGAAGTAACAATAGTGTTATTTTTCCTGATGGTGTGTTAAGCAAGTTAACTAGTCATATTGCGCAGAATACGTTAGTTCAAGCTATTGCTGATGTTCCGCCCGTGGTATCCGAATCTTCGGATAATATATTTCAATTTTTGCTAGCAATAGAGAAAATTGTGGAAAAGGGGTTGTTTCCCTTGAGAGAAATCATGTTGTCAGTGTTAAATAAAGTGGGACAAAGATTGTATAGTTTATGGTTGACTTGTATATCGAAAAACAGCATGTGGCGAGAAGTTGTAAGGAAAGTGCTAGATACTCATGTGACGTCTTTGGGACGTGAGAAGCTCATTACGAACTATGTATTACGCAGGCAGGATAATTGGGAAGACCCAGTAGAATTTTTAGAAACTAGATTAAGGAGAGCCCGAGTTTTGCAAGTTGCGTGGACAGATGCGGAATTTTGTGCCTTGTTGGTCGAAAGACTGTTGCCTAGATATTCCGAGAAATTTCTTATAATGAGTGAAGTTCCTGACTCTCTTGAAACATTCAAATCGAGTCTAAAAAAAAATGCAAAAACATCATGTTATTGCAAGTGAATTTTATGCGGAAAAAAGACAGGAAAAACTTGTTTCCTTCCCCTTGCCTAAAGACAAAGTTCCTATGCAATGCCGATTTTGTACAAACTTTAATCATAAGGAATCAAATTGTCCCCTTAAAAGACAGGCCTATATAATGAAGAGAGATCTTTCGAAAACTATAAATAAACAGGGGCTGCAAGCAGTTTTCATTGACTGTTCTGTGGAAAAGGTACCAGTGTTGGCTTGTATTGATACAGGTTGCTCTGAGAACATTATTAAAGACAGTATTTGGCAATTAATTAAAGATAAAAGAAATTTTCACGAGCATGACGTAGATATCAAAGTTACCGTGGGTAATTCGTCCAGTTTACATCTTAATAAGAGAGGGACAGTTGGAGTTCAAATTAATGAAATGTCGTGGCCAGTTGATATGTACATTGCTAAAAACTTACCTGTAGACTTAGTTCTTGGCCTAAAATTTCAAATTCGAACTGGAATGAATATAAAGTTAAGTGATGGTGTAGTGCAGTTAAAAAGCAGCAATAAGATTGTGCCTATTAAGTGGAATGGTGATAGTTTACTTAAAGGATGTACAATATTTCAGGAAAGTGTTTCTACTCCTCAATATTCAAATGAGCAGACGATTCGTCAAGCAAGTGGATACGACGACCGCCGGGAACAAGTTGGAGTCCGGAAAAGAAGCAGACCAGGAACCCGAGAACACTTTGGCAGGCCTAGAAGACATCAAGGGACACATCTGGGAATGCAGACTGCAAATATAGGCTATTATGAGCAAGAACTAGGTAAGCTGAAAAATGAATTTTCTGACGTACTTACTGATAATGATATAGGATGTATAAGGGATTATGAATATCATATAAAGTTAAAAGATACAACTCCCGTTAGAATAAATCCATATCCAGTAACTCGTGAGAAAAGATTAGAAATTGAATCAATTGTTCAAGATTTATTAGAAAAGGGAATTATAGAAGAGTGCCAAAGTAACTATTGTTCACCTTGCTTCATAGTGAAAGGTAAAAACAATAAAAGTCGGCTTGTTTGTAACTACTCTGAAGTCAATAAACATATACTATTTGATGCCTTTCCTAACACGGTGTTAGAGGGAAGTTTGATGTCAATTAGCCAAGGAAATGTTTATAGTGTGCTAGACATAAAAAAGGCTTTTCATCACATTAAATTAACTGAGGATTCGAAAGCACTGACTGCCTTCGGGACCTCCTCGGGATTTTACCAGTACACTAGGATCCCATTTGGTCTTAAAATTGGCCCTAGTAGCTTAGCCCGAATTATGTATAAAATTTTGGGTGACTTGAAAGGTAAAATTTTGGAATTCTATGCAGATGATGTAATTGTGTTTAGCCCAGATAAAGAGACACATTTGAGACACCTTCGAATTGTATTCGACAGATTTAAGCAATGGGGGGTCACCATCTCCCCTACTAAAAGTCAGTTCATGAAATTAGAAATTCAATATTTGGGATTCATTATTAAATCAGGAAAACTATGCATGGACCCAGATAGAATAGCAGCTATACATAAACTTCCACCTCCTAAAAATATGAGAGGTTTAAATAGACTTTGTGGGTTTCTCTCTTACTTCAGCCGATTTATTCCAAATTTTCATGAAATAATGGCACCTTTGTATGATTTAAAGGTTAAAGGAGTTAAATTTCAGTGGGGACAGGCTCAACAGTCTGCCTTCGACAAACTAAAGCAATGTTTTGAAGATTTTGTAGTTCTGAAACTACCCGACCTAAATAAACCCTTCACAGTACAAGTTGATGGAAGCTTAAAGGGGTTCGGATGCACGTTGTTGCAGGAAAATGAACAGGGACAACTAAAACCTGTTTATTTTCATTCCAAACGGTTGAAAGAGAAACATAAATCAAAAACTATATATGAAATAGAATTAATGGGTTTAATGTTAGCTATCGAGAAATTTGGTTTCTATTTAAAATTAAGACCATTTACGGTTCAGATGGATTCCCTCAGTGTTACATGGATGATAAGGAGAGCTAAGAAATATCCATTGTATGCTAGATATTTACAAAAGCTTTCCGAATATCAGTTTGAAATCTCTCACATTTCCACCACAGCTAATGTTATTGCCGATTTTCTCTCACGCATTTACAACAGTCAAGAATTTGATACCGAAAATTTGGAACTTGACGAATTGCAACATGTAAATTTGGGAATGTATTTTCATCCATTATTCTCTTTATCATTTGATGTGGAACAGAAAAAAGATAAAGTATTGTCCCGAATCATAGATAAGATAAATGATAAAGAATTGGTTCCAGATTATAAGTTAGTTAATAATATTTTGTACAAGAAAACTCGTGCAATAAATCAAACGTTTAAAATATGTGTGCCAGAACATTTACAAAATTCAATAATCGATTATTTTCACTCGAATGTACTTGGTGGATCCCATTGTTATTGGGTAAAATCTCTCAAGAAAATACAGTCTAGATTTACGTGGGAAGGTATGAAAAATCACATTCAACGATTTGTAAGTAGTTGTGATGTTTGCCAAAAGGCAAAGAAAAGAAATGTACCTGCGTCTAATGCTTTGATGTCAGAAATCATAAAATTACCCTTGCAACGTATCTTTATTGACGTAATAGGTCCGTTACCAATGTCTGGTGGAAATAAGTTTATATTAATAATTGTAGACGCCGCTACTAGGTTTTGTGTATGTCACGCAATGGCTAAGATTAGTTCTAAAATGTGTGTCAAATTACTACATAAAACATTTATGTTACTAGGAGTACCTTATGAATGTGTAACTGATAATGCAGCTTATTTTAAAAGTCAATATTTCACCTCATATTTATACTCCATGGGAATTCGTCATATTACAATTTCGCCATACCATGCGGCGGCAAACTTGAGTGAAAGATACATATCTACTATTAAAAGTTCCATGCGAACTTATATACACAACAGACAAGACAAATGGTCAAGTGTTTTACAAGAAATTGTCTTTAGTATCAATTCAGTATATCATGAAACCTTAAAGATGTCTCCGGCAGAATTATTTTTGGGTAGGAAGTTGTACTCTCCTCTAGAAGTTAAGTGGCAATTTATCTTGTCGGATGAACATCTTGAAAAACAAGATTTAATAAATAAATGGGAACTTGCAATTGGCAATATGGTTAAAATGTGGCATAAGCGAGACAAAATGTATAAGAAAAAATTTGCAGACATAAGATTTTCGGTAGGTGACTTAGTTTTAGTAGAGACGCATGAAATCTCTAGTCTAGCACAAAATATAACAAAATCATTGAGTATGAAATATGCTGGACCTTATAAGATAATAAAATTTCTAGGGGGTAATAGTGTTTTATTAGAAAAGGTAAATGACTCCCGGAACGTTCGTAGAGCTCATGTTAGTCAATTGAAAAGGTATCTGTCTCGCCTTCACGATTAAAACTCAGGTTTTTTTTTTTATCCACGTGCTACCCAAAACACGTGTCAGAACTCTTTGTGTTGCGTCTTATCTGTGTAACCATCTGTTACTTGTAGAAGTCTGCTGTATAGGCATGTCTTTATTTCAAGTTGTACCTGTCTAACTGACTCAAGGTCAGACTCTTTAATTCCTTTCCGGAAATGTGTTACTGAACGAAAGTTAAAGATTACGTAATCTAAAAATCCAAAAACAATGTTGCAAACCCATTAATGATGTGTCGACACATACATTTGTAAATAATTTGTATACTAATTATTTTTATATGTGAAAAGTAATCAAAATAATATACATATGTTTGATTTATAAATGTTATACAGGGTGTTCATGTAAGTTACGAAGATACTGTTCTCGATTTTGTATATTTCAGATGGGGTCTGTACGCCTAGCTTTATGTCGCGACACACAACACCAGATTTATTGGAATAACGGCGCTGGCTACCCAGAACATACTTAAATTAGAATGGTATCATAACTAAGGTGTAATTTTTGTAAATTACCCCCGAGTGGGGGAGGTTAAGACCACTTTGTTATAAACGGGTCTTTTAAGATGATGTGTACACTAACGAACTCTAGCGTTAAATATAAGAAGTAGAGATGACGTCAGGTGTGATCTGATTGGTGCTGCACAGACGGGCTCGAGTGTTCAAGAGCGACCAGGAAGGCTGAATCACTCGAGTTCTGGGTAGCACGCCGATCAGATACACTGCACGTACACTAGCGTTACTCATGTAAGGTAGAGTTCGTTAGTTCTAATTGGTATTTGGTATGTGTCTTTAATTGGGAGTAATGGAACGATAGAATGGTTCCAAAAGATTTTTGTTAACATTATATTTTTCAATTTGTTTTCAATACCGTGCAATAAAACTCATGTTAATATATAACTTTATCTGGTTTCTTTGAAACATGCTGGTTTTAATTGTAACATCTGTATTTTTCAATGAACATTCTCGAGACGCATAGGACTCTCTATAGCATGCTCCACTGCGCGGTCACATCAGCCTCGTTTCCTCACGGGAGTTTGCTTTTCTCGAAGGAACCGAGGGTGGTGATAATGTTATTAAGTTTGCTTTAATTAGTCAGAAGGAAACTGTTCGAGATGCACAGCTCGACATAAACAAGTACGAGCTCCTGGTTCAAAAGAAAACATGCGCCATGGAAATTTCAATATCACGAAATAACTCGCGCAGGGATGGATTCGGCGTCCTCTGAAGACAAGGTTCAAAATGCTTGCTTAATCAAAACCGTCCGCAACTCGCTCAATTTCTGCGGATTTTCCTAGACTGTTGCGAAAGTTCGCAAAGTCAATAACATTCCTCGCTTTGATCTCTGTATCAGCTATGCAGAATTTCGCAAGCCTTCTGCGGCCACGCAAAATTATCGCTTTGATGAAAACGTCCCACCTCGCCGAGACACCCAGAAGTTCTCTCCAGTCGTCGGGACTCAAAGGACGACGGAGAAACTGCGAAACAAAAGGGAAGAGACGTGAAGAGCACACGGACGAATTCTCAGTCCGAGGAAAGACGCTAAGTTAATTGGATCACGCACTCAGAGCTTGCTGTTTACTTGTCCGCAAATCTTATGAGTTTCCAAAAAAGGCATTTGCATCATTCTATAAAACAGATTGTCCACAGGGTGAAGCAATGCTCGATGGCTTCAAAATTATATAAAACAAAGCCTTCATTATGCAAAGGAGGAAACTAATCAACTAGAGATTTGTTCCCAGGTACCTAGAGGGTGTGGAGGAAGGGCGTCACACATTTTCGATGTCATCAGCACCAGGCTCCGGCCACCTTAACGTCTCCACGGTTGTCCCCAGGCTGCAGAAAAAAAATTGTGGGAACATTTTATTTCATTCGAAATAAAAAACTTTCGAAAAACGGCATCATTATCCTGAGTGTACCACGTTGCACAGGGCCAAAGGTTCCCACTAATGAATTAAATTACAACTTAATTAATATAAATAAATTAAATCAAATATCCACAAACAATCACTTGACCACCCCGTTGATATCTTGGAATAAGTCTCATGATAAATGCAAATTCGTTTTGTTTCCTTCGTTTGCCGAAGCTTCCGTCTCGTCTCAATTTTACAGAGGTCTGTCTCGTTCTCTTCTCGTCTCAACAAGTGTCATGATCTCGTTATCGTCTCGACTTTTAAAGAGGTCTCGGTTCCGATCTCCTTGCGATTCCGTTGTTAACAACAACTTTCTGTATATAAAATGTCAACTCGGGAGGATGCCATGTCTGACACAAAGTCTATAGTTTGTTGTTGTTTTTTCACTTGAAGGAGAAAATTCTAGTTCTAGACATACTCAATTTATGCAATGAGGAACATCTGTGAATATTTGTAAAAGTTGAAAGGTGATGACCAGAAATAAGAGTTCATCGACTACAACTTTTAATTAATCTTTACGTGTTGCAAGCGGTTAAAAATGAAGCTGGCAGCGTGACTTAGAGAGACAAAAGAAAGAAAAATCGTCCCAAGAGTAATTTTTATTATTTTACAAAGCATCTCTTTTGTTTGTCCAATAGATGATATGCCACGATGATGTGCGGATAGGGCTCTACACAACCTCGATGTTGGCCAAACAGAAGGTGTAAGAGCATAGGACGTTGAAAATCTTAACGGTACACAGAGCAAACTAACTCTTGACTGTGCTTCCAGTATCCAGAACTCCAGCTTGCAGTGGTCAGGACAGTATCCCCACCTAAAGTTCCGAGTTTGTGTTCTGTAATGGTATGGGTGTCAGCGAGTGTCCCTTCGTTGAAATTACAATGATAACTGAGTCAGATCTTAAGACTATTTGCGCCCTTCAAAATATTCGGAGAGAATCCCCTCACTTAACAGAACATAACAACAGAGCATATTTGAATTAAAACTTATTATGTTAGGATGAATTTCTATCATGAAGAAGCATGAGGTCTGAGGACCAAAATCTCCACACCTGTAATGAAACCTGAGGCTGTAAAAGACACTCAGCACGTATAAGAACTAGTCCCGACTCCACAGAGGATTATCTAAAGTGTGGGATCCAGGTGGCAGAATGTCGTTTAACTTGCATGAATGCAGTTTTCCAGGGATGTACCAAGTGGAACAGAGCTTATAACGTCGCTCTTTGCACACGGAGCGCCACGCCATCACTTGCATTTATTCGTCTATCCTCATCGTCACGTTTAGCCAAAAGTTGAGGAAAAGAGACGCAAAATAACAGTAATAGAACAAAGTTTAACGTATCCTGCATTTGGGTATCCGTTTAAAGACAGGACTGAGTCAATACAAAAATCCGCATTCAACTAAAACTACTTCCTACTTTTAAACAGGCCTCTTCGGCATTTCTAGGCAATTTGATTCATTAGCGTAAGATCAAGCCATTCACAACGTGCTCCAGTATTTGTCAACTACCAGCGAATGGCCAAGGAAGTAGAATCGACTAATCGACAGTTCCGCCGAAGAAGCACGATAATTACCGGAAATATCCGAAGAGACCTGTTTAAAAACTCATATATTAGTATAAGGCTTCCTGGCAAAAACAAACAAGAAAAAAAAAAAACAATTGGAGCTTCCTTGGCCAATCATCGCCGACCTCACGGCAGCTTCGAGAACAACGGTACCAGCTGGGCCAGGGAGAAGGCTGGGCCATGGAGTGTGGTTTATGAAAGGGGCACGATGATTTATCCCGGTATCGGTTTTCGTGAGTGCAGAAGATGGCTTGATTTTTCTTTCCCCTTCCCATGAGGCTCAGAGCGCGTTCATCCTTTTTTCGAAATTGCTGAGTCTTCCTCATTTGGGGGCGGAGAACGCTTAAAATATAGCGCGGTTCCCCAGAATTTGTGCCACGTGGACGAGCCGAGAGAATCCGAAGGTGTTGGTTTTCTTCGGAAGCGGTCGATATTAAGGTCCCGTGTGACACAAAAAGACCAACCTCTTGTATTCGTGTTCCAGAGAATGTACCGAGTACGTCAGAAATAAATTTTTAATGAAATTACGTACACAGAAGACAAGAAAGTTTTGGAGCAATTGTAACAAATCAAGCTTAACGCTGCGAGAGAAGTTTTGAAATCAAAAGTACTACATTAAAGAAATCATATTACTACAAGAATACTAGAAACTATGAATACAGATTTTTAAAACTCACTTTCTTCTAACTTTACATCGCTTTTCCATCACATTTGGCTAACGAAAAATAGTATTGATGAAATTAATGAAGGAGTACTCGTACAGGACCACACGCGCTTACGCCGGGACTCGAACCTGGAACTGCCGCTGACGAGACAGTGAGACTAGATTCCCTCGGCCACGAAAATTGCAAGAATTACACCACAGACATTGATTTTGGTATTCTATAACTTGTAATAAATAGGAGTTATATCCTTGTGGTTTATTACGTTAACATAAAATTCCTCTTTTGTGGTAAGTGAGCGATAAGAGGTAATGAGACCTGTAGGAAAACCAGATTACGAATAGAGGACAATGCTGAGATGGATGTGAAGGACAAGATTTTCTTGACCAGAATAAGAACAGGTGGAATGCTTATTTAACTGGGGGAATGGGCGCTCACTTTTTTTAATGACAGAGATGTAGGTAAATTTTTGTTGGCGTGACCCAGCATGCGACTAATATTTTCAACTGATGTGTAAATAATAAGAAAGAAATCATGCTTGTATTGTAATATTTCACTTTCGCTCGTTCTACTTCTTTGACAATCAAAACTGCCATTCTGTTATGTCACATTAACCAAAATTCGCAATAGGTTTGATAAAAAGTCTAATTCTGTAGAAATTTCAAAGTTGCCGAGCGTGCTCAATGGTCGTCCATCAATCTCGATACGGATGATTCTATGTTCGAGTCCCGACTGTCCCTTCCTAAAATTCGTATATCTGCCATTCTCATCGCCGCAGTTTGCCAAAAGTGCCAAACAAACGACTTAAAATAAGAATCCAAAAAGGTACAAGTGTGGTGTCATTCTTAGTGTCTTGCTGGCTTGAAAATATGCGAAGATAAAATGCACTGAATTGTGACTGTTTGATTTATTTTAATGAAATGTTTAATTTAATGTTTTTCACAGACATAGCAAAAAGGAAGGCAAGCAATAGCAATGACGTAAGGGAAGGGGAGGACAGATCAAACAAAGATTAATAAATTTGATTTTAGACCAAACTTTAAATTTGACTTACACCTCTGAATGCAAGTTGCGCTAAATGGAAGTTAAACAACTGGATTAGTTGTAGATTAGGCACACGCAGGAGTTGTACCACGCAGGTAAAACAGCGATACCGAAAGATCAGGTGACACCAGGCCGGCTCGGTAGCTCATTGGTTAGAGAAATGGCACGGTATGCCAGAGACCGGGGTTCGAGTCCTGGTCGAGCAACTGGATTAGTGTTTCCATAAATCAGTTTAATATTCGAGATCTCTGAAGTTGGAACAGAAAGAAAGATGAAACACAGCAAGTAAACAGGGTTCACTGATCACATAGACTTTTCCGATTACCTGTCGTAAACAAACGTGTAATTAAACATGTCTTAACAGGATGGTTTTATACAGGATTTTGCTTTCATTCGCCACCCTGTAGTGGGCATTACAGGGAACAGCCCACGGGATCCACGTCCTCCCAGGGAAGGTAGAAGATACCAGCTTTAGGTCCATAAATCACAAGATCGATATCTCGTTTCTCCTGATATCGAAACATGACACGAAGTCGCCGGACCGAGGGAGTTGCTTGCTTCGTTTGTATTGTGGGCGTCTGTCGAGGGGGATGAGGGGAAGGGCGTTACCCTGTCAGTGTTAGGAGCGTATTGTTTTCTCTTGCTATATACGCAGTCGTGCTTTGGTCAAACTACTTGGGATAATCACATCACGGATTCTGTATCCGTCCGTATCCAAGGAATCGTTCGGCGAAACAACGGTTGGCCTACTTTTCCCTCTTATTCGAACTCTTAGTGTGTACAGTAGGGATATATTACCAAAGATTACACAATGATGGGGCTGCAAGACGGGAAAGAATTTCAGGATACAAGGCAAAAGTGATAGAATAATTCCCAAAGCAAATGTGTGAATAATAAAGAGGGTGTACAGCAAGTTAATTTGTAAGAGCATTCTCTCGTCGTTACTCTAGAGGCGTGACATAATTATAATGTCAAGCTAAACAGTTGAAGGGCTTCCCCGATCGTGTAGTGGTAGCGTCGCCGCCTTGTAATAAAGGGGTCCCAGGTTCGATACCCGGTGGAGGCACACAGTGGTTCGAATCCCACTTTAAATTGTAAGCTCAGTCCCGATTAGCCTTACTGTGCATAAAATGGACTTGAAACACACAAACGTCAACACTCCAATATGCTGTGTGCCCATTCACAGACTCAGTGGAACCTAGTTTCTTTAAAAGAAGAAAATATACTTTGGAAACACATTTAAATCTTTACAAATTACTTATCACACAAAAAGATAAAATGTATCCCTAATAGAACTTTAGGGCTCATTTACTGTCGAAGTCTTATTTCTCCAAATAATGTCTCAACTCCAAGAAACCACTGAAATGGTAGGTCTTACAGGTAAGCTCTTATATACTGCAGGATAAAACTCTCCTCTCTTATCCTCTTCATATCTCCATGATTTTTAACACTTGCATCCCCGATACAGGTATATCTCTGTGCAGGTGTTGAAATTCGAGCGAAAGAATAGGAAAAAACAGCCTCCCTCCTCAAAGAAATAGGAAGAAAATATATATCCTTCCGGTAGAAACGATTACCACCGTGAAAATCGGCAACCTTGCGTATATATATATATATGTTTGCCCTCGACGTCCCTCGTTGGTCGCCCGTTCTCCAATAAAATTATAATAGATCGGCCAAGGAGCTAAGTCTCTGGTTTGTCGCCAAGTCACGTCGCAAGGCGGTCAGGGCGACCGCAAAACTTGTGTCGAATGGCAACGAGCCTTTATGGAACGCTGGAGCAACCAGGAAATGGCGACGAATAAAATTACCAATCGCTTCCTGGGATTCGTGTCGTCGTCGCGCCAAATGCGGAGGTGGTTGCAACGATTCTGAGGCAGCTTTCCTTTTCTTGCAACCTCATAAAAGACGCTGTTGTTCAATAAGATGGCTATCTACCGCAGGGATGACAGCAATTCATTTTTAGACATTATTTTGGCCACCGGAAAGCACGCAGCGAATTTGAAATCAAGATGGCACGTGCACAGAAAGTAACATCCACATGGATTCGTAACGCTATTTTGAAGATTTACAAGATGCAGGAAGGAGACCAAAAGAAAGAGAGTTTCTACCAGAAGAAACAACTATTTATTTCTATGCTCTAAGGAAATGGCTCATAAAGGCATTTGTCTGGAGCACATTACTATATGGATTCAAAACATGGAGAGTGGCTGAAGCCAAAAAGAAAATGATGGAAGCCTTCGAAATGTGGTTTCTAACGAACAATGTTGAAGATCAAATGGATAGATAGTCAGAGCAACAAACGAAAATGTCCAGTTGTTTATTGTTGATTAATGATAGTAGTCTTGCATGCCATTTTGATTCACTTTTTCTTTTTTTTTTGTGGTAACACTGAAACTTTTTTATTGTGGAAACACTGAAAGTCGAAGACAATTAAAAATGTGGAGAGGCGTAATGAGAGAAGCAACAAGTTACCTGCAAAAGATTGAACGCTTACCTCAAAAGAAACAAATAATTGAAGCGGTCACAGGTCCATCGTTGTAACTAAACACATCAAATTCCACAGAAACAACACACAATACGTCACAGTGTATTCGATTGCATGTTGTTTCCAAAAAGGAAATTTTCACGGTATAGAAAATCTTCCTCTGTCCACAAAATGTACAATTAATGTCACTGCCATATTCTGGAAGGTAAGGACAACGATTTTCAATCTTTACAACTCCGTCGCCAAAGAAATTTGGTTGCACCGTTGTTAGTGTGACAGATTCAGTTGTTGAAACATCTCCAGAAAAATAATATGAAGATAAACAGAGTGCATCTGAAAGAGATTCAATGCTTTTACTTTTCTGATGTATTTGATAATGTATTAATGACATGATTTCAGCACACTTGAATTTGCCGTTGTCACATTTTACAATATTTGGGCATGCAAGTACGTCATGGGAAAACTAGTCTTGGAAAATTCATTCTCCAAAGATATGAGAAATTAATTCTCCACAGATCTAGAGGTAGAATACCAATGAGACTGATAGATCAAATGAAACATATATTCGAGAATCATGTAACGAATACTGGAATTGAGACTCGGGTAGGAGAAACTGGAATCGAGACTCGTGTAAGAGATATTGGAATCGATAATCGGGTAAGAGATCCTCAAAACGAGACTCGGTAACGAATCTTGAATTCAAGACTCTGGTATCGAATCTTGAATTCGAGACTCTGGTATCGAATCCTGGAATCGAGACTCTGGTATCGAATCCTGGAATCGAGACTCTGGTAGGAGATACTGGAATCGATAATCGGGTAGGACATACTGGAATCGAGACTCGGGTAGGACATACTGGGAATCGATAATCGGGTAAGAGATCTTGGAATCTAGAATCGGATAAGAGATCCTGGAATCGAGACTCGGGTAACGAACCCTGGATTCGAGACTCGGGTAACAAACCCTGGATTCGAGACTCGGGTAACAAACCCTGGATTCGATTCTCGGGTAATGAATGAACCCTGAATTCGGATATTTTTGTACTTGAGTAATTGGGATTCGAGCGACGTCCCTAATCTGAGATCTAAATAAAAGAAAAAAAAATATCTCTAGAACCAAATCGCTAAAGTAGAATTACGAGAAACAACAGCCTACCGCGAAGACGAAACATTTCGGGACTAACCTTTTGGAAGCGGGCTGAGGGGACATTGATCCAGCACGGGAAAGGTTTTCCAGGGATTGTAATGATGGCTTCCCGGAAACAGTTCATGCAACTTTTAGCGCATTCCGAAATGTCGAAGCTGACATTTCGGTGAAAACAGGGACCTTTCGCTCAATCCGAACGCTTTTCAGCTCGCGATGAGGGATTTTCCCCTAACTAGTAAAGGACAATCATTGGAAATTATTCGTTCTGGGGAACATGTAGATTCGTATCCATAAAAGGGGATTTAACCTTTCAAAGTTCATTATTGTTTGCGTGAAATATAATTTGCTTGTAATCTCCTCCTCCTTCCATATCCATTTTTTTTTAAAATATGTTGGAGGCGCATTTTGTCTACAAGCGCAATTTGCTCCAAGCGTAGATCCCCATTAATCACAAAATGGAAAATCGATATTTCATTGGCTTACAGATTCTTGAACATCTATCGTAACGATCTATAAAATAACTAGAAATATCAATACAATGAACTTCCAAATCCCAGTCATTCAGCCATCATATTCCAGACAGGAACTGGCCAATCAGGAATGCAATGTCAGACATTACTCAAGCTCTTCCTGGTCATCAGCGGCATAAACATGCAAGCAGGCCAAAAACCAGGAAGAGCCAAGAGGTCTGTCTGACTCTGCATTTGCTTAGTAAACTCGATCAGAATAAATATCTGGGAGGAGAGAGGTCAGTGATCAGTTCTAAGCTAGAAGTCAGAGGGTGCAGAAGTACGAGGTAAAAGTGTAGGAGAAAGGGAGTGGAGTCTGGACTTTCAGACTTGAACTACAAACGGACACCTCGTTTTAACCAGTCCGTGGTTCGACACCTCGAGGGAGCACTTCCACATAGTGAAAGACAGGTATTTCCATTCACCATGCTGATCCAGTCTACAGGGGTTTAAAACTCAAGTGTTGTGTTTTGCCATCTAAGTGTATAATTGTTACCTCTCGCACCTTACCATCGAGCTTACCATGAATAGAGAGTTGCTCCATAGTATAGAGGATGAATTATCAGTGAGCTACATCTACCCCATTCGACCCCACATACCGAAGGGTATGTTACGTGGTGATACTTAAGGGTTTTAGCGCGTTATCTTTTCTTGTAATGCCTAAATGAAGGAATGTTACGCTATGCCTGCAATGATTTCTAAATATTTAATATGCAAGGGATGGTTTAAAAAATTAGTGTACAGTTTTTGTGTCTGAAATTGGCATATATTGTTTACATATTGTTGGTTTTCTATTTCTTCTGGCACCCACAGACAGACGGGCCTGTAGATGTGAATCCTGCCATGCAATTTGTCCATGACCATGTACTTCGCCTGATTTTATGCAGTGTGAAGTTCAAGAATTGAAACAAACGTAACCTATCGTAAGCAAACCTTACAAAGCGAAGCAGCTTGCAACATCTGCACCAGCATCCGTACAGTTTTGGTCCTAAATAATGCACAGGATGCAAGATAAAGATTGATGAAAATAGAAATGGACAATTTGCCTGATACTACTTGTGAATTGGCTGGACGGATCGAGACTGTTTAGATTGCAGTAGCACTATAGATAGGTAGGTCTTTGGGTGCACTACATTATATTACTATATATCTAGTAGTTCCTAAGTAATCTATAAATATCGATTGCGTTCGATTATCGAGATTAAAATGGGCGAACGAGAATATGTACATCACACAAATATTAATTCAGCGTGCATAAAAGATTGTTTAAATAAAGCTACATCAAAGAAGAAGGGAAAAAATAACAACAATGATGGATGATGATGTTGAGAATCTGAGAAAGATGCAGATTCAGGAGAAAGCTAAAGAAGTTTTCACGGGGGTTTTAGTGCAAGAGAGATATATACAGAAAGAGAGTGGGGGGAAAGATAGAGAATGAGTGTGAGAGGGAAGGAAAGAGGCAAAGACGGTGGGATGTGTGCGTATTCGACTGAGTTTCTGATGTTTGAATCCTTCATTGTACATAAAACATAACAAACATATGCTGCCTTTCCACTGTGTTTTTCTGAATATAAATTGCGAGTTCTACAACTCAGCTGTATCTCGTTACAGCTCAAAAACTAGATATTTTTCAAATACAAAGTTTGCAACATTGCTCTAGGGATTTATTTGTTGCCGAGATACCGAACCTGGTGCAGTCCGTCTTCTCTTAAGCAAATAAGGAGAGGTTCATCACGGAAGAACTGCAGCGATAGAAGTCCAGGGGGATTATATGTTTTCCTCCCTTAAAAAAAAGGAAGTCGGAATTGCAGTCAAGCAGGAGAACGGAGGTAAGGACGATCTTTCCCAGACGGGAGGAAACAAAAAGAAGAAATAGTGGCCAGCTTGTTAAATTATGTACTGTAATTCTCGAGCTAGAAGAGGAACTATGCAATCCGTCTCTAGGGGGAGATATTTTTTCCTAGTGTTCTTGTTGTTGCGTCCAGCGCTGCAGGGCGGTAAAAAACATCCATTAGGAGGAGTGCAATATCGTGCATTGTGTGTGCCAGAGTAGTTTCGCTTAATTGCATAGGGAGGAGCGGAACGTGACAAAAGGTACGAAAGAAAGGTTGCTGAATGCAAGCCAGTTATGGGATTAAACGAAGTGAGGAAACAATATTTACAGTCTTGCTTCCTGAAGAAAAAAAAAAGTTTTGCCAAAACTAACTCATTACTTAATTGCAGTCGGTGACAATGGACAATCAGGCTTATACAAAGGGTTCGTCAATGGGATGTAAAAACTTTGCACCTCGCTTCACTTCCCAGTTACCAAAGAAGTTTACTTAATTTAGACATCAATTCTACAGTGGAAGGTGTGAAGACTTATTCTTTATGCCAGATTCATCTTTTATCATCCCAATTGGTAAATGTTAATCATAGGAGGCGGCAGATAAAGGGGAAGTGCGAAGGTGTGGGGTGAACTTTAACTCCGCAACCCCAATTTTCAACTCAATACTTTAATTTGAGCGGCTGGGGTGTTAAACTTGATAACCTACATAGCTAGACAGCAAAAGCGTTGCGGGAACAAAGAAATAGACTTAGATATATTTTATCTATCTCATTCTCTGCTATAATCCTTTTTCTCTTCTCTTTCTTCCTGTTTCTCTATCTCTTACTTCCTCTGTTCTCTATCATTCCTTGTTACTTCTTCCATCATCTTTCTTCCTTCTGTTCCTCTTTCTTTTTACTTCTTCCATTATCTTTTTCCTAATCTCTTTCTTTCCTTTCTTTCTATTTTCCTTCCCTCCTTATCTCTCTCTCCCTCTCTCTCTCTATTTCTTCTACCATATCCTTATCTCTTTCTATCAATTCTCGTCTCGTTCTTTCTATCTCTTTATCTCTACGTGATTCTTGCTCTACTGTAAATAATCTCTCAACATTTCTCATGCATAGTATTCGGGAGGCTAGGAGGATGTGGGTGTGTGTCTAACCGTTAGCAAAAATATAGAACCACATTGGGAAAATATTCCGCTAAAAAGACAAATTTTGAAATTACACTGCAATTCAAATACATAACATTAAATTGATCAATAATATGTTAATAGTTAATAGGATATACACATACGCAGGAGGAAAAAATACAGAACGTACAAATAACGATATGATAAATACCATTACTTCCCACTCACTCTGGCAAAACAATTTTCAGGTCTTAACTTACGTACTTTAACTTGTTTTACACATTCTATGTTTTGTTTTGGAGTGAAAATATGAAAGAAGTGACTCAACTCAAAAGAGAAACCATATTTCAAGTGTTACTTTTTTTACATGTGGCCGCGGTGGCTAAGTCGGTAACGCGTCTGACTACCATGCTAAAGGTCCCGGGTTCGATCCCCGGCCGGTTCAAATCTGGGAACTTTTCTAACGATGAAAGCGGTCCCGGCGCCCACCCAGCGTCGAATAACATGGGTACCTGGGGCAAACCCTGGGGGGTAAAGGCGGTCAGGGGGCGTGATGCTGATCACATCACCCCCACTCACGACCGGATCAAGAAAGTGTGGGGCGTTACCCCCACACCCCCTATACGCCTTCATGGCGTGGTGCTATGCACAGGGGTGCACTTTTTTTTTTTTACATGAGAACATCTGTTGTGTCAAATTATGTGAACAATCTATATATGTAACAGTAGTCAACAGCCATATTTAATATTCACTAGATTTGTCAGCTTTTAGATAATTTCCGTGATATCTCTTAAATTTTCGATGATTTTCTTTGTCATAATTCAACTTTCGACTTTCCAGCTCGGTGATAACCTTTCTATTAACTAACTCAATCATTACGGGCTTTATCGTACACCTTTAATCGCTACTGTAATAAGCAATTCATGTTTCTAGTGCATTAACAGTTGTAGAACGATTTATGCAATTCATGTTCACTGTAATTTGTTTCCTGCAACACAATTGTTAACACATTCAGTTCGTAATATACATTCACTTATTTTAATTTGCATAGATATAGTTTACGTAATGCACCTGAATGTATATGAAGGAATGAATGAATGATTTGATTTGTTTTACTTCGGGTTTCTGCCAATTGTGGCTAATTGCGAAGATGAGGATGAATGGTGACAAAATGATGAAGGGGCAATCACAAACACACAACACAAGTTCCACAGTGGATTATACAGGATATGGGTCCAGACGCCAGAGCCTCGTTAGTCTGCAATGGTAACAGTAATAAAAATACTTGAACCTTTCGAGCAAGACTCCATCTCCGAGAAGCTATCAACACTAGTTACCGGTCCGGTAAGAATACGACAAGTGCTCTCCCCGAAATATGAGCTAGCTAGGATGGTTAATCCAATGATCTAACCTATACTCTGTGTCAGGAGTCTGTGGAAGAAACTAACGAAAACAAGTCCTCTGCGCAAGTACTGGCGCGAGAGAATTTGACCAATGAACGCGTAAGAAGGAAAACGATAGCAGCTGGAAGCCGTTTGCAGCAGCGTGTACTGCTTCGGTCAGCCCACTCGCTTTCTCCCCTTCTCTACTGTTATGCGCAGCGTTGCTTCAAAGATTACTGGGACAGACAATAAATTTAACAGTAATGGAATAAGGAAACACGAATGAAAAATTACAATAAAGTTGCTGCATAGCTGAATGGTTAGGACCCAAGTACCGAGAGAAAGAGAGGGTAATAAGAGTAGAATGGTTATTAAATGGCGATCCTTGAGTTATTAGCATTGTACACACTCATTAATAAGCTCGCTACTTGTATATTCAATATACCGGTGCCATCTATTGTGGGTTCACGAAGGTTTAAATATTGTTTGTACAAAGTATGTTTAGTATGAAAAACTATCACAACTGCTGGTTGGTTGATTTGCTTTATTTTACTTCGCTTTTTGTGCCACTTTTGGCTAATTTGCGAACATGTGGACGAGTGATAACATGATGAAATTGATGAATGGACACACACAAATATCCATGCCCAGGCTGGGATTTGAACCCGGGACATCTGGCGATGTAGCGCGATGTGATATCCATTCCGCCACGGAGGCCGGTAAAACTATCATAACTGTCGTACATCTTGGGCATTCTTGACTTTCCTAGCTTTTAGTCAATAGATGGTACACTTGTGTAGAATTGTCCGGTTACGCTACACCAGTGCATAACAACATTTGAACAATTGAAGACTAAAATTGGTAAACGCTGGAAGTGCCACAATGATTCATACAACGTTTTCCACGTTAAACTGTGAAATGTGCCATGCTTTATAATGTGGTAAACGTGAAAAGCGCTGGTCGCCCTCTAAGTAGTTCAAAGGGCGTGTAAAGACGTCACTAGTGTGAACGTTCTTACGGGCTGATGTGCGGAACGATGCGATTTCCCAACACTTTCGCTTTTGGCACTTACAACGTTTACCACTTTTACTCCTCAATTCTTAAATTTCTTGGATAGAAGTGCCGATCCAATGACCTTACACGACTGAGGTTTTACAGTCCAATGAAAATAAAGTTCGAAACTATTTTAATGAATTTTCAGCACTTCAAGTTTTAAAAAATTTGCTATATTGCATTTATACAGTTAGTTTTGTTAAGAGCTCAATTCTACAATAAAATAATGAGATGTGTGTACGCTTTGAGACAAATTCCAATAAATGCTCTGACAATAACGCCGATAAATAGTAGGAATTAAAAACTGAGAAAAACAAACACTGTACACAAAAGTAGATATAAAACCTACTAGTGGAGAAAATTGTGCACAGAAACGAAATATTTTATTTATTTATGGATTTGATGTCTACTCACACAATAAAGTAACTTAAGATTCTCGTGTCTACAGAAGTCTTCCCAACCACAGGATGTAGATGACACTTACCTAGAAAGAAAAAAGAACAAAGATATATATAAGAATAAAAATCAACAAAATAAAGCAATTATAATAATGCAAAGAAAATATGAATACGCATATATCTAGGCAATCGCTACTTACTGTAGAGTCAAAGTGTTTCCAAATATTTCCAGGATGATTAAAGAGAAATTACAAGGAATTTCTGTAAGGAATACATAGTTATCTAAGGCGGGGAACCGTCCATCAATCTGTACATACACACGAGACATTTATCCATACATACACACATGACACAGAAAATGTGGTACTATATTGTCCCACACCTATATCTTTAGAGAAGGTAGTTGGAACTTAATATCAACAAAAAAGGACTGAAAGTCATCGTTGAAGACAACCTATTAATTTGGTAACACCACAAAGTTTCAGTTAGCCAACCTATACACGTACATAGAAGGGAAGTCACGACTTTTATATGCAGAGACTAAGATTCGACCGTACGTTTTACCAACTATCCATCAACAAGCAAAAAAACCTTCAAAAAGTCAATTTCTTCCAATTGTAAGCAAGCACGAACAACACTCCAACGAAACACGGAACGTCACCTTGACTTTGATTCTAATGGATACCTATTGCAGGGCAATCAGTTGTAAGTGAGGTTCTCACCTTGATTGTTGCAAGGCGTGTTTTAAACCACAGATTAATGCGACGGTGAAAATAAAGATAAGGAACAATTACGCGTGTCTTCACCAAGTTTGCATCCGAGGACATCAATCAGCTGGATTTCAGATCAAGCATATCACAAACCTGATCCTGCACATCAAGAAAATCGGTAAAATAAATGAAGACGTGTTCTTGCTGGTTACTTTCACTTCCCTTTGGAATCTACATACCGTTATTCCACTAGTATTTACTCATTATACCAAATATCTGGAAGTTATACAAGGTTCCGTTCTTTCCTGGTCATTTACCACACAAATCACTAAAAAGGTATGTGAAAACGCTAGGAAACACACTACGAGCACGATAAACACACTTGAGAGTAGCAACACCCACAAAACGAGGCAACAGAACTGTCGGTACCGCACGCGCAGAACGACAATTCCCCACTTTGCTGTTTCCATCATTCTACATATAGACACACTTTGCATTTCCTTGGTACGTATACATGTACTCAACTGACGCTGGATCAGTATTTAAAGACACGTGTACGTGATCGAGAGAAAAACAGGAGAAGAGAGACTTCAAGAACATGACGGACGCAGCATACTAATAAGTATCGGTATTGTAACATTTTACCCACTAATTTAATCTCTTGGAATATTTGGAGCTCTCAAGCTCTCATTTTCGGCTACAAGCTGCCCGTGTCAAGGCTCAGAAGCATGTTAACTTTCGGTTCCTTTAATTGTACACGTTATAGTCACGCCATAAATCCTGGCATTATGGCGATGGAATGGTGCCAGAAGTTATAAATGCGCGAGCGAAATGGCGGCCATTGGAGCCTCCCGTTAGTGGCTCATGCAGTACATACACTGGTCTGTGTGAGTTCCGAAAACTAATAGCCAGGCTAATAAATAGGGCAGTTTTTGTAACGAGCAGCGATAAATCACATTCAGAAAAGAGGCGGGGGAAAAAGGTGCCGATAGAGCTGCAGTGCGGAAACCAAGCATACTGAACGAGGTTCTCCACATTAAGCAGCGTTCACACTGGATGACAGATTGCTTGTTATGCAGGTGTGCTGTCATTCAAGGGAGCACGAAAGGACAGTCAAGGGGTGGTCCTTATCGCTTTTATTTGTAACTAGTTTCTCTCTCTTTGTGTTTTGTTTCTTTGTGTTCGCAGTCTAAGTATTTCTTCTGTGCTTCACTTCCTCTCTTCTCATTCATTTCTCTTTGTAGATAACATTGTGGAAACGCTGTTGTCTTGTAATCAAGGGGTTCCGCGTGCGAAACCCTGGTGTAGGCGCATTGCTGTGTGGCTGGAATTCCACTTTAAACTCCATCTGTGAATGAAGTGGACTTGAAAAGAATAACTCAAAACTCACATATAAAAATCACAGGGCGTGTGTGTACAGCTGTGCGAGTGTCTCGTTTCTTTACTCCTCTTCAACTCTCTCTCTTCATTATTTCTATTCTTTCCCTGTATCCCCATCTCTCTCTCTCTCTCTCTCTCTCTCTCTCTCTCTCTCTCTCTCTCTCTCTCTCACTCCGTCCCTTCTTTTCTGTTTTATGATTTAAACCGTTCACACATTCTGATGACAAGTAAACATGACGTTAAGATATCCCACCAAAGGCCCGGCCGACGCCATGCCAGCTGTTTTTGAATTTTCTTCTCCTTTCGAAAAACAGTTATGATATTCCAAAATCTGAAAAAATTACATATGCTTAGAATTCCTTCTTGAAAATTCACTTGAATCTTCGTGTGGTGTGCTTTGCCTTATCAGTAGGTATATCTAGGTGAGTCTATTAAAATATTGATAAAATCTAGACAAGAGCTAAAGCAAACCATGTGAATGCTCTAAAATGAATTCTAAGCATATAATTTGTCAGATTTTCAAATATCGTGGCTGTTATTCCAAAGGAATAGACAATTCGAAAACAGCTGGCGTGGCGTCGGCCAATGATCCAGCCGAGCCTTAGGGGCACAGGTGTTCGATTTTGACCTCCGTTTGAATCTTTTTTTAGGTTGATCAATGTTCTTACCTAACATCACGTATTGACGATTAGGTCAACAGCATAAAATCGTGAATAAATTATGTCAAAGGTTAAACTGGTGTTATGTTTAAAACATTCGTGTGATTCAACCAGATTTGAATAGGGGGAAGTGAGATGGTGAGGTTTTGTAATACGGATAACAATTAAAATGCATACGCATTTCGGGTAAAAGTTTGCATGAGCAGCGTGCATCTAGTATTTGAATACATTCTAGACTTTTTTAAAAAAAAACAAAAAAACATTGCATATCATGTACTGTAATTAATTGCAATTCTACGTCCACAGTAAGAACAAAGTCAGTGTAAACAAATACACGTGGCTTCTGATGAACCTATTGGTTGTTCAAATGGCAGCTGTGTATCAATCTTGAGCGTAGGAATATAGTGCTTGTGATAAAACCACATCATTCAACGTAGCTGCTATATTGAAGTTGCGGGGCGTTTTATTATGAGCTGTAGAGATATTACTAATACGTATACTGATGACAAAAACCATCAGAACTAACACATGGGAAAGGAAGTCGGAAGTCGCGTGGTAACATGGGAAAGGAAGTCGGAAGTCGCGTGGTAACATTAACTTTGTTCTTCCATTGGATGGAGAATGGTTAATCTATAGTGAATGAGAGTAAATATAATCAATTGCAAAAAATGGGTTCGTAAAAAAAATACATGGTATATCAGTCAATTTGATCTGTTTCAGGCTGGTAACCTCGGAACATGCAGAGCGAAGCAACAATTCGAAATCTTGAAACTCATACGCATGAAAAATGAGTATTAGTGCACCTCTAACAAAAGGAGCCCAAACTCTTAGGCAGATGATCACAATAGAAGAAAGATTACAAACAGACGGGTCTCACTCACGGCACGTAAACCAGACACCTTTTTGGTCATGCCCAGCCTATTCGTGTTCTGATAATGCCTTCGATGTTTAGTTCTGTTAGCAGAAATAATACAAGCCCCGGTGAAGCTAAAAAAATGTATTAATGCTAAAAGAACTTAACCTAACAATGAAGTCATTCCGCATTTACGTCAAGACATGGAGGTGTCTGCCTTGCGTGCGGTGAGGACACCCACAAATAGACCATGAATTGTCAAAATTAACAAGCATTGTTGTCGAAGTTAAGCAAGACAACGCAACGTCTAGCGGCGGGAAACGCAGAGGATGACTCACCGTCAAATGACGTAGCTCCGACCCATGATTCACTTCGTCACGGATCGTTTCACCGGCGCGTGTGCGAATATCATCCGATGCGATGCGATGCGTGCTGGAATCTCCTCCTCCCATCTGCCATTTCACTGGTCGTCCAATAACTGCGCATTGCCCCCTTTTTTCCCCGCATTTCTCAACGAGAAGCACGGGATTTATCCAGGCTTACTGCGACCATAAAATCGAAATAAAAATAAAACAGAGAGGAAGAGGGTTGCGACATGGAAGAGGGCACGCATGACAGAGTCGTCCGTACAGGGAAAGTGGTCAACGATGCACGCACGACCGACATCTGAGAGCCTCCTCGGGTTGAAGCAATTAGTAAAATGAAACGCAAAATACACTGCAAATAATCACCGGAATTTTCCTTTCATTGCTTAAATAGCGTGCTTGAAAAGCGATAAATTCTTGAACAGTTCGAAAAAAGTGTACCAACCAGGGAAAAATGATTGGTTTGGTTCATTTTACTTCGATTTTCTGCTAAGCGACTTCGTCGTCGCCTTGTAATCAAGGAGTCCTGGGTTCGAATCCCGGTGGAGGCACATAGAACGGTGGTTCGGATCCCACTTTAAACTGTAGGTCCACTCCCGATGAGACCATCTGTGCATAAAGTGGTGGGTTTATTATTACTCCTGTAAATAGTGGAAATCAATGTACCAGTCCTGCTATAATAGCAAACAACAAGTCAACAACGACTAAGCGACGAGATGAAGATGAGTGATGATATGATGAAATTGTTTAAAGGACACTCAGAAAGAACACCCATGCCCAGGCCAGGATACGAATCCAGAATTCTGGCATAGTATCGAGCTGTGCTAACGACTACACCACGGAGGTCGGCACGAGAAGAAAATATCCAAAAATCGAATGTATTATTTGTTATTGTGATTAACAATCTCATTCTTATTAATAAATGTATTAATAATGGTCTCAGTAATGTTAATAACATTAATGAATATTATAACAAGTAAGACACTTCGTTAGCGAAAGAGGACCCTCCTGAAATTGATTTCTAGAAATAGACCTGTTCAGAATCCCTGTCTATCAAGCAGGCATTTAGTGTTGCAATATCTTAAATATGAGCTGACGAAAAACTTAGAAAAGCGAGACGTAACATTACAACGAGAGATGGGTGTAAAAATATTGTACCTGCTGCAAATCTCCTAAGACGTTTATATTACCACGACCTTCAGGGGGAAAACGTGCTTCCTACTGAGTTTGCTAAAAATAAAATTCGCGCAAGAGCACTATGGAAGCAAAGCTTGATGCGAAAATGAATACTTCTATCTTCAAACGCCTGGTTGCAGGTGATCCCGCACATCTCCACAGTATTGCGGGTTGCCTAAGAGTACTGGTTACATTCGCTAAAAAGAATGTTACGGAAAATTCAACTTACGTCGTGCGGCCGGCCACCAGACCTGTGTGAAGAGATTCTTATTGGTATCGTAAATGAGTGGCAAACACGAATAAAGATATGGTGCTTTGGGAAGAGGGCGCAATGGAAGACTTGATAGGCATGACCCATGAGCACAAGTCACGCACGGAAGAAAGGAGGTGGAGCGCAGAATTTTCCCTTAAGTAAAATATATTTTCCTCCAGTGCCAATAAACAGGAGATGCAAGACACCAGGATTATTACTGTGATTATGAGAAGTGTTATGATCAGGCCACCTCCAGAATGGTACAGATCTAGACGTCCATATTTCCACCTCGCCCTTTTGCCTTCGGTGCATTACAGGGACAACTTTACTTTTTTGCTACTCTGCCCTATCTTCAATTCTGACGTCAATGTTTCAACTTCAGCAGTGCGTACAAATCAAGAAATTTGTAACTGTTCTCTATCCTTTTCGGCAGACAAGCCAGATAATGATAAAAATCAAGAGGAAATAGACGATGCAAAGTTGTCTTTCGGATATAAGTTGGAATTTCAGGTTTTCTCAACCAGTCCCTAACAACGGCAATTTCCTTCTGACTGTACAATTTATCCCCCTTTACTCTCGCCAATAACTGAGAGAAATTATTTTCGGCCGCTGCAAAAGTTCGTAAAATTTCTGGAACATAACTTGCTGAATCGGTCCCCATTGTGCCTGATATATTGGTGTGGCGCATCGATCGCTTTTCCTCCCCCAATAAATTAGGGGATTCCAATGGCGGGAAGTGGGGCAATGCACGGAGAGCAAACGTTACCCATTGTCTCCCGCCGAGGCAGGTTCTGCAAGACAAAGGCCTACGTTTATTGCAGAAGACCCCAGCCGTGGGGAAAGGGAATTTCCCTCCCAATAAGTGAAAGAGAATTTCCCTCCAAATGAGCTACATTTCGCATAATTTCCCTCCTGGAGGGGCAAAATGATCACTCTATTCAAGAACTATACTGACGTTGAAAGTGTCTCTAAGGAGAATAGGGAATAAATCTATCACCCAATATCAACTGTCTAGTCAAGGTAAGAACGCGTGTGTAATTACTAATCATACCATTTTCCTCCATGCTATTTTCTTTATTATTATCATATGAATATATCTAGTATTTTGTAATTTTATTCAGCACACATATGAACTGCTAGATTAAACACGTTCCGATATTTTCAATGAAGAATTAATATTTTTACTAACGTTGTCATACTAGGCTCTTCATTCTTGAAATGTTTCTAATAAAAGCAAACAGCAATATAACACGAATATTGCAGCACAGTGTAGCCAATGTTGGTTTGAAATGAAGTGAAAACTATCTGACAATTTTCATAAACATACATTATAAACCACCAACCAGAGCAACCTGGAAAAAACTACAGGCCGAGTCGAGACTCGAACAGCCGATCAAAATGTCAAACTCAGTTTGTAAGGAGCTCTCTCGCTCCTCGGGATTCGCTAGATACTGTGTGGCACGGTTCGTCCGGCCACTTGTAACTTTACATTTCGAGACGCCTGTTGATTGATATATTTCCTTCTTCCATATATTATAGTTTGTGGTTTTCAATATTTTTATATCCTTCTCGTATATGAATGTTGCGGGAATATAAGCAGCTGTTTCAAAAACCTCCTACAAGCCAAAAACTGAGTCGGGAAGACTGGCACGTTTTGTTTCCTGAGGATAGACAGTGTAACAAACTCTGAAGAACTCGCACTTCTTGCAGTTTCATTGTCGACATGATAGGACATGTAATTGCGAAGAACACCTGTGTTGCTTATCTCCCCGAATACCAATTTGTTCTTGTTATTGTGTTCATTTATGTAAATATAAGCGTTGTGTGTGTAATGAGGATTTTTTCAGAATTCATATTATGCAAAAATTCAGCACGTAATGTATATCAAGTTAAAAATGAATGTATTTTTTCGTTTTTTGGAGTCAACATACCAGTCTTCTTTCAGGTTTTCAGAGCGTTTCACAATGTTATCTACTGTAATAGCAATTTTCACGAATGAAGCAGGAGCAAAGAATGTGTCGCGAGATATATCAATGGAAAGTTGTTTTAATTATCTGTAACTATTCGTCAAAAATACGTAAATAAATAAACCAATTACATATCTGTTAAAACATCACTAAGGCATCCACGTTCTGGTGATGTTACTTTTTCGTATGTAAGGTTTGCTATACTGCCCCGCCTTGTTGCCACATCGTGCAGATTTGGACTGAAATTTTCGAGGGTGGGCGGTTTTTTTCGCTCACGGGTGTACATTAAATTGACATTATATCTAAACAAAAGTTTCACACAAGATATCCAATTGTGAGAAACTACAGGTGTTAGAATAGTACGTAATGTGGCAGCCCCTCTTTTCGCACATTGCTGTGAATTAAAGATAAGAAATGAATCATGGCAAGTACAGCTTGGAGCCTTTATAGGGGGAAATAAGTAGCCAATCAGAAGAAGCGTAATGCTTTATAGTGCAAACGAGAATTAAATAGTCTTGTTCTCAATTAAAATTAATCTACAAGAAGTAGAAATGGGCCGTATGACAAGTAAAATACAATGAACTTTTCGGTAAGGAGCATTCCGGTAGTTTCAACTGTAGGTAGAGCTTGCTTAGCTCCGTAACGTTTGGATGGATAGTCTATAGTTCGGCCCATTTAGTAAAGAAGTTCTTTGGCAGTGGCTAAGGCAGCCTTTCTCGGCGAAGTCACTTAAAGTGACTTTGATCTTCACACAAGCTATGAATGACGTACAAGGAAAGAAAATTAGGAAAATAAACCGTGAAAAGTTTAAAAATTCCATTAGGATATCTTATTATTATTCTTCGAATAGGCATCCAGTTGACCGCTGTCGTACGCAAGGGTGGGGGAGCTGATGAGGCTGGAGCCACTCCAGAAATTTTGAGAAAATGAACATTTTCAAATGAAATCAGTAAAGAACTTGGGAAAAACCAAAGCGATAAATACAAAACCCTTCTAAAATAACCCCCGATTACTGTTTTCGGCATTGAACAACTTTTAAAAGAAGATTAAAAATGGTAATTACGAAATACTTTATATTGTATACCCAAAGGAACGCAGCTACGTAAGATCCACCTTTACAATTCCAGCACCCCTCCGAAAAGAAATACTGCGTACGCGTGTGCTGCTGGCGTTAACCATAAATAGCGAGCCATCAATATCGAAAGATGTCCAGTGCAATGCACGGAACTCTTCGCAGGCGACTGATGTGGCAAGTGGCAGGAGCTTTCTCTGTGACGTCGTCGGATACCAGACTCCTACTGACGCTAAACGTTACGTCAGAGATGTTGCGAAAGCAATCCAGCTATAGAGTTCCGGTCAATGTGGACAAAGGGCATTCAGAGCAAAAAACAGCTCACCGTACGTACAGAGACAAGCATAAAATATTACTCAACGCAATGGTGCTTCCATCTATATTTTCCTTTAGCCCCGAAAATATCCCTTTCCAAATTACGGTACGGAGACACGAATTTCCCTCGCCAAACCAGCCATCACTGCTACGACCGCGGGAACGAGTGTTCCCATTGTTTGCCCCCCCCCATCTCCCTCCCTTACCGCAGGAGTCTTCCAAAACACCGAACCCCCGCAACATAAATAAAAATTTGCTCGGCACGGCTCCCTCGCATTTCCAGCCATCTTTTCCAAGAATCTAATCAAGCCGTAAGGAGATCGATGACGGAATTTCACGTTTCGCTAGGAATGCAATTAGCACCCTTTACAGCCTGCTCTCGCTCTTCTTTTGGTTTTGCTTCGTTTCTTTCTTCTTTATTATTTTCTTTCTCGCGGTCGGATTCTTGCTTATTTGAATCTTCGCGCACCTGATGATTATAAGCTTCCGAGACGGAGGCAGAGAGAAAGAAAAAAGCAAGAAAAGAAAATTGAATGAAGGACAAAAACTAAAAGAATGAAATGGAAGGTGCGTTATGTAATTTCTTGACGCATTCTTCACCCGCCACGAGCTAATTGGACATGATTCTGGTGTTCTTTTCATCGTGATGGGAGATATTTTGAAAGTTTGGTTTAAATTCACTTTACGCTCGCATAAGCTAATCTCTACTGTAAGTACAGATTAATGCCAGTTTCGAATCAATGGTCTACTCCTCACTGAAAATCAAATCCGAGATCTCTCGATTACAAGTCAAATCAGTGCACCACTAAGCTAATTTCCGAAAACGGAAATTTACGAATTCTCTGAAATCTGCGTAGCAAGGCTGGACATAACGTTAGAGAAGGGGAGAAAGTGAGTGGCCGCAGCAAATCAGTGCACGCTGCTGCAAATGGCTGGTAGCTGCAGTCGCGTGGGCTCATGCATTCAACCCTTGACCCTCTCACGCGTTCATTATACTGAACGCAACTCCAACTCGCGGCTGGGAAACAGCGAATCACCGACTGAGATCGGGCATTTTCGAGTCACAAGGTACCGAACGTTGTTCGCAGGACTTAAACAAATGAGCGTTGGGTCCATCATATGTTGCCAAATGTGCTGTAAAGCGAGAAAGTGCCTTCTCGGGCAAACGGTATTGTCAGCACCACAAATCAGCGGGGGTTGATGGTACAACCAGAGCGTATAGAAGAGAAAGTGTGTGCACTTTGTTTTCTTCCCGTAAGCCAAGTGAATAGAGCGGTGCCCCACCGAAACACTGGCAGCACCTTCGCTTGCGAGCGTCTTCTGCTTGCAGTACGGCCGCGCTTTACGTAGAGCGTTGTGTTTTGTTGTGCTAGAATAACATTGTGTACTTTTATTAATGACAACGTTGTTACGTTATTGAGTTTAGTGTCGTTAGATTTGTGATTGATACGTTGTGACTAGTTTGTGTTGTGTTCAACGCATTATTATTGTGCTTGAGACAGCAGCGAGCGAAAACTACAAGATGCCTACGTGTTTCGTACCCGGCTGTAGATCTGGATATGACCGCTGTTCTTCAGGCAGTAGACATTTTTTTAGGCCACCTAAAGACAGTAATGGTCTCTCAAAATGGGAGAGTGCCATCCCTAGAAAAGATAAAAAACTAAGTCATAATTGCTATGTGTGTGATATTCATTTTTCCACTGACCTTTTAGTGAAAGTGGATTCGTTCATAGTGGATGGCGATACAGTAGAAATTCCACGACAAAGGTGGAAATTAAAACCAGAAGCAGTTCCTCATATATTTCCTAATCTGCCCAAATACCTCTCTAAGACAGTTAAGAAGCGAAAATCTCCCATGAAAAGGCAATCCTTGCGGACAGATGATAATAAAGTAAGTACTCGTCGCAATGTATCATTAAGCTTATCAGTAGAGGATGATTTGCTTCACACTGCGGATGCTAGCAATACAATAGCATTGCTAAAGAAAAACTTAAGAATCAGAAACGCAATTTAATTAGAACGCAGAATAAACTAAAGGTCGCACAGGCTAAAATAAATTTGCTTGAAAAAGGCGTTAAAGATGCTAAATTAAAGACAACGGTCACACAGTCAAAACAGTTCGCGTCTCTTAGCAAAAATCAAAACATTGTAATTGATACAATCTTAAAGAAATGCCAACTGAAAAGTAAGACAGGAATGAGATACAGTTCTGAGTTTATACTGGATTCTCTTCTATTAAAAATTAAGTCCCCCAAGGAGTATAGACACTGTTTGCATCACGATTTGCTACCTTTGCCTTCTGAAGCTCACTTGAGAAAATTGGTGAAGGGTCTTAAATGTCCTTACGGCGTAAATTCCCATGCCATCGACGCTATAACACATTTTTTTAGTGAAAAGAATGAGAATGAGCGTAGCGGAATGCTGATTTTTGATGAAGTTAAACTTAGGGAAGCAATTCAGTTTAACTCGAATTCCTTAAAAATAGACGGCTTTGTTGATTTGGGAAATCTTACTCCAGACGAAAGCAAGAATCAATTAGCAAATCATGCTCTAGTTTTTATGTTTGTTCCTTTTCTGTATAATTGGATTCAACCCATAGCAGTATATGCTAGCAGGAATGCCACCCCTGGTGACATTCTCACAAAAATACTTATCCAGGTAATCATACATTTGGAAAAAGCAGGGGTGAGAATTATTGGTTTTACATCTGACGGTAGCCAATCTAATAAAAAGTTATGGAAATGCTTAGGAATTTCCGGAAACAGAAACAATCTTAAGTGCTCTATATCCAATCCAGCTGACCCTAGTAGAAAGCTTTGGGCATTTTCAGACGCACCACATATATTTAAATGCATAAGGAATAACTTCCATGATAAAGTGCAGGTGTACTATAATGGTGATATTGTTGATTATTCATTTTACAGAAAAGTGTATGAACATGATTCATCTACTGAACTTTCCGGTATGAAAGCTTGCTACAAAGTGACCTCTGCTCATTTGGATCCTAATTCATTCCAACGAATGAATGTAAGACTCGCAATGCAGCTGTTCAGCAGATCTGTGGCTAATGGAATAAAATTTTATCGGAGTATTAATGCAGAGGGGTTAGAAGGCAGTGAAACAACAGAAAATTTCACAAGGGACCTAAACTGCCTGGTTGACGCATTAAATTCATTCACTCCTGCACAGGCACTATATAAAGGATCAAAAGCACATACAACTTTAATAAAATGGAATGCTGTCCTTAGAGATAATCGAAATTCCTTCGCTTCAGAAAAAACTCTAGAGTCCTTAAGAGTGACTCTAGAAAGTACTTTAGAAGTGTCCAAATATTTGTGGAAGAACAATTACAAGTACGTTTTGACAGGAAAATTTAATCAAGATCCCCTAGAACGCCATTTTGGTATATTGCGGTCGTTCACTTGCGATGATCATCCCTCCACTGTGGATTTTCTGCACTTACATATGCTGCAATCAATTTACGTACCAGCAAAACTTGCTTTATTTGCGGGCGGAAACTGTGAATACAGGACTGAATCTCCTCTGACGTCTTTTGTTAATCAAATGCGAACTCTGGCAAGATCAACCGAAAATAAAAATATTTCTGTGAAGAAGGACGCTGAAAATAAAATGAGGGAAAAAATTTCCATTGTTGAAGATGAAATTCAAATACCGGACTGGGAAAACAACATACCGAACTTAAATGAACAAAGTGTTGGTAAAGAATACTTGGTGTATCATTTGGCAGGATACATAGTGCGGTATATTTCCAAAGTGACGGATTGTAAACTGTGTACAACTTTTCTGCACGGGGAACCAACTAATGTACCTGCCTCACTTACGTTAATCCAAGACTATGGTTCGAGCGACGGCTGTAAATACCTTACCTATGCATCGAAAAGTGTTTATGATGTGCTGTTACGAGTGGAAGAATTTCTTGCAGAAAAAATATCATGTGCTAATAGTTTATGGGGTGATATATTTTTTGAGTGTTTGGACAATTTAAACATAATTGCTGTAAAAACTTCGCAATTAGGATGCTGTGAAGATCATGTGCTGCGTACGCTACCTAAACTCGTATTTCACTATCTGAAATGTCGATTTTTCTTCCGCACCAAGCAGATAAGAAAGGAATTAAGTGCCTCGAAGACAGCAAAATCATCTCGGAAATTCTCCAAACTATCCAGCTGCTGAGCTCTTCTCCAAACGTAAGTAACATGCATTTTTGTTTATTATGTAGTTAGTTATGTAAGCAACGCGAGCATCTTCCGCGCCGTCTCAAACGTCACCACTGCCATCTAGGCGGTGGACCACGGCAACTCAGGGAGTGCGCACACTATTTCTTCTATACGCTCTGGTACAACTGCACACGTGGTCCTGAACGATGAAGTTTCCGGAAGGACCACCCACAGGTCGTAATGCAGGAGGGCACAAAGTCATATCAAGATTTGATTGATTCATTTGGTGTCTTAAGTCCACTTTATGCACAATACGGCTAATTGGGACTGGACCTACAGTTTAAAGTGGTATCCGAACCACTATGTGCCTCCACTGGGTATCGAAAGTCGTATAAACACAACTGGCAAAAACAGAAGTACGTTTAGCAACGTTGCTTCGGGAGAGCTTCAGCTTTTACTTCGCAACTGAGTATGTTGACACCCGCCAGTTGGAGTTGCGATCAGTACAGGCGCGTCCTCTCGAGTCACCACTTGCGCAGAGGACTTGTTTCCGTCCGCTTGCTCCAGAGATTCCCGAGACAGGGTGTAGTGTCATTTTTGTGATAAATTTAAGTACGGCAGCAAAAAATGCCCATACAGTATCCTAATTTTGTAAATCATTAAGTTTCTTACACATTACCTCTTTTAATACTTTCATTACGGCACAAGACCTACTCTGCATTGGAATACACTATTACCACTTCGTAGTGAACCGGCCCGTTGAGTGCCGAAGAAGATTGTCATCAGCACATCGAATCCCATCGCCGCTGTTTACTGGCTTTCTAGACTGCAGTGTGCTACTTCTTATTTGCAAATACCTTCCCAACTGCCCTTCCGATACTTGGTTAACACCGAACCTTTGGAACTCCAACCGAGAATAGAACTAGGGGGCAGCCGGAATCAAAGACGAGTGCGCTAACCATTTGCTAACCGAAGCATGAAGTTACTTCCTTTCATTCATTAATTCGCACAGTTTCTTTACACTTGATATACATATATGACATATATGACTAAGTTGAACGGAGTCTTAAGGTACATTCCACCTACAGTCATAATATTGCTAGACATGGTAGTGTAACACGTGGTGAAACTGTTATCAAGCCTACTCATCCACTAAAAGTATGTTGAGCGCCAACAAAATGTAAAATCTAAGATTCTTGTTAGAATAACACATTGAGACGCACACAAGAAGACAGAAAGAGAAAATGATAACGAAAGTGAGAGACGAATACACATCCAGAGACGAGGGGAGTTAGAAAAACTGAGAGGAACACACAGAGAAAAAGGAATGGTAGAGAAAGCAAAAGAGAGAGAGAGAGAGGAGAGAGAGAGAAAAATAGAGAATATGGATGAGAAAGGTAAAAACAGAAACATGGAGAAAATATAAGACGGATAAAGAAACCGAGAAAGAGAGATTTGTAGAGAAAGTGACAGACAGGCTACACAGAGAGAGGGTGGGAACGGAGAGAGAGAGAATGTTAGAAATCACTATATCGACATCTTTTATAAGAAATGTTTTGATCAAATATGTCTTCCAAGAAGACAGAAGTTGGTGAGAATTTGCATTGGAACCAAGAAGCAGTACATACCCAAACGGAATTGTTGGGGACTTAAAGCCCGCATTTGGTCCAACTTCCCTTTACAAAGAAGTCAGATGCGAGAAAAGATTATTAAACTGCAAGTAGGGAAAAACAGGCATTAAACTCATCCTTGCGGGCCATACCCCCTCCCCTCAATCTTCTTGGTACAATGAAGAGAGTTAACCGAAAGAAAATGAACGCCAAAAGGGCAACAAAATATTAAGAACATTTTGACTTCAATCTTCAAGGCGTGTGCATGCAGACGGAATGAGAAACGTACCTAACTTGGATCATTATGTATTGATTACAAGTCGCCCAAACTTTAAGCGAACTGAAAGTGGTAATAAATGAAGTATGAAAAGAGAATATTGATGCAGGGGAGAGTCGTGAAATATTGGATTCGCGGCGCAGTTTCTGTTTCGGTAAGGAAACGAAAGACCCTCGGGATTGAACGGAAATTGAACCGGTGACCCGGAGAGGAGAATGAGCTCATTTCGTTTCGAGTTTGTGGTCTCCTGGGAGATTCCTTGCATTCACGTGAAAGGAGCTCCTTCTGAGAAGTGAGAACCTCCTCTCTCGTATAACAAAGAACGGTCGTTCAATTGCCAAGAACTTCTGGTCCGACAAACAAGTACGATCTGCTTCAAAGGCCACAATTCTTTCTGAGAAGCTGTTTAGCTACATCACTAGTTAGAGAAATGGAACCAAACCTCACCTCTAATTAATGTTTCTTCTAAAATTAACTTCACACGCATCAAAATGTTTTGCAACAATCTTGCGTCACTGTTAGTATTAGTGCATACTTTTTGTTTATAGAGTTGATTTTATACTGACTTTCACTCAGTTGTGCCCGTAATAACTTATCCGCTTCATATAATACTTTATTCTTTTTTTAAAAAAAAGTACATGAACCACTATTCTTGTCGATCAATACTTTCACTCAAAACAGATGGTTTCACCGTCTTTTTCTTCGGAACACAGTGTTGACAGGTTCAACACTATTGCACCTCCGAGAAAGACGCACATGTCTTGTTCATTACGAGTAGTTCAAACATTGCTATTGTTGTCGAAAACATAGTTCTGTAATTCCATGTCGTAGAAATATTGAACGCAAGCTAAATTTCTCATACCGACTGCGACAAGTCTCCCTGGGCACGAGACTGCGTAGTAAACATGACAAACTTTTTTATATATAATTTCTTTACGTTGCGGTTTCAATTTGTTGAGCTACTTTTTGGTTTGGAACGCGTCCGATTTCGAATCATAAAACTTGTGTACACAGGGGCTAAATTTGAGGGCACAAAATTGAATTTAAGGCTTAACTTTGGGGGGGTGGGCGACTAGAAAAGTTTCTCATCCAGGATTATTTGCTAAATAACTTACATTTGCGAAATCACAATTATTAGTCTTTAGTTATTTGCTCCTCAGATCCCAGGAGTTTAACAAAAGTTTCCTAATTTGCAAAATGTTAATAAACCTTAAACTTTTCGGGGGTGGCTAGTGCCATCCTTGCCCCAGACAAGTTACGCCTATATATATGCTTGTGTGTTTCTTTCAAATCACCAGCAGCCTATTCGTATTTTATTGGAACGAAATCATCGCATTACGATAGGACAAATTTGCTGCTACAAATTCGTGCGTCCCTAGCCCTAAATCTGGCCCTGCTTCAAAGTTGTGTACAGAGCAGTCTATTCACCGCCACTGAAGACCAAGCAGAGGGGTTCCCGTCAGGCGCGCAAAAATCTAAAGAATAACCGTCGAGCCCTGTTGTCACTTCTTCGCCCTTGTTTATCGCGAATTAGACGGAGAGCATGAGAAAGACACCCCACTGTCCTGGAGGCCTGTTTCCGGTTTTACAGTGGTACATAGGGCGTGCTTAGGCCACGTCCGATTCGGCAGAAGATGTCGCCTGGAGCATCGTTCCATCCGGGGAATCAGCTTACCTCCGTTGTCCGAATTGGAAGCTTACGTGGAGTTGGAGAGGTGAAAGACGCGACAGATGCATCCTTGAACGCGCTGTGGCCCTGCGCTTGTCAGCCATATTGCAACTTCCGCTTTGCGGAGACAACGTTTACTGAATAGACGATGTACAAATCAGTGATACTTGGACATTTTATCGATAACACTGAATGTAGAAAAATTGTAAATGAAGAAATCACGTTACATTTTTAATATGAGTAGTAAAGTTCATTGTCAAGTTTGTTTGGCGTTTGCCGTCTGCTACCGTATTGTGCGCCTGCGCCTCAGAGCGCGGGGGGTGACGTTCGGGCTGCTGGCGGGAAAATGACAACCGTACTGCAAGAGGACATGTAGATTCTGACGACTTCGACGGCACACGAAAGCAACGGGAGAAAACGGGACGGAGCGCTTGCCAATCCGAACACGGCCCTAGCCTGCGAAATACACAGAATGTAGTAGCTGACGACAGAATTCTTCACTTCCCGTAACGTTCGATTTCGCGTTAGCGCGCTTTCTTCTCAAATCCATGGCAGAATGCTCAACCGCCTTCAGTTGGTGTACCGTTTAAAATTCACCTCTCGTTGCTGATCATGTGTTTGTACATGGGTTGAGATTCACACCGCGTAAAACGAAGTGAATAAATGTGCGTTCTGCACAGTACCGTGACTGGCTATACATGATCCATTGTTACAGCACCGCCCTTTTTCTTTATTAGTGTAGGAAGACACAATAAAATACCTAACAAGAGAGATGACTCCACACAATGAATGAATGAATGAAATTTTCTTGTTTTTCTCGTAGTGAAGGGACATTTCCATGACTTCCATCTGTTCTGCAGATTTTGGTAATGGCGTGTGGCGGTGATTCTGTCTCTGGTTACATCTGCAACTGTCGCTTGAAGTTTGATCGGTGATGGTGGTTCTATGCAAAACCGGTGAGTTGGTCCTTAGAAGGGCCGACTTAATTTTGATCCTTAGAAGGACTGTCTTGTATTTTGCGAAGAGGGTCTCAATGATGATCCGCAATTTGTCGGTGCTGTCTTCTGTCTTTTGCAGTTTGTCTCTGGCTTTTTTGATGGTTGTCATTAGTCTTGTGTCTTGAAGCTTCTTCATTAGCCATTGGATGATTTCAAGTTTTTCTTCTTTGTCTTTGTCTGGAGTGTGTAGTATCTGGCTGTAAGTCTTTGTTGTTTCTGGCTTTGGGTTTGGTTGTGATGTCTCTCGTTGTTGCTCTTTCTTCTCTTCTGTTCTGGAAGTCAGGTTTTGCCTTGGTTGTGTCGTCTGCTGGACTGACTGGAAAATTCTGCATCCTCTGTAATTTGCTGGATGGTTCTCCGCACAGTTGCAGCATTTTGCAGGGAGTTGTCTGTCTTTCTTTGGGCATTCAGAGGTGAGGTGGTTGGCTGCACACTTAACGCAACTCGTCTGGGCCTGGCATCTACTCTGGGAGTGCCCGATGCTCTGGGACCTGCAGCACTGTAGAATCTCAGGTGACCTGTATGGTTTTACTCTTATCTTGTACCGCATTAGATATTCTTGAGTATAGATATCTGATGTGGTCTCTCCTCTTTTCAATGCAAGCAGTTCATTTCCATTAAATATGTCCGTGCAATTAACTAACTAACTAACTAACTCTCTAGCCTTCTTAAACCCGAAGGTTCATGGCTGCAGAAACACAGGCCTTCCATCTGTCCCTATCTTGAGCAAGATCTATATACTCTGTTCCATCCCTACCGATTTCCCTTAGGTCCATCTCAACGTTGTCCCTCCACCTTCGTCTTGGCCTTCCTACAGGTCTCTTACCATCTGGTTTCCCAACAAGAATCCTGTAAACTCCTCTTTCCTCTCCCATTCGTGCCACATGGCCTGCCCACCTAAGTCTTCTTGATTTAATTATTCTAATAATATCTGGACATGAATACAAATTATGTAGTTCTAAATTATGTAACCTTCTCCACTCACCTGTCTCCTCATCCCTTTTAGGTCCAAAGATTTTCCTAAGGATCTTATTTTCAAATACTCTCAATTTATGTTCCTCTTTCAATGTAAGGGACCAAGTTTCACATCCATATAATACTACAGGCAAAATTACTGTTTTGTATATTTTAACTTTTAGTTTCTTAGATATTAAACGAGAAGACAAAAGTTTATGAAGAGAGAAGTAACATGCATTTCCTGAATTAAGCCTACATTTTATTTCCTCTTTAATATAATTTTCATTTGTTAATATTACTCCTAAGTATTTGAATTTGGAAACTGGTTCAAACGAGTTGTTATCAATAATTAGATTTTGATTATTACCTAACACTTGGTTTCGGCCTGTTAGCATATATTTAGTTTTCTCTTTGTTAAATTCCAAACCTATCTCTTTAGCAGTTTTGAAAAATATTTTAGCATTATTCTTAATTGTATTCACATCATCCCCCAGTAAGTCTACATCATCTGCATAAGCTAACAACTGAGTCACACCATTTAATTTTAGTCCTTCTTTAGTTTCTTTTACCTTCCTTACAGCATATTCTAAGGCAAAATTAAAGAGCAATGGAGATAATGCATCTCCTTGTTTTAACCCATCATGTATTGTAAATTTGTCAGACATATTAATACCCACACGAATTTTACTTTCAGTTTCACTGGTGCATATTTTTATCATACTAACAAGCTTCTTAGGTATTCCAAACTCGACTAATATATTATATAATTTATCTCTTTTGACCGAATCATATGCTTTTTTGAAATCAATGAATAGCTGATGGACATTTTGATTATATTCCCACTTTTTTTCAAGTGTCTGTCTGATGTGAAAAATTTGATCTGTAGTTGATCGGTTACGTTTAAATCCACATTGATAATCACCTATAATTTCATTAGCATATGGGGTTAGTCTTGTTAAAAGAATGTTAGACAATATTTTGTATGTTGTTGAGAGTAGAGAAATTCCACGGTAATTATTGCAGTTCATTTTATCACCTTTTTTAAACACAGGAACAATTATGGAATTGTTTTTTTTTTCTGCGGGAGGAACAGACCACCCCACAAGAACAGCTTCAATTTGAAATTCTCGCATTCTCGCGAAGAACAGGTAGAGTCTCACTTGTAATTTCCAATATAGCTACTGCAACAATAACTTCTGAAATACATTGTTACTGAGATGAAATTACGAGTATGAGATATGCAATTTTCACCTGACATCTGTTTACATTAGGCAAGGTACCGTGACGAGACTAAAGAGTGAAAATTCGACCGAGACTCTCGGTCTCGTTTGAGACTTTGGCAAGCTAGAATTCAAATTGTACTTGAAAATTTTACCTTATAAAGGGTTTTCCAATAAGGGCGGGTCGATGTTGGCAGCTTGTGGCGGCCATGTTGTTTTGGTGGCGTCTGTCTAATCTGTTGTTTCTTTTTCAGGCACTGATGCCAAATCACCATGGCAAGTTACACGATTGAGCAGCGCGTCCAAATGATAAAACTTTATTATCAAAATGAGTGTTCGTTAGTGCAAACGTTGCGAGCGTTGCGCCCATTTTTCGGCAGACGCGGTGGCCCTTCAAAGTCGACTCTCCAACGTTTGGTGGCCAAATTCGAGACGACCGGTTCGGTAAACAATCAGCCAACACCCGTACGTCAAAGGAACGCCAGATGGGCTGAGAACATCGCCGCGGTCTGTGAAAGTGTGCAGGAGAACCCAAGGCAGTCAATTCCTCGCCGTGCACAAGAACTCGGCCTTTCGCAGACTTCAACTTGGCGAATTTTGCGTCGGGACTTGGACCTACACCCGTACAAGATCCAACTGACCCAGAAGCTCAAAGTTAATGACCATAGACAACGCCGTTTGTTCGCTGACTGGGCTTCGGAGCGTTTGGAAGAGGATCCCAATTTTGGCCGAAAAATCATCTTTAGCGACGAGGAGCATTTTTTGGATGAATGGCTATGTTAATAAGCAAAATTGCCGTATATGGGACGACGCCAACCCACACGAGGTTCGCCAGATGGCATTGCATCCACAAAAAGTTACTGTTTGGTGCGGATTTTGGGCCGGCGGCATCATTGGTCCGTACGTTTTTGAAAGCGACGTTGGTGAGGCCAGCACCGTCAACGGCGAGCGCTACAGAACGATGATAACCGATTTCTTTTGGCCTAAATTGAACGATATGGACGTAGACGACATGTGGTTCCAGCAGGACGGCGCTACGTGCCACACAGCGGACGCCACGATGGACATTCTGCATGAACGATTTGAGGGTACGGTTATCTCTCGCAGAGGTGACGTGAATTGGCCACCAAGATCGTGCGATTTGACCCCGCTAGACTTTTTCTTGTGGGGTTTCCTGAAGTCGCAGGTCCATGCCAATAAGCCGCAATCGACCGATGCCCTTAAAGTCAACATCACCCAGGCCATTGCTCAAATTCAGCCGGATCTATGCGGCAGAGTCATTGAAAATTGGACCACTCGGATAATTGCCACCGTGAGAAGCCACGGCGGACATTTGAACGATGTTATATTCCATACATAATGGCATACTTGGGCCTTTCAAATAAAAAAAGAATTTCGTTCATACCTCACACACAGCTTGTTTTATTCCATTTCAACATCGACCCGCCCTTATTGGAAAACCCTTTACAAAATAATCTATACCATGTTTAGTTTGTCGTTATTGTAAAAGTTACATCACTGTTGGTAACTGTGCAGCGTGGTTGCATACATTCATGATAAACCTCCGTTTTACGACAGCTCGTAACCGTAACATCGAAACAATGCGTCAAACAATAAAATATTATCAAGAAAAGTTATTTGCCTTAATAACATCCACACGTTGCAAACGTTTATGGAGTGACACGCTGTATGTGTTGCTTGTACCATACGTTTCAAGATTCGATTTCGAAAAGGGTGTTCACAAATTGAGACGAGGCCTAAAATGAGAATGATCTAGTCCCAATACCATCTATAACAACAGAGTGACCTTCCTTGTTTTTCATACAAGTACAAACAGCACGAACAACTTTTGTAAAAAATTGTGTGTGTGTGTGTTTCAGTAGCCATAGTTTCATTGGTATTCTTCGAGGCTTACAGGCACCACAGGCTTGAGTTAATATCTTAAAAACATAAGAATGATGGAAAACATCACAACTGATTACCGTTTCTGCAAAATGGAGGTTCAACGTTTCGCTTGCCGCACTTAAATTATGGCCCGGCCCATTAATTTAAATGCTGGAATGCCCTGGTTCCCAATTCCTTGGAGTCTCCAGCAGTGCTGAAACAACATTCGCTGGAGCACACGTACCCTGGCTGGAGCAGAAACAAGGTTCCGGGGCCAGGAGGAAAAACATTCCTCTGGGAAGGAAAAGTGGAAAGGTTGTACGGCCCGGGAATAAAAGAGGCTCCTGAGGAAAGGCTTAGGAGGGGGAAAAGTTAAAGTAGCATCACCATGCAGAAAGCAGTGCAAAGGGGTAAGCTTTTCGAGAACTTGGGAACACTCGAAGGCTGCGGTGGACCATCGTGGCCTCGTTTCATTATGCGTGCTCGCTCTTTGTATTTGCATACATCGCGTCAAGTGTATTTTGCAAGGATTTCTAGATTTGTATGTTTGAAATAAGCCTTTTCTACGGGAAGAAAACAAATCTGCGATAGATTCGGTTATATTCGGCTGACATCGTTAACTTTCCTGTCGTAAGAAGTCGAACGCCGCTGGCGAGAGCTGTTGGTTACACCAATAGTTGCCAAACCTGCTGCTCGCTGAAGCAAGAATAAAAGAATTAAAAGGAAAGAAGAATACAAAGCTCAAAAAGGATTTCATGAACGAAATTGATTGGTTGTTTGGTAAAAAAACATAGAACACTCAAAGGCAGAATTATGCTTGGCAACGAGAACCGACGTTACTCGTCCAGCTTTCCCTTAACGACAGCTCGAACATGATTGACAGAAACAAATAGCCGTCAAGGTAAGTGGACAGTTGTGGTAGCGTTCATTACAAACACTTTCACTGGTCCTAACAAAATTATTTAGGAATGACACAAAGACTGAGATAGCCTTGAAAAAAAAATTGAGACAAAATACAGACTTGGGTGTCTGAGATTCTTGGCCTTGTGCGAAACTTTGGAACGATACTGGGGTAAAATTGCAACGTACCAGTTGGATACCTATCGAATTTATATTTACGCTTCCTCATCCTTTTCTGTCCTTCATTTACATTGGTGCGACATTGTTACGAAACTAATTTTGCAACAATATCGTGAAAAAATAACAGCTAATTTTGGGTTTAAAGAGTTGGAAGAACGACGGCACCGATGTCGAAATGGAAAGAAGCGAAGCGAACAGTTCATATCCCCGTCAGTGACTGAGCTAAAACCGCGGAACAGGAAGGCAAACATCAAATACAAAATAATTTCGCATCATAAGGCACCGGGATCAATAGAGGAACGTAATTTAGATCCACGCGTGTCTCGTACAAGCGGGGTTTGCTCTGCGCATCCGAAGCATCTGTAGGGGATGAGAGGGGAGGTGGGGGGATACATGAATTGGACATGTGCGAGCAATCAACCGTGACCATTCAGTGTTCGTGTTAGATGGTAACAATATTGGACGAAATGCCAATAAACATTTCAATTGTGTCTTGTCCGAGGCGGCTTAATTTAGCATTTTACTGGGGCACGTCCTCATCAATAACTTTCATTTTATCCATTTCGGGACTGAATAAACAGCGTCTGCAATATTTATTTCTGCGTTTCCATTATTAACAGCGGGGGAATGTCCAAATTAAGTCGGCTTTCGAATGCAGATCTCATAAGCTTTCAACGGGGAGAAATTAGCGTCAGCCTCACTTGACCTAAGAGACCTTTTTCCAACCAATGGTATTTCTCTTCCATAAGACCTTTGACTTGACAGTTTCCATCATATCTCTGGATTGTGAATTCCGCATGACTTGCCTCAGTTCCCACTTCCGAATTGGAAGATTTGTTTGTCGCCTTTCAAAACTGGATGTGGAAGAGCTACTATTTCTGCTCCACCATCTGTATAGATTTTCCTATTGTCATCCAAAGCCAAATAATACACGAACTTCTATTTCTGTTTCTTTTTTCTGAAGATTTACTTGCTCTTCAAAAGTATGAAGCTCCTGATTTCCTTATAAATTTTGAAACAAAATTGTTACAATGTTTCTGATTGGGTATTGGTTGATTGAATTGATTTATGGGCAATTCCAGAGATAACAGATTGACACTTTAGAAGCAGTTTCATTTCTATTTTATTTCTTTGTATATGATTCATGAAACATAATATGTATAATGAAAAATATCACATAGCAAATTTACAAGTAGAAATGCTTCTTCTTGGACAGCAAAATTTCTTCAAATCCATTCCGCAAGCACTACATGTAAGATTAACAATTGGCAACCTATGAATGTGAATTTTCTGAATCAAAGTTAGTGGAATAGTACTTGATGGGATTAGTTTTTACAGACAAGTTTTAGAGTTTAGAAACACTTGTATTGTATATTCGCAATCTAAAATTGAAGAGATAATAGAGAGAAGAACACTGGGCTGGTATGGCCATGTCATGAGAATGGGAGAAGAAAGAAAACCGAAACAAGTAATGGAAGCGAGACCAGAAAGAAGGAGAGGAAGACCTCGGATAGAATGGGAGCAATACCTGTCAGAGGTGGTTACTATAAGAGGAAAGGCACTAATGGAAGTTAAGAGAATGGCACAAGATAGGAAGAGTTTTAGTAGATGGCTGAAGGACCCCGACGCCTAACAGCACGAAGGGGAAGAAGAAGAAGAAAACAATGTACAGCACATTGCTTTTCACTGATATATAATTCTGACCATCAAGGTTGGCATTGTTCTGCATTTCCTCTTATTTTACTTCGCTTTTCTGCCACTTTTGGCTAATCGCGAGTATTAATAGTGATACGATGTAATGGTGAAGCAATGAAATGACATCACAAACATACGCGCACAGGACACAAGAACCTCAGAGAGGATTATACTGGCTGTGAGTGTAGACGACAGACCCTCGATAGTCTGCAAAATGCAGTACAGTGGAAGTGAGGTTGGCTCTTGGGTGTCTTTAGAGAGGGCCACACCACTGATTGGTTATTACTACTTGTAATACCCAATCAGACAATACGAACCTCAATCTTGATTGAGTATATGCAAAGCAAACGTACGAAACAAAAAGTCATCAAATTCATGTTCTTATTTAAGCCGCTACATAAATGTTAATCATTCTTGAGTGATTTCATGCAAATTTACAGTACATAATTTAATTATCTTTCTATGTACAATTATGCAGCGTGAAAACTAAGAAAATGACTTGCCCTAGTTCTTCATATTTTATGTTGCTTTTCTACCTCCTTAGGGTAATCGTAACGATGAGGATGAATGATGATTAGAGGAAAATGATCAAGGAACACTCGCATGAAAAAAACATCCATGCACACGAACATGGAATCTTCGATGGAGAGTTCGTGAGTCTATGACTTAACGTACGTTTTTAATATATATATATATATATATATATATATATATATATATATATATATATATATATATATATATATCTGCTTCATATTTTATTTTCCATGTTCTTATCAACTACTCTTCTTACGTTTATCAAAACACCCTTTTGCTAGTCTGACTGCTCTAGCTCTATTGCCCTCAAACAAAAATAACATTCACACGTCATTCTCAACATTGGTTCCTCCTCGTTTCCAAACAAGGACATTCCCTTTTCTCGGCCATGAGCTGAACTTGTGCAGGGATCGCCCACTTTTTGTCCCCGGCCCCGCCTTTCCACAAGGAAGTGCACCAAGTGTAAAATGGATAGAGTCCATTTAGGTCATTAATATCCGGTCTCCCCTCCCGAGTTTAATAATGCATTCAGACACCGCCCAGATGTCGCCCTGTGAAACCCAATTTTCTTAATGAAATACATGGGCCTTGCGAAAGCGACGTCACTCGGTTACTTCGACAGTAGCTGTAGTGTTCCAGTTCCCACTGACATCGAACCAGCAGCTAACTATTCGAAGCAGTCCAAGGTCTAAATCTGGTTTACAAGTAGATATGGCACAACAACTTCGGATAGTCCTATGAACATCTTCGTCTAGGGCTGAGTACCACTTCATACACAATAGCCGAACTTTTGTGCTAATAGAGATCGGTTAGTTCATTTGAACTCTCCAGCCTAATTATTGCCTATTTTTGTGGGAGTAGGAAAAGGTTTATTATCCATTTGCCTTGACTCATCTCACCCAACAGGTGCCGGGGGCTTGCCCCGAGTTGATAGCTTCCTGGAGATGAGGCCTGCTCGAAAAGGTTTATTGTCCATACCACTTCACCCAAACTTTAATGCTGAAGCAAAGACGTAATTATAAAAAAATAAAAAAAGCTCTCGCCACGAAAACAGTCCAGTCAAGGTCGGAGCTTCCCCTTGCCTCCTCCACACCCCTGGCCCTCCAGGGTTGCCACACTTCTTCTAGGTTGCTCGGTCGACACTTCGCGCGTTGTACGTATGCGGTAGATTTCATCGTTTGAAATTGTTGCTCATTGGCAACACTGTAGGTAGGTGGCGTGACTGACTGGACTGTTTTCTTGGCGAGAGCTTCTAGAGTTAACCGATTTTAAAGTTTTCACGTCACGAACTCTGGACGTATTATGCAGCATAGGCTGAGAATTGCCACTAATTGATCCACTTTGTAATTACCTAAACAAAATATATGACTTAACTATAAATAACCATGTAGATAATCACCGCCTTGGTTTCCCGGAATGGCGAGACATCAACTTCACGAACAATCACTGCAGGGGTGCTTCAGGGCTCCTTATGGTCGCCACTAATATATGCATTGTGCACGTATGCTATGCCAGCACAGTCCTACGTCATGGTTGCAGTTTTACGCGGATGACACCGCGATATTTGCTTCCAGCCTCACAGCCAACTACGCGGAGACATACATGCAACGGTACCTGCGACTATATGAAGAGTGGACCACTAAATGGCGAATGAAAGTAAATTCGGAGAAGAGCTCAGCCGTCCTTCACCAACAAGAAAGAGCGATTCAACCCGCGATTGCTGTTGCACCAGCGAATCATCCCGTTACAAACTTCGACGAAATACGTACCTAGGGGTTCTACTCGGTATTTTCAAAAACACATATCTTGGAAACAGCCAACAAATGATCGCAGTGCATCGGACAAATATTTAGCATATTCAAAAGCCAAGTGCTGCCCCTGCATACCAGGATGTCTTTATAGAAGATCATAATCAGATCCATGTTGACCTATGCTTGCGTAGTATGTAGTCATGCAGCTCCTAGCACACTGCGAAGACTGCAAAGCGTACAAAACCGGGCGCTCACGATTCATTGCTGGAGTTGACAGGTACACCAGTAATGTTGAACTTCACGAAGATCTAGACATTAAAACGCTCTTCGAGTTCATACAACGCACGAGAATCAAAGTTTGGGCGGTGCTGCCGCATCACTTTAATCCAACTATCCACCTTATTGGACAAGTCTCACCCCGCAAGGCACGTACACAAAATGCCAAGACTCCAGTGAAGACACACAATTTCAAAAGTATACCTGACCACAGAAGAACACACCTAAATCCCTACGACACTTGTACGGTGTGACAATCGACTCATGAAAAACCGACAAACAAGAAATGACAAAAACAATACAGAGGCATAGTCTTAAAGACTGAAACTGTACTCATATAAACCGACAGATCCAAAGACTGACTGACTGACTGCTTGGTGTGACTGAAGGCAGCTTTCCGACCGAAGCGGGGGAAAAAAAGGAGAAAGCCCGCCCCCAAAGGGCTCGCGGGGTGAGTGGTGCCCGACCTGAGTCAACCGGCAACTACCCATTTCCAGCTTTTAACCTCGTCTAGGGTATCAACTCTGCCTCGTAAGGCAGATTGAGGCGGCCGGGTTTGGTTGTAGCCAGGGGGTAGACCTCCTCCGAGAGTCAGATCCATATTTGCACTAGTAGCTAACTACCTACAGGATGTCGGATATCATGCTTTATGGTTTATAGTCTTGTTAAAGAAGACTTTTACCAAGTGTCGAAATTAGAAAAGATGTTGAAAAAACTAGAAGAGAAAGAGAAGGGAAGCTCCGAGGATAAAAGCCGGCGAGCAAGCAAAAACCTCGACCCGACCGAAGCGACAAGTGATACGGGACATGTTCCAGAACGAGCCAATAAACAGCTGTCGATTCAGAACGACAACTATTTAGCCTATTCAAAAGCCAAGTGCTGCTCCTGCATACCAGGGTGTCTGTATACAAAATCATAATCAGATCCATGTTGACCTATGCTTGCGTAATATGGGGTCATGCAGCAAATTGCAACTCTTCGCACAGTACCGGAATGAAAGGCCGCACAAGTCCGCGTTCGAATGGTGAATTCCTCAAACGACACATGTCGCTTAACGCTTCTGTGTGTTATCTCCTATAGTAATGTGTCTTTGGTTACATACATTTGTCAATGTAATACCAAAGTCTAGAACGAAACAGAGGTTCTCGAACACAAAGTCTCAATTTTACAAAGGTGTCCTCCGCCACGTCTCGTAAGTCTAGTCTTATTCTCGTCTCGATATTTAAACAGCCGTCTAGGTCTCGGTATCATATATTTTAAGAAGTGTAATACTCGTAGAATGGCTGTGTGTGTCCATGTTCGTACTTTCGCTCAAAACACATATCTCTCTCGCTCTCTTCTCTATCCCCCCTTATTGCTCAGCGCCTTTCACGCTTTGTCTCCCTAGCTCGCCCCTCGCTCTCTTTCCCTCGCTGTTTTCCCTCTGACACACACACACTAATTCTTTCTCTCTCATTTTCGCTCTTTCCTCTGACACAAAGTCTCTATACCTTTTCCTCTGGCTATTTATCTCTCTCCCTCTCTCTCTAGCACATAATCTCTATACCTTTCTCTCTGAGTAATCCCCCCTATTTCGCTCTCTTTTCCATGTCTCTCTCTCTTTTTCTCTTTCCCTCTGACACAGAGTCTTTATATCTTTCTCCCTAATTATCTCTCTTTTTCTCTCCCTATCTTTTTGACACAGTCTCTATACCTTTCTCTCAAATTCTCTCTCTCACAGTCTCTATACCTTTATCTCTAGCTATTTCTCTCTCCCTCTCTCAGAGACAACCGCCGGTCAATTATTCACCACTGCGCCATCTGCGAATCGTCTTTTAATGCAGGTTATCTCCCGTCACCAGAGCAGCGGCACTTCCCTACATGTCATACACATACGTCCCCATTAGTGTTTCATGCCTCTGCGAGTTCTTTGGTTTCGAGAGGTAAGCGGCGATACACACGTCACTCGCTGCGCACGAGGAGGATGAAATATTCACGCGAAATGTCCACGTTTGAGAAATTGCTACAATCTCACCTGCTGCAGAAACGGATTCGCGCGAGGAAAACGGCGCAAACCTGAAAAAATTGAAGCGAGCGGAGGCGAGAACAAAAAGAGGAAGAAGAAGATGGGAAAGAAAAGAAAGCCCAAATGCGGAGGAACAGCGCAGCAAATCCTACCAAAGCAATTCTAAAGATGCACCGACATGTCTCACGTGCATGTTCATACTGCTAGTCAGTGACAATTCGTGTCAACTATTGTTGCATGCTATATTCCACGCATAGGTGCGTTCGGGAAAATGTTAATGGAAGGACAGCTGCTTAAAAAGGAAATTGCAATTATGGGTAAAAAACGGAATGAAATAATAACATTGACCTATTTCTTGAAGGAAACCGAGTCCAAAGGAGAGAGGGGAGGGGGGGTACCATTCTTCGGTGTGCTTATGAATTCATATTTCGAAGCAAAGTAGCACGGCAGAAATAACCATGTTTTTTCTTCTTTCCCCTTTTTTTCATCTCAATGCCATGAGATCATTATCTACTTACTCACACGGACATCTGTAACGTTTCCACCTGCATTAAAAATCTGCTTGGCGGAGTGGTTAGCACAGCGCACTGCCATGGCAGGGGTCCCAGGTTCGAATGGGATTTCATTGCGAGTATCATCTCATCATATCATAACTCATCCTCATCTTCGCGATTAGCCAAAAGTGGCAGCAATGCGAAATAACCCACATTAATCCATCAGTCAAACCATCTGCTTTAATATATCTTGTTTACTCAGTTCAAAACGTATTTTTCTTCTCCCAGGTTCAAAAGTTTTAGTGCATGTTACAAAGGAAAATACACAATGTAGAAGACCCTCATGCTAGAATTTGGACCTCGGACCATACTTTACATGTTGATTTGAGTTACATAACAAGGATGTATACATATATACTACATATGTCGATGAAAACGTCTTCAATAACGATATATACTTTCTAAACCTTCTGCAATTTGGCACATTTGTCATATTTTCAAAACAGGGTGTATACTGCATTTTTAAAACTTGTTGCATGAAACTACTCGTACGAATATTAGGTCCGCAGTTACGCTACTATTTTATTAACTATAGTGTGAGGATTAGAAGGGGGATGAGGGAGGCAATCGAAGCAAGACAAAAATTTGGCGACTCCAATAACTGAGGTGAAACTGAAGACTTGGAGCTGAAAATATTTTGATAGGTACATATATTCTCCGATTGGCTTCGCCTACATGTAACTGTAGCCGGTTGACGCGTTCCAATATGTCGTAGAACTGATTTATACGCTCCTGTGATGTATACCTTACATTACAATTTACATGTAGATTATGTTTTCGGAATTTAGTAAACTAAACTCGCAGGAATTTTTTATTCCCCGCTAAGGTTGGGCAATAACACCTTCAAAATGTGGTGCGCAGTTTAGGAATGAGGATGGGGCGAAGTGGTAAATGTTGTAACTACGATTACTGCTGTGAATTTACAGCTCTTTAGTTCAAATTTTTGCACACTCCTGTTCACATAAAGTAGCACACATTATAGGGTTGAACAGTTAGAAAATGTGCCACTATATTTGAACAGGAGTGTACACACCTGAGATGACCGGTGTTGCTTTTGACCGAAATCCGTCAACGTGTTTCAATACAGTGAACGAAAAATCAAGAGACAATACATTGAGAAATACGCTGGTCGCCGTTGATTATCATACAAATCAATTAATAATTAAATGAAAGTCTCGGTGTTGCCTCGGTTTCATTTCGACAAGCCTTGCAGGTTCGTGTTTGCCGCCTCGATTTTTTAAAAGGTGGCGAATCGAGGCTTGTCATATTACCGCTCTTTGTCTGGAAGATTTCACTTAAGGAAACGCTTCTGTGGCCAATAAAAAAAATATTGTAAGTCTCATCTGACAACGCAGAACATAATAACGCTTCCAGACCTACGAGACGTCCAGAACAATCGATTTTACCATTAACGCCGTTCTCGAGGACGATGAATTAATTGAAGCGTTTCCTTCCTCTTCTCAGGCGAGACGAACACAGAAGAGTTCCAGAGACGTGACGTATGGAACAAATTTCATGAACGAGTTATCAAGTTTCCGAGGCTGGAGAATGGGTAAGTTATATTTATAGGTATCTTGTTCATTACTCGGTACAAATCCTTTTTGATGCGTGGCCACAAAATCCCACCATCGCTTATCATTGAAACCATCTTATCAACAAGTGTGTGTGTGTGTGCGTAAACAGACTGGTCGTTTCGGAGAACTGTTAGAACACAACACCTTTACACCGCGGAACCAATTCTTCTGAGTAACTTTCCTTAAATCCCCCGGGAGAAAAAAATTACCCAAACTCCAGTAGATAAGTATGCCATAATGTTCTGGTATAATTTTGAGTCAAGTCAATTGTGGAAAGTTCCATAAATAATGGAAAATTTTCATAATCAGTGTGCGTAAAGTTTGTGAATTAGTTCCTATCAAGTATTCCAGGCGGCAGCACAAACGCAAAGTGTATAAAATATGCCAGAAATGTGCACGCCCAGCTCATTATGAAAAATTAAAACGTGTGCACTGGGACCTGCAGATGGCCAGAAGACTACCTAATCGCAAAATAAGGTGCTCTGCCAGGTTGCCCCATTATAAAATCTCGCAAACTATTATGTGTGTGTCCCGCCATGACTGCTCTCTACGTTAACGTTTTTAAACAAGAATCAAACCATCTACCTCTCACGACTGCTTGAAACTACAGGAAGATGTAGACAGAGTGATTTCTTGGTGTAAAAATAACAAGTTGGATCTTAACCCAACAAAATGCAGCGTACTCACTTACACAAAACGCAAAGCTCCTTGTGTGTTTCCATACCGTATTAAAAATGTACAAATCACGCGCAAAAATGAAATTAAAGACCTCGGAGTAACCTTCGACACCAAGCTCAAATTTAATAAGCATATTGAAACTGTTACTAAGGACGCTTTCAGAAACTTAGGTTTTATAACCCTGTCAAGCCACGACTTCACGAAAATAGAACCCGTGAAAATACTTTACTATTCCCTCGTACGGTCAAAACTAGAATATGCGTCAGTAATCTCGAATCCCACTCAAATAGACTTAATTCATAAACTAGAACGTATTCAGTCAAAGTTTCTTAGATATCTCAAATTCAAAGCCTGTGGAGAATATCCAACATTCGATTCTTACGATAATCTAGTCTCAGAGACCAACAAGTAAATAACACTGAATCTATTGTAGTAATATTATGTAATTAGAGCACTATAATTGGGCTCAGCCTGTTGAGCTCTATCAATAAATAAATAAATCTGTAGGCTGTTCTACAAAGAGTTACTACGTTTGTGGTAATTTTTAATGTGAATTAAATACTAATTCGATCTACTAATTCAGTTTAATAATTATTATGTAACTTATGCAAATTACCAAACATGTACAAACTGTACAAATCTTAAAGGTCGATTTTGTTAATACATGACCTTTTAAATGACAAACAACTTATAAGTAACCACGAAGTATAAACACCGTGAATTTGTCTTCATTGGAAACTCACTCTCTTTCTTGTAACATTGGCGATCAAGTAGACTGACAGGAATAATTACGCGGTAATGTGGCTGCGGTCTTCTCCAGTACACATCTTGCCTGCTAGTTCCGGATCCAGAGAACCAATTCAGTTGCCCGAGAGGCTCCTGTTCGCGCAGTGTGAACTTTGTGCGTGCCTGTGTTTGATATTTGCATATCTTTCTGTAATACAGCACATAAAGACAAACAATGGACAGAAATTGAGCATCCTGAACCAATAAAGGCACAGTTCCATGCATAAGTCGTACTGTACGGGTGGCCAAAAGAAAAGACAACATCTTAAGTAGCAAAACTATTCTGAAATACAGTACGGGTCGTCGTGAGTGATGCCATAAACTTCACCCTAATGCCCCAGTTAACCATCAAATAAACAGGCCGTCAGATCTGATTGCAATCTGTCAGCATCACAATACACGTGGAATCAGATCCAGGCTCCCCGCGTTTCAGGAAAGTCTCAAACTAAGTTTAATTTCATCAAGATTAAAGCGTTTGTTTCTTCCTCGTCCAATATTTGGCTTTGGAGTTTGATGCCTTCGAAATTAACCCCCAGGAGTTGGGTGAAACTTCTTTAGCGGGAATTCAGATGTTTGGGGAAATGCGAGGGAGGAGGGGCACGTTGAGAAGGCAATTTGCGTGGATTAATTCTCTCCGTTGATTCTGTTAATTTAATGTTTTCTCTCAGAAAGAGGGAAATCGTTGGTTAATTCTTTAAGTTTTCGAATGTCCTTCCCCTCTCTCTCACTAGGATGAACCACCGTCTAAAGAGCACAGTGGCGGATTTGAGAGCTTCTCTCTTGGGAGGATTATATTTGTTTCAACTATCGTCGCCTAGGTTCACTCAAGATAGTTTTCGGTGATAACCGCTTGATTTTACCCGGGTAGGTATTTCTATTTACTCTTCTGTTGATTGACAACAGTAGAAGCTTCATGCACACGGTTCGCATATCTCCGCAGCCTCGAGCACCCTCATACTCACAACAAAACTTGAGGAAGTCTTCTTACCCTCACAGGATCATTAGGTTTCTCTCACCTTCATAGTTTCTACAACAAGTAGGAGAGAGAGAGAGAGAGAGATGTAAATACCTCAGAGACAATTTTAACATTAAAGGTAGGGAGCGTAATTCTTATGCCTTTCCACAATTGCTGCAGACGAGAGTAGTGGGATTGTCTTTGCGAAAACCGATCATGTCGGGAACCACCATTGTCAGATCCTTGGGAGTAGACCCATTTAGAGAGTTCACAGTCCTCATTTGGGGCTCGAATCATCATTTGGGGCTCAGTGTTGCCAACTCACCCCACGAAAATTTCACCAACTGATATTTTGAAGCTTTTTGGGGGGGAGTTGGCAACCTCACACAAGCAGTGTTACCAACTCGGCGTAGCTTTTTGGGTGTTAACCCCAGTGTTTCTCGGCGTAGCCTTTCACGGTGTATAATTTTTTAGTTTTTTTTGTGTGTGTGTACATCGGGCAAGGAGTAGCTTTTTGGGTGTTAACCCCACTAGCCTTAGCGTACATAGTTCTGAATTTTTTAAGGCTCATTTGAGACTCGTCGTAGCTTTTGATGTACAGAGGGCACAGGGCAACACTCTGTAGCTTTTTATGAGGGGGACCTATTGCCTCTTGTTACATTTGGCAACTCTATTGGTTTGAGGGGGTTTTTGCCAACCCATCCGAAGATTCCACTATATCTTTCACTGGCTAAGCTAACCTACAAATAGTGGCAGGACTGACGAGGCTCGAATTATTATTTGAGGCTCGAATTATCATTTGACGCTCGAATCATTATTTGAGGCTCGAAACAAATCGCTAAATATAAAATAAAATAACAATGCCTATGAACCTGTTTGGCTTCAGGAAGCAGGCTATGGAGGTATTCGCCCAAAGCGCACCATCGCCACCTGCGAGCTTGGACCTGTTGCCCTCCCTATTATCTAAACTCAACGGTTTGTTGATTATACACTTGAATAGCATTCTGACCCAGTACGACGAGGATGTGGGCAAGACTTTCTACATATTCAACAACAACTTGAATTATTACCAGTTCCCCATCTCCGGCAAACTGCAGTTTGACATGAATCCCGAGAATAAAGGAGAGGCCAAAATTTCTTCTGGCAGGAACATCTATCGCATCAAACACGATAGGATGAACAGTGCCACTACGTACGATGTATCTGCTGGCGATCGTCTGTATATAGAGCTCTTGGACGACTATGACAATCTCATCCCTCTTTTCATAGAAATAAAAATTAGCTATCCTATAATAAATAACAATAATGCCTAACGATATTTTTGGCCACACGAAACGCGACGACCATGGCGACGAGCTTCTTATGCTCGACGTCAGGGTTAAAAAGCTGCGAAGCGACCTGCAGGCCCTACAGTCCACGCTCAACTCCAGCCTCCAGACCGAGATAGCCAGCTTGCAGTCTCAGTGCCTGGACCCTGTACTCAAGATTGATGCAGAGCTAAAATCGCTGCTGCAAAAATACACTGACCTTGCATCGATAGACAATCTCGACAAGCTGGCATTGAGTGTGGGCAATCTGCAGAACGAACTTCTGAAGCTACAACAAACGCAAACCTCAGACGTTGAACAGCTGAAACAACGCTTGCAGGACCAAACAAGCAACATCCAGACCGAACTGCAAACTATCATCCAGAGCATTAAAACACAAGACGACTACGATCGCGTGAACGCTAGTATTGCTAAATTGCGCGAACAGTTTCAATCTTTCGAAATCCCTACGTTGGAAAGCATCAAGGCTGAGCTTCAAACGGATGCTTTGCATGCGGCCATCAACGAAGTAAAAACTAAACTCCAAACGCTGGAGGATTTTATCAACAATCTACCGTCGTCCAGCGAACTGAACGCCATTGCCCGTAGCGTGGCCAACATCAAACTCCAACTTGAGACCTACGAGGATTTCGGGAAACTGCAAGGCACCATAACCCATATTGAGGATGCTCTTGCTGTTATTAGAAATGATCTGGCGAACGTTCACGATGAGCTGGAAACCAAACTGCCGGGTATCAGGGATACACTGGCCAACGTCCAACAGCAAATCGCCAAACTGGAAAATCTGAATGCAGAATCCGAGTTGTCTCATTTCCATCACTTGATCGACGACATACAGACTAAGTTGGAAACCCTGCAGCAATCTACCCCCACCCAGGATGACATAACACAACTGCAAGAAGGCATACGTGCTGCTGCCGATGCCTCCGAGTTGGACGCGGTGAAAAAAGCTTTGGAATCGCTCCAAAACACGGTGGCCACCCTGCCTACCTCTCAGGAACTGAAAAGCGTGAAGAGAACTCTCAACCGAATACTCAAATCCGACGACATCAAAAACATCCAATCCGAAATTGAATCGATACGGGGGTCTGTCGCGACTTTACCTACCAACCAGAACATCACCGAGCTGCATGAATTGTTTGCGGAAATTAGAACCCAGGTCCATGACCTTGTAATACAGAGCTCCAAGTTGACGCTTGTAGAAAGCCTGCAACACATTATTGCCAGCGTGAAAGAGCAAATTGGGAGTATCGAGGCAAGTCAGGAATCGACTATAGCTAATTTCAGCACCCAACTACATGACTTAAATGAAAAATTCAAGAGCCTTATTGTCGATGTAAAGATCAAACCAAACTACGACACTGTTGTTCATGCTATCGAGGAACACCTGGAATCGGTGAATGGCAGATTGGAGGATGTGGAGACTGAGGTTCGAACCAACGTAAACACTCTAAATGCCAGCATCGACAATCTCAAGTCTACGATTGTCATCGAACTGTACAGCATACCAAACAGAGAGTTCTCCTCCCCTTTCAATCCAGGTTACAAACTCTACATGTTGACTCCTGCAAAAGCCTATCATCAATTTTTCCTCGCTGGCACACTTCAGTTCGTCAAGGTTTCCTACTGGTCTTTGCCTCACGCAACCCACTACCCAATCATGACCGTGACGAACATTGGCGACGAGCCTAAAATAAGAGGAGTTGAGCTGGTCGATTTCACACACCCCGAAAGTCGCGAGACTGCCTATGCCGAAGATGCCACTCAAATTATCGACATAGAAATAGGTGACAAGCTGTATATAGAAAACCCAGCTTTGTCTGCAGCCAGAAATCCCATCCAGGCTATATTCTTATTTTCGCGCCATGTCTAGGCAGGGTATCGTGAACGAGCTTCATAAACCTGCACGACGAAACTACAAACGACTGGCGGTGGTGACCAAAGGCGTGGATGACCTTTGGCAGGCTGACCTTGTGGAAATGAGTAGCGGCAACCTAAAAAATTTACATAAAATCAACAAAGGATACAAGTATCTTCTTACTGTTATAGATACATTTTCAAAATTTGCGTGGGCTTTGCCCCTCAAGGCTAAAACAGGTGTGTGCGTAATAGAAGCATTCAAAACTATTTTCAATGAAAGTGGCAGGCGACCTCGATTTCTTCAAACGGATAACGGAAAGGAATTTTACAACTCGATATTTCAACAGTTTGTTCAGAAGCAAAATATTCAACATTACTCGACTTTCAGTCACATCAAAGCCAGCATAGTGGAACGTTTTAACCGTACTCTCAAAACACGCATGTGGAAACGATTCACGCTTCAAGGTAACCACAAGTGGGTCAATGTGCTTCCGGAACTCGTAAACGACTATAATCACAGTTTGCATAGCACGATACGCATGAAGCCTGCCGATGTCAGCAAGTCTGATGAGGCACAATTGATCTCTACTGTTTATTGCCCCAAGTACCGGCCCACTAACAAAAAACCGAAATTCAAAATTGGAGACCAAGTAAGAATTAGTAAATTTAAGCGCATGTTTGAAAAAGGCTTTACCAAAAACTGGAGTACGGAACTTTTCACTGTTGCTCGATTGTTACCCGGTAACCGTCACACGTATATAATAAAAGATAATCGCGACGAAATTTTGAAAGGGCGATTCTACGAGGAGGAACTCTCTAAAACAAAATACCCCAATACGTATCTTATCGAAAAAGTATTACGTAGAAAAGATGACAAACTGTTGGTGAAATGGTTGGGACTCGAGGAAAAAAGTTGGATCGACGCAAACGAGGTGATTGTGTAACGGGTGCTTGGGATGTGGTGAGGCGACTGCCAGATTTTCCCCCGGAGCGTCAGGCTAGGAAAAACGGCGAACTGTTGCCGGACAACATTCGCTGCCTTATTGTCGGACCTTCAGGGTGTGGGAAAACAACTTTACTTATTGATAATTTTCTTCTTGCTCCCGACTGGTTAGATTGGAAGAACAGGTACTTGTATGTTTTTTCCAAAAGTTTGGAGCAAGCAAAATATCAACAGCTGACAAAACTGTACGAAGGGCTGAGCATAGCTACTTTTGCCTCCGAAGTAATGCCACTAGATTGCTGCCATGAAAATTCGGTGGTGGTCTTCGACGATGTCATCCTGGAGAACCATAACGAAATTCGCAATTTTTTTACACAGGGGCGGCACAGAGGCATGGACTGCTTCTACCTTGCTCAGACTTTTTCTAAAATTCCCAAGCAGCTTCTCCGAGACAACGCTAATTTTATTTGCTTGTTTCGTCAAGACCACACCAATTTAAAACATGCTTACGATGATTATGTAGGCGGGGACATGAACTACAATCAGTTTTCCAAATTTTGCTCTTCATGCTGGAATCAAGATGATTTCGGATTCGCCACGATAGACATGACGAGGAAACCCAATGACGGAAAATACAGAAACAAAATAAACAACTTTCTAAACGTTGCGACGTTACAAGAAACGTCTTGACGTATTATAAATAACAAATAATGAAACGCAAACTCGCAGACGACAACTTGAAGCTGCGCGACTACCTGGCCAAACGCTTCAGGGGTTGGAAATCAGAGAATCGCGGAATTTACGAAGAGAAAAAGCGACAGGACCAACCTATTATTGATGCTATAAGTGGACTAGGTAAAGACATCAAAGATGTTACCGAGCAAAATAAAGATTTAATCAACGAGCTCGTGCCACTTGCTGCTCGAAATTATACTGTGCCTACACCGATATCCAGTATTCACACTACCCCGTTCGAACTTGGAGCTGCACCTCTGAGACGTCAGGTTCTAGGCAGTACCTCTTCGGACAAGGTAGTTGAATTAGGTCTGTTGGCGAGAGATTACCTGAGCACCGGGAAATTTGAAAAGGACGAGGTGTTTGGATTGTACCCCTCTGTGGAACCTAACGAGGGTGTGGTATGGAAAATTGGAAAGTCAAAAGTTACGTTCGAAGGTGACGACGTGAAAATTAATTTGGGCGAGAAGAACAGCTGGACTAGGTATCCTGGCACTGTGGGCCTGTGGGAACTTATCACCAAAAAGCAACCTAAAGATTACACAGACGAGGATTACCAAAGTTACACAGAAATTTTAATCATAACGGATGCCCTGTACCAAAACAACGATGCAACACAGAATCGCGTAAAATCAAGCAGTGGAGAAAAATACAGGAACCTCATCAAGCCAATATGGAACCAAATTAAAACTGGCAGCGGTGTCAAACTCTACAATACCCTACCTAAAGAGTTTGTTTGGGTAGACGACGTAAGGAAGCTTGTAGATCGATTGCTGGTTATCGCAGGCGAAGAGAATGCAGGTAATCGCAACTTCCACAACGAGAAGGTGGGCATCATGGACATGATTAGCACCAAGCTTAGCAACTTCATTGTCAACGACAACAAAGGTATAGGTTACCTTATCAAAATCATCAACACCCTGCCTCCCAAATTCTGGAATGTGGCCGAGGGTCGGGGTCTCGTGAACGACATCATCAACAAGCTACCCTTCGAGATGCACCTACCAGGTTACCAATACTGCGGACCGGGTACCCAACTCGAACGGCGACTGGAGAGAGGAGACAAGGGGGTAAATCTGCTGGATGCTGCATGCAAGGATCACGACATTGCTTACAACACATATACGAATTTAGATGCGCGTCACGATGCTGATAGAAAATTGGAGCATGCCGCGTTCGGGAGACTCGTCAGCAGAGACGCCTCGCTGGGTGAACGGGTTGCAGCATTGGGCACGACCATTGCCATGAATACAAAACGAAAATTGGGGTGGGGGCTGTAATTAAATAACACACAGTAAAAAAAATATCTACGCAACTTACCAACAGAAGTGTTATACAAAATATTTATATTTACCTTCGACGATAGTCACGAGGCTTATTGATTTAGTTAAAATAACACCACAATTTCGCTTGCCCTGTGAAATCATCTGAGAAAAATAAGCGGTGTAAAATCTTCTTCTTCTCCCTATGCTTTTTTTTTTTTTCGGGCTGCTGATGAAAAATTGGCTGATAAGATGGACGAACTTCACGAGTGGAGACAGGGGAGGAGACGATATACAGACGACTGGTATGCTTCAAATGCCGAAACCAGCAGGATCATCGATCACCTCATCGCATTAGGCAATGCCGAAATTTTTTTCTATAAATAACACACTGTAAAAAAATCTACGAGACCAAAAAAATATTTCTTCGATATGAGTGAAAAAATTAGTGACGTCCAGGCATTAAAACAAATGCTAAATTTGTCAGTCGAATATATAAAAATTCAGGAATTGGAAGTGGACAAACCTTACGCAATAACTTCCGGTTCAATTGTTGCAACCCAGTATGGTTCCAAAGTACGTCTGTTGCTCAACGGACAATACAGCCTATTTTTACCAGATCGATACGCTAGCATGTTATCCGACGAGAAGCTATCTATTTTAATCGAGAACACAACTCGAATCGTGTACAAGGGGACAAAAGAACTTCTTGGTAAGAAAACAAAGCACATAATCGAATTTGTTTAATAGCTGCAAAGTATATATAAATAACATACCGTAAAAAAATTACACGGGAGGGAAAACAAAAAATCTCTGAACATATATAAAATAACATACCGTAAAAAAAAAAAATACATTATGAAGCCCAAGGGTGTCGTGTACCAGATACCATATTCGAATCTGAAAACGCTGGGTGCCCTCAATGGGTTACTCACCAAGAAACAACGCGAGAAGAAACGTTCATGCTTGTCTAAAGGACACGGAATGAAATTGCTGCTCAGCACTCCACAATTGAAAAAGTTGCAGCATTCGCGGAAGCAGCAGAAGATTGGAGGTTTCATATTCAGCATTCCGGCCATCTTGGCAGCTTTGGGTGCAGTGGGCAGCTTGGCAGGAGGCAGTGCTGCCATTGCCAAAACCGTCATCGATGCAAAAAAGAACAAGGCCGAGCTGGAAGAACAGAAACGTCACAACCTGGCTATGGAGAAGAAGGGGAAAGGTGTGACCAAAAAGCGAAAAAACAACCTCGATGCTTTGAAGAAATATAAAAAAAAGAAGAAGCCCTGTCCAACTTCGATATTGAATCTCTGATCGAACCGTTGGGAATAAGGAACTTCAGGGGTGTTTTCATGTCCGATTCTCTACCTTCTGCTGTGAAGAAAAAGGAGTATGGCGTGGTCAACCTGGACAGTTACAAAAATCCTGGTACACATTGGATATGCTACCTCAAAATTGACGATGACAATGCATTTGTTTTCGATTCGTTCGGTGGCACACCGCCTGCCAGGTTGGTGAAGTATCTCAGTGTTGCCAACCTCTACTACAATAACGAACGCATCCAGGGTTTCACCGATGTTAACTGCGGCCACCTATGCCTTTTCGTTCTCGCATACATGTCTAAAATAAATAACCCCTCAGTGGAGCATTTTCAGAAAGCATTGTGGTACCTAAAACACCATGGGAGTGTTCCATCTCACCAGCGAGACTTCGGTCTTGAAACTCGCGTTGCATGACGACATCATCTATCCTAAATCTATTGGTCTTCGTGCATTCTACAGCATGTACCTAATACCCAATGTCACGGAGCACAATAACAAAATTACTGTTGGAAATGAAAAAATAGTTATCACGCCAGGACAGTACAATCTGTCTACCTTGCAAGCCCAATTGCCAAGAAATATACTGCTATCTCAAAATTCTGTAACTCACAGAGTTGAAATTGTGTCTGCTACGGAAACAGTAGACCTAGGCACTGTTGGAGAGCTTCTGGGATTCGAGAACAACACAAAGCTCGAACCTGGCATCAAGCACATCGGTGCCAACATTCCTAAATTTCTAGCCATCGAGACTCTGAACATACATTGCAACGTGGCAGAAGGCATGATCACCAAATCCTCGGATGGTATCCCAGGCAGCCACAAGCAGACAGGTATCATCGCTACGTTCAAACCAAACTCTGAATTCATGGAACCGATTATATACACACCCTCACCACCGATATACTTCCCCATATCTCGTAATCGCATAGACAACATAGAATTGGCAGTGACAAACGAAAAAAATGAGGTGGTGAATTTTGCCGGAGCTACTACCACCGCCGTCGTGGAGATTAACGTATAATAAATAACAATCATGGAGCAAATCGAAAGTTACGAGTTGCAGTCCTTCCCACCCAATCGTCGCACGTTCGCCAATTTGAACGAGCCGAACAGGGAGATCGAATACGATGTGGACGTTGGGGATGGGTTCATTCACCCTCACAGAGCTGATTTGTATATCAAGTTTGATGTGGTGAAGAGAGACAACGGGGAAGCATTTAACGCCAATGCAAATTTAAAACTTGTGGACAATTTTGTACCGCATCTGTTCTCGCAAGTGGAAGTTAGAAAGCATGGCACCGTCATCGATAGGGTTGACTACCCTGGGATTACTTCTACAGCTGTGGGAACACTGAAACTCTCCAAGACCGATGCAGCATACTACCAAGCAGGGGGATTCGAAGCAGATACAAAAATCAAAACTCAAAGCCACACAGTACTGTTTCCCATGCGCTTGCTTCCAGGTTTTTTCTCCGACTACACGGAGATTATGTGGAAGGGTGGCTTGCGGGTCACTTTTCGCAGAAGCGCCAACGACAACGATGTGCTGATGCGTTACAGCACCTTGGGTGCAGACGGTGCGGCACTTGCCAACACACTACCCGACGCAGCCAAGTGCGTCATCCAGTTCATGGAGCTGCGCATGCCTGTGGTGGAATACGAATCTAACTACGGTCTCAAGTACAAAGCCGACATTTTGAATAACCCCCAAGTACCCATCCAATTTTACGGTTACCAGTGTGTGCAGAAACCTGCTTCCGGCAGCCATTTTGAATTTGATGTTACTACGCAGTTCAACAGTATCCGGTACGATATGCCTGAGTTTACGGTTGTGCTCTTCCAGACGGGGAAAGATAATAACCAAGAGAAAGATTCTAGCCAGTTTGATAATTGCAAAATTAAAAATGTTTACCTCAAAAATGGCAGGAATGAAGTTTTCCCACGCGAGAATTATAACTTAAACATTACGAACAACGATTACCTGAAACTTTACGAGGCGTACACAGCTTACAAGAGAGTGACCTCCGGCAATGTGGACGTGTACTACAACCCCGACGAGTTCATAGCTCGCAGACCCATGTTTGTCATCAACACATCTAAAAGAAAACAGGTGGTTGTTAACGATCGTACCAACATCAAGATTGTATGCGAGTTCCACGACGCCTTGCCTGCAGATACTCTGTGCAGTGTCATTCTTATTGCAGAGAAAACATTTGTGTATGACGTCAAGAATGAAAGAGTAACTGAACAGTTTTAGATACAAAAAAAAAATTTAAAAAAATAGCACACAATAAGAAATGTGGAATTTTATATACACAAGTACAAACTACAATAAGCAGTTTCCCAGAAGTTTAATTTTGCTGTGCCATGCATGCATGTAATCGAGGAAGTGGAAGTAAATTAAAATTGTTTTTTTTTTTCATTTCGCATTGCCTATTACTCTTTGTTACACTCTGGGCAGGCCTTACTAGTTTGGAGGTGATAGTGGCCCCACGGAAGTGTATGGACCCCACATTCAAGAATACACCTCTTGTCGTCGTGTGCATCCAGAGCAACTTTCCTGACAATATTAGTTGTAAGCACATGATCGACGCTTTGGATACGATGCTCTTTTTGTAGAATGGGCGATTTTGTTCTGAGGCACTCGAGGTAATCCTCAAACTTGAGGTGCTCCCGAACCACTTGCCTGCTTACACCCTTTGCCTTTTTTGTTACAGAACCCTCAGCCCGGATCGCATAGGCTTTGGCACGAAGTCCAGCAAAGTCCACAATCACATCCCCGTCTTTCTCGTCCTTGAGTTTCCCGGGTATTTTTTTGTTCCAGGGCAGAATTCCATACCGGTTTAGCTGGGGATAGCCCGATGTGTCGAAGAGCTTGACAAGAGCTGGAACTTTGGCTATATCACCATACGCATCGGCCGTGCGAACATGGTACACCAAGCTGTCTGTGTCTGTGTAGAGGAGCGAGATATTGCGGTTGTAGTGTTCACGTAGTATGTCGTAATATGTCTCGAACATGCACAACTTGCTCAGATCCAAAACTGCAGCTCCCACATAGATGGGCTTGTTGAGTAGCACCTCGCCCTGGTTCATGTGAATCAGAGACATCTGTTTGTTGTAAATTGTTCGAGATCTGAACAGTGGGCTTGCAACAAGTCGACGACACTGTGTTTTCTTCGTCACCAACCTCACATCAACGTGATTTCGCACATTCTCCATGGTCTTCCCAAATACCGCATTGTTCATTAATTTGAAAAAATCGCGATCAAGTTCCGAAGTGGCATCAGTGCGATGTTTGGTGTTCAGTTTGATGTACGGCTTCAACCATGGAGACTGCCTGAACAAGAGCACGCGGTGAACTGCTTTGACCGAGACCTCTTGCTGCATTAACCACTGGAGGTTCCGGTAGTGTAGCACATAACGTTTTTTGGGCTCCAAGTCCATGACGAGCTTCGGTTGATCCGAGCCAGGTGGACATTTGAATTCCGGAGCAGGCGAAAGGTCACAGAATGTATCCTGCAGCTTCTCGGGGAAGTCAAGGTCCACCTCGGCAAAAAACCCAAACTCGTCGCACTCTTTTTCGATGTTGTGGTATAAAGGATCAACCCACTCAAACTGTCCTGTTGGGAGTGGCTGCATCATGGAGTGCCCGTAAAGATTATTCACATCAGTGTACATGATGTAGCTTGATGGTTGGGAGGGGTCGTAACCAGTGGCCATGTGGTGATTGTTGGCGTGTGCGAAGCGTTGCGACACTTGGACCATGCCGCCCCGGATAGCTCTCTCGATGAAAAGCATGATATCAACATCGGAGATAAGTGAAAGTTTAACTTTAGTCAGTAGGAGCATGGCCGACCATGCCAGTCCAGGAAGGCTGTAAAAATATACAGGGTCCAGGTTGTAAATGTTTATCGCAGTCGCCCGAAACGCCTGGAACACATCGGCAAGAAGCGTCACATCAAGCTTCAGGTATGCATCGTGGTAATCACCGAAAGTTCGGCAACCCAACTCGACCCACATAGACTGAGCATGCTTGTACTCCTCGTCGGTAATAGCTGAACCTCTCAGCTGGCTGTAGAACTTATCCTGGGGAGGCAGCAACTCTTCTTCGAACTTGGAAGGGTCGGTGACGTATTCGTAGGGGTAGACCCCTTTACGTCTGATGAGTGTGACATCTAAGTTCGGGAAATTTGATGTGGTAATGGCTAGTTGGTCGTCTTTGAGCTTCCCAGCAAGAGCATCCAGGCTTGCCTGGAGGAACCTTAGAGAGTCGAGGAACCGAAGCTCGATGCTCCTGCTTTTTGAGTCGGCGGGGATCGGCACCCACTTGCTGACGCTAATATAACGCTCCTCGTTTTGTGCCAGAACATTGATTCTTGCATTGTCGTACCCTAGATGTGTGACCAAGTGATGGAAATCATATCCCGAGCCATTGTGAAAAAAGACCGGTATGAAGCGCGGGTCCCTGGCTCTAAAGTTACATTTGTTGCACCACGGGCCAATGTAGCTTCCGGTCCCATAATGGTCATGGTGGTGGACCTTTTTGTTATCGTCAGTGAAGACTGAGTTGCAAACAGGACAATTTAGAGCCATTTCGTGCTGATGCTTGTCTTCCGGAGACAGAGGCAACATGGGCTTGGGGGCCAACAGCACCTTCCCTATCTTGATGGCTTCCTGTTGCATTTTCTCCAGGAAGTGTTTGACCGGGTCGGGACCGCGATACACATAGGGCTCGGAGGCAATATGTTGGTCTCGCCACACCACAACATAGGAGTAACTCGAGGCCTCGTGGATTTGGAAAGGAATAGTAGAGGATGTTTCGGGGTTGGGCTCGCAGTTAGACAGAGGTTGAAGAAAAGCCTCGAAGTCTGCTACAATATAGGCAGGATGCTTCACCATAGCACTGTGCATGCGAAAACACTCTACTGCATTAGGTTCGGGCAGGATAGTTCGTGCAGGCTTGTTGGTACCACAGTAGAGCATGTGGTGAGCTAGCTTCTCAGCAGCAATGTTGGGTCCTCGAGAGTGTTTGAATTTATATTGTTTTTGGTTGTCGAAAGTGGACAGGCACCTGCGACACACCACGATGTGACCATTATGTCTATTTTTCTGATTTGAAACAAGCCGAGAGAGGGAACGGATAAGGGTGTAATGGTGATGGGTTTCGTCCTTGATGAGCAGGAGGTTGATTTCTCGTGCCTCGTTGTTGTTGTTCACGTTGTTTACCCGGATGGGGTAGACCTCATGTTCGTTCTCGGTGAGACCGTAAACATTGATGGCTAATTGCAGGCCCAACAAGTCACGAGCACGAACCTCAAACTTGCGAATATGCGAGACTTCTACAGGGTAGGCAATCCCGGCCATTGCATCCTCCAGTTCCGACTCATACTGCTTGTAGTGTGCAACACGGCGTGGACTGTTTTTCCAGTGAACAGGGTGCAATGCTGCCAGCACCGACCAGAGGAAGCATTTGGTGTCTTTGTTCTGAATATTGACAACGGCTTTCCTTTCTTTAACCTTGGGTGGCAGGGCAATATAGCTAGACCCTGCCAGTGGCAGGAACTTGTTAAGTGTCAGACAAAGTTCGAGGGGGTCGCCACACAGCGAACCACCCGAGCCTTCAGCCTGATGCTCCTCGTGCTTTGCCACAAGCTCCTCGACAAACTTGTTGTAGATGCTGTCGAGGTCAGTGACATCTGCCTGATGCAGTATTTTTGCTTTTGTGGCATGGAAGAATTTATATATTTCATCAGACGGTTTCTTATACTTGCAGCATAGCACAGCATAGAATTTAGTGGAGTTTGTGGCCAATGCATCGTTGAGGATGGATATTATCTTAGCTCGCTCGCTCCCCAGAAAACTGCGCACATCACAGAAGCTGTTTGATGTTATGTCAAAATCTTCTAATAAATGCTCAAACGCAAACCGGTTTGCTTTCTCCGCCAGCTTGACGCGTTTGGCAGGTGGCAATGCATCGAGGGAGGTGACTTCTACCTTTCGCTTGGAAGGTTGCGGTAGAGATGTTCCAGTGCTCTTGCAAGTAAGCTGGTGTCGCTTGAAGTTGGCAATAGAAATATTTTTTCCACACTTAGAGCACAGTTTGGTCGCACATATTTGTTTTCCCGGCACACAAGTACGACAGTGCCTTTGAAAATGTTTACTTGACACAGCAGTTTGGCACGTAGGACAATTTTTTACAGAACGCATAATGCAGAGATTTTTTGGGGGTATGTTATTTAATACCCAATGCTGTGCAATACAAAATATAATTGTTAACTTTTTTTTTTTTAACTATTAACTATTCTCTATGACCTTACTAGGTTTTTTTTTTTTCGTCAAATTATATGCTTCTAGTCTCCTATACAATACAATATACGTACAATATTGTCAACAGTATCATATTTGAGCAAGTCGCTTGTCAGCTAAACACTGCAGCTCACGGGTTGGTAAAATTTCACATGAAAGCAGATAATACGCTTAAGTCTTATTTATATGTAATTTTCACGGGCGTACAATATTGTCAACAGTATCATATTTGAGCAGGTCGCTTGTCAGCTAAACACTACAGCTGACAGGTTGGTAAAATTTCACATCAAAGCAGATAATACGCTTAAGTCTTATTTATATGTAATTTTCACGGGCGTACAATATTGTCAAAAGCGTCATATTTGACCAGGTCGCTTGTCATCTAAACACTACAGCTCACAGGTTGGTAAAATTTCACATGAAAGCAGATAATACGCTTAAGTCTTATTTATATGTAATTTTCACGGGCGTACAATATTGTCAAAAGCGTCATATTTGAGCAGGTCGCTTGTCATCTAAACACTGCAGCTGACAGGTTGGTAAAATTTTACATGAAAGCAGATAATACGCTTAAGTCTTATTTATATATAATTTTCACGGGCGTACAATATTGTCAACAGTATCATATTTGACCAGGTCGCTTGTTAGCTAAACACTACAGCTGACAGGTTGGTAAAATTTCACATGAAAGCAGATAATACGCTTAAGTCTTATTTATATGTAATTTTCACGGGCGTACAATATTGTCAACAGTATCATATTTGAGCAGGTCGCTTGTCAGCTAAACACTACAGCTGACAGGTTGGTAAAATTTCACATCAAAGCAGATAATACGCTTAAGTCTTATTTATATGTAATTTTCACGGGCGTACAATATTGTCAAAAGCGTCATATTTGACCAGGTCGCTTGTCAGCTAAACACTACAGCTGACAGGTTGGTAAAATTTCACATGAAAGTAGATAATACGCTTAAGTCTTATTTATATGTAATTTTCACGGGCGTACAATATTGTCAACAGTATCATATTTGAGCAGGTCGCTTGTCATCTAAACACTGCAGCTGACAGGTTGGTAAAATTTCACATCAAAGCAGATAATACGCTTAAGTCTTATTTATATGTAATTTTCACGGGCGTACAATATTGTCAAAAGCGTCATATTTGAGCAGGTCGCTTGTCATCTAAACACTGCAGCTGACAGGTTGGTAAAATTTCACATCAAAGCAGATAATACGCTTAAGTCTTATTTATATATAATTTTTACGGGCGTACAATATTGTCAAAAGCGTCATATTTGACCAGGTCGCTTGTCAGCTAAACACTACAGCTGACAGGTTGGTAAAATTTCACATGAAAGCAGATAATACGCTTAAGTCTTATTTATATGTAATTTTCACGGGCGTACAATATTGTCAACAGTATCATATTTGACCAGGTCGCTTGTCAGCTAAACACTACAGCTGACAGGTTGGTAAAATTTCACATGAAAGCAGATAATACGCTTAAGTCTTATTTATATGTAATTTTCACGGGCGTACAATATTGTCAACAGTATCATATTTGAGCAGGTCGCTTGTCATCTAAACACTGCAGCTGACAGGTTGGTAAAATTTCACATCAAAGCAGATAATACTCTTAAGTCTTATTTATATGTAATTTTCACGGGCGTACAATATTGTCAACAGTATCATATTTGAGCAGGTCGCTTGTCATCTAAACACTGCAGCTGACAGGTTGGTAAAATTTCACATCAAAGCAGATAATACGCTTAAGTCTTATTTATATATAATTTTTACGGGCGTACAATATTGTCAAAAGCGTCATATTTGACCAGGTCGCTTGTCATCTAAACACTACAGCTCACAGGTTGGTAAAATTTCACATGAAAGCAGATAATACGCTTAAGTCTTATTTATATGTAATTTTCACGGGCGTACAATATTGTCAAAAGCGTCAATTTCCGTAGAGCTCTTTTTTTCCATCGGGTTCCTGATTTTTCATCACGTAGTTCCTTTTTCATTCAATAGATGGCAGAGGTTGTATGATCTTTCAAATCTATGACGTGTATGTTTAAAGAGAAAAATGTGGATTTTGGAACAGGAGATGAACACAGGGGTTTATTTTATATTATTGAAATTGAAGAATATAGTGAAAGTAACGAAGAGGTGGCTGTGGCAGAAAAAATATAAAAAGTTGTCTTGTCTCTGTGCAACCTTCACGGGAGATAGCCAAATTTAAATAGTATTTCATGGCAAAAAATTGGCATTTAAATAGTAAGCAAATAGGTTAATATGGATATTGTCACACATTTCTTTTATTTTATACTGTTGTAAATAGAAAAAATTATGTACGGTAAATGTTTTGTATATTATAGGGAAAAAATGCAAAATATCCCCCCAATTCTAATTCGATCCACCTCTGAATCGAATTTTTACATATTCTCACGCCGCCATATGTTGTTCTATTTTGCTTCTTTTACTTGCCTTGCTTAATTAACTCTCGCTAATTAGCATTTTTTTGGAAGAAGTCAACTAGAACAACATATGGCGGTATGAGAAATATGCAAATTAAAGAATATTTTAGTAATATAAGGGCCCTAGCAATTAGCTTCGTCGACTAAGAGTACTCTTTTAAACATCTTCAGCTAGATCGTATTACTACGCGAGGACGTTTAAAATGTTTGGGTGTTGAAAAAGTTTGACCTACTTTTTATTTCTATTGTTTGCTAATAAATAACGCTGATAGTACCTCCTCTCTCCCCCCTCTTCTCCTCTGCTGTATAACAAATAGCACAAACATAAAATCAAGATTTTGGAGAACAAAACATAAAATTTGCATCCATCTGATGTCGAACTAGGAACTTTATCTTTCGGGGAGTCAACATTATTTTTTACTCAGTCGTCATATAACATAAACACACGCAAACATTCACATGTGCTTTTATTATTTTGTGTTCGGTAAGTACAAGTATATTTTTACATAAATTATTGTTTAATTTAATAAATTGTAAACTCGGAGCCTGCTATACTAACACTCCTTCTGCTTCTGAGCGATAATACTATTGAAAGCGAATGTTGCGTGCATACAGAAATAACACAGAAAAAAAAAGCGGATGGAAGCAATTTAAAATCAGTGGAGCAAGGTTAGTATTACGAGAACGTAAAAACACGTGCTTTCATTGTTGTCTGAATTCGCGGCAAACGTGGAGTTGGAGGGGAGAGCAGAGAGGCGCGACAGATGCACGCTTGAACTCGCCGTGACCCTGCGCTTGGCAGCCATATTCTTACTTTCACTTTGTACAGACAACATTTACTGATTAGACGATGTAAAACTCAGTGATACTTTAACAGTTTATCGATAATACTGAATGTAGAAAAATTGTAAATAATAAAGTAGCACGTTACATTTTTAATATAACTAGTAAATAGGTGGAAATCATTGTGATGTTTGTTTGGCGTCTGCCTTCTGCTTCCGTGCGGTGCGCCTACGCCCCAGAGCGCTGTGGGTGAAGTTCGGGCTGATACCTGGCAGGAAAAATAACAGCCGTACTACAAGGGGACATGCAGATTCGGACGACTTGGACGTGACTTCGACGGCATGCGAGAGCAACGGGAGAGAACGGGATGGAGTGCTTGCCAATCCGGACACGGCCTAAGTTGTACAATTAGGTACAAGTATTGTACAATTAGGTACAAATTGTTGTACAATTATTTCCCCCCCAGTTGCCCAGTTGGAGTTGCGGGCATAACACTAGTACTATTTGTACTCACAGTGCTTACTCATGTATTTTGTTTAATATTTTATTTCAAATTCACTGTCAGAAACTAGTGTTGCCAGTTCCTGGATGTAGGTTTACCTACTCTGTTGGTTGTCACTGTCAAGCTTCCAGTATTCGTACAGCATAAAAAGCCATAACCCCCCTCTCAAAATATATATATTGTATACGCCAAGATGCTCAATAGCCTAGCAACACATCATGAAAAAAAACATGCCAAGAGGACCCAGTGGGTTTATAAGTCAGTACTGCCACTATTTGTAGGTTAGCTTAGCCAGTGAAAGATATAGTGGAATCTTCGGATGGGTTGGCAAAAAACCCCTCAAACCAATAGAGTTGCCAAATGTAACAAGAGGCAATAGGTCCCCCTCATAAAAAGCTACAGAGTGTTGCCCTGTGCCCTCTGTACATCAAAAGCTACGACGAGTCTCAAATGAGCCTCAAAAAATTCAGAACTATGTACGCTAAGGCTAGTGGGGTTAACACCCAAAAAGCTACTCCTTGCCCGATGTACACACACAAAAAAAAAACTAAAAAATTATACACCGTGAAAGGCTACGCCGAGAAACACTGGGGTTAACACCCAAAAAGCTACGCCGAGTTGGTAACACTGCTTGTGTGAGGTTGCCAACTCACCCCAAAAAGCTTCAAAATATCAGTTGGTGAAATTTTCGTGGGGTGAGTTGGCAACACTGAGCCCCAAATGATGATTCGAGCCCCAAATGAGGACTGTGAACTCTCTAAATACTACTCTTGGGGCACAGGGCCCTTGCATGCTATGACATTTCCCCCTTGCTGGAGTGCCAGAGCTTGCTTGCTTCTGCATCGACAACACCGTTCATGTGACGTAACACTCAGTGGCGGGAAGACCATATACCTAGCTATGCCTAATGCAGTATAATTTACTCGTAGATGGAGTTTCAATGTACGTACAGTATTTTCACCCCGAATAAGGTTAGGGAGTCTATGTTGTCCCCCCCCCCCAATTCCGTTTTCAAAACAATTGGAGAAGGTAGAGAGTGTCTTTGTTTTCCGGGTCCCTTTGAAAACAACAGCACAGCTTCGCTCCACAGTTTATAGGTGTTACAGACGACGTGCAACAACCAACGCCCTCTATTTTTGGGATAGCAGAAGTTTCTTGCCAAACCTAGCGCTGTAGGAACCTGGGGGTTTGCTAGAAGTCTGCAACATCCACCTATGCAGTTATTGGTACTCTGTGCAATCTCGCTTGCTTTTTTTGAACAGATGCAACGACAACGCGCTTCTTGCATAACGAATTACCAAAGAGAGGAAGTGAGCGCAAACTATTGTAACTCGGTTACAAATAGTTCAACAGTGTCACCAGATATTGGTCTTTTCGGAACTATGAAGGTATAGGAGTGTTGTTGAGGCTATGAGAGTATACGCCTATTATTTAGTTTATGAGGATAAAGGAGAATATTTGAAGTTATGAAAGTAGAAGATGGTTGTTCAGTCTGATGTGAGGGTAAAAGGAACCTCATGGGCATGCGAGGGTACAGAGACCTCCTAAGGATAAAGGAGTCTTGAAGGCACGAGGTGAAGAATGCGAGGATACATAAGTTCTATACAAGTTTGTTTCGCCTATACAAGAATCAATGCGCACTCAGAGTCATTTCAGCCGAGCAGACGTTTCCTGAAGCGTCTCTCGTACATAAACATTCCACAGACTTCCTGATAGAACCTCGTATATGTAAACAATCTCTCCGCAACTTATGAACCTTCAATCATACACGAACCTTGCTCTGCTCAAAATTAGAGTGAAACGGGAATAACGTGAAGGAAAACTCATTAAACAACCGACAAGTAAAACTTATCAGCACAGAGCAGACCTGGGAGTGAACGTACACAGCCAAGACAAACAATAAACACTGGAACGAAGTTATTTAATCGAGTTATAGCAACCGACGGATGTCTATGTCAGTTTGCAGAGCTTCGGCGAAAGCCAACAGAAGATTAATCATCAAAATCAGTATTTAACATTTGCCGCTTTAAGAGCATGTTAAACAATAATCCACTTATAAGAGATCCCGAAAATAAACAATGATAATATTAAATTAAGCTTATGAACTCTCATCACGAAAGGATAAAGGATTAAAGTATAACAAACACTAAGATTATATGAATAATTATATAATTGTATAACGAAGATAATCAAATTAACAATTCACAAATTTGTACAAATTGCTAATCCATAACGGGCCAATTTATATTTGTTACGAACGGATTGAAGAATATGTGCAAAATCCTGGCGGTAGGGAAAGGAAAATTGTTGGGTGAAATTCCGTTAGCCATGAATAAAAGTTAGCAAATTTGGAAATTTCCACTAAATTGTTTGGTAATTCTAAGCATATCGGCCCGATTTGATCAACATTATCTTAAAACATTGCCGCTGGTAAATAATCCGTTTGTCTGTAGTATATTTAAACATATGTTAAACGAAGTTTTTGTCCAGCAATATCAAGCACAAGAAGAAGGGAAGAATATCGAGGAATCAATTCGGGAACCTAGACTGAAGAAGTTATACAAAAGTATGCTTCTACCCTGAAGATGAGAGTGACGTTAGCTCTAGAAACATTATAATCCTTTCCACAACTCACCTGGTCGATAGCCCTAGAGAACCTTTTCATCAAAAGCTGGAACAAGCAGAAATCAAAGTACGAAAACACACACACATATAGAGTAGAGGAACTAGGGGGGAAATGGGGACGTGGGGCGTGTGGAATATGGGTACACTTAAGATTATTGCGTCACAGCGCATGCTGTGTGTGGTGAAAAAAAAAATCAACTGTAGCTTGACAACATCGGTGGGTGGCTACTCTATAAATAAAACTAAGGTATAATTTCATGTTGTGAAGACGAATTATCCAAAAATTCAAGGGGCGCAAAATAATGAAATTATTGTGCATCAACATCTATCAGTTGATCAACATCTAACTGGCACCCCTAATTGACGCTAATGACTAAAAGCAACAAAAAACTAGTCAATGCATGTAACTGTTAATGTCGATCGCTGTTTTTAAAGTTTTAAAAAATCTAGAATAAATTATTTATTTATTTATTTATTCATTTATTTCGACTTTCGCTTACACGGCGAAGTTATTCCTGTAATCCCTTTGTCTCCACTTAACAATATTTTTTTCTCTTCGCCGTAAGCCAAAGTTACGTGCGTTACGTGCCTATTAATCGTCTGTTTTCCGATAGAGGTCCGCCCTATTGCTCCAAATAAAAGCCCCGCTGTGGTGACGTGCGTTACTCGAGATTTTCTTCCCCCTTTTGTATATTATTCAGTCCAATACAGTTTCTGCAATCATTGCCGCATTTTCTTTCACAATAATAATAATATAAAATATCCGATAGCGACTTTTGCCCCATCCTGTATATTTATTTTCTAATACAGAGGAAAAATAACAGGTACATACTTATACGTTTGTTTATCTGTACTTAAACATGCTTACTATTACACAAGCAAATACATAAACATGGGTCTACATGCTAAAACATATTCTATTAGTACAATAGGTGTAATATTTCATTGTGACAGTGTAATAAGTAGTAATAAGTGGTTATTAAGGCAAAAGTAGGGGCTCCCGCGTAGCCAAAAGGTTAGCGCTCATTACTTCGGTGCGGGTTCAGTTACCGGTGAGAGCTCCCAAAATTTCGGCATTAACCTAGCGTCGTGAGGACAATAGTAGTAGCGAGCTTCGGTCTCGAAAACCAGAAAACAGCGGCGATGCGACTCGATGCGCTGACCGCACGTGAACGAAGTTAGGAGTCTAAACTAAAGTGGTCACCATTCTAAACTACGTCTCAAAATATTAATAATAAACCTTCAACTCCGAACAGTGCGCATTTTGAATTAAATATGACCACTTTTCACGTCCTTTTATTAACTCAGTTTTCCACGTGCCCTAATCTACGATGAGGCTCCCTAAGATTACTTGTGGCCAAGATGCTAACTCAGATGTCACACAATCCACGACAAAAAAGATGATCACACAGTCCGATCCATCCTGGTAAATAAGAGAAGCTTGGCTGCGCGTTGGCTTCTGTTTCAGAGGGAGAACAATGGTCACGGAAAGGCCCTGATTAAAATTTCTACCCTGGTCCGCAAGGGGTTGGAGACCGCACGCACCCCTGAGCACGCAATCCGCCAGTTAGAGGCGTGTTTTATTAATTGCTCGCTCACGATGCATTAAAAAAAAAACAAAAAAAAAACGACGAAGGTCTGCGGAGTAGTTATTATCGGCGACGCATCTCCATAATCGCGAACGGGAAATTATGGCCATTCCGCGAAACAAAAAAACAATCGTCCTTTTGATCTTGCGCTCGTGTCATTAGGGTTCGTTCACAATGGCTGCGCGGAAGTGCCGGCCTATGGGCTGGCTGAGGAAATCAATTGTCCCTGCGGCGAAATCCCTTGCTGGGCAATCGATGGGACGGGGAACGTAATGCCTGTGCCTCATTATTGCGCTTCCTGGTAGAGAATTAGTGGGAGCTTCATTTTTTTTGGAAATCCTTTCATTTTCCTTGTTTTCAATACCGTGCTTATTTATTTTGCATTTTCCAACATCATTAAGTTAATCATGACGAGGAAGATGTCAACGGCACCAATTTCGAGTACGGGCGGGTAATGAGTCCTTCTTGTGCGAGTCCTTTCATCAATTTTATTCGATCATTATTCGTGCTTAGAGGACATTCCATGTCAAACTGGCCTGAATCTCAATGAAATGCTGTAACTTTATTCTACCTTGTGAGACAACAATTTAGATTTGTCATTTGGTTAGAGGGTGAAAGTTTTTAACATATTGTTCGTTTATTTTAACTTTTTGGTTTACCTTGCATTATGTCCTACCCGTGACACCAAAAAACAATTAATTTCTCCTTTAAACTGTTACATTTCTCCATCAACTCCACTAGAATATTAAAAAGGTCAATTTCACAGAAAATAAAAATAAATTTCTTATTATGTAAAGAGGCACCCGTAACACAAAATTGTTCACTTATAGCTACAAATCTGGAAAATACGTATTTTAAGGGTTTATGTTCAATAAACAGTGATTAGTTTCCTAATTCATTGCACAGCACAGAAATTGAACAAAAATGTTGCTTAACTATCAGTAAAATAGATACTCTAATGCCAAATATGTAGTCTGGGCATCCCACCCGTGAACAATGGATGCCCTTTAGAGTTCCTATACAGATGTAAGCTCGTGATCTCGCGTCTGATGTGAGTGGCCTCAGGTTCGATCCCCGGTGGGAGCTCCACAGTTTCGGTGTTGACTGGACATCGTGAGAACAATTGCGGAGCTATCTGCTAGAAATAGTAGTAACCTCTGGTCTTGAAAGTCAGAAAACAGTGGCGATGGGACTCGATTCGCTGACCACGCATCTCTGCGACAGATTTAGTTTAAACATTGGTCGCAAAAGGCGATAGAAAAGTAATATAATAAATTTAATTATTTAACCGAAAAAATATCCAAATACAGCGCTCCGACATTTTACACTTGATATGATCCACATTTTTATGTGACGTCACCAGTAGAAGATATGTCACTAATGTATTTATTTTTGTAAAAGAAAGCGTAATTTCTTTGTTTTATATGTAATATTGCACCCTGTTTGTAATATATATCTTTTGTTTAATGTTTATTGTATTTTATGCTCTGTTATGAGTAGTTTAATGTATCTTCATGTTTGCAAGAGTGCACTATACGAATTTGTATTTCTAAAGATGTATAGATGTCAGTTTTGTTGATAGTATCCTTTTGTAGATAGTGAATGATTCATCTGTACTTTAATCTGTGTTCTCGAAAATAGTATAAAAGCGAGGATATCGCGTAAGAATCATCACACTTTTTCGCCACGGATCGACGAAGCTTTTAAAACTTAAAAAGAACTCCTCGGTGTTGTGCATACATCTTGGTATGGTAGTTCGGGGCGCAAGCTAGGCCTATGTGATCATAGGTACGCCGATAGCCATGCATTGATGATATGCACAATACTGCAACCATTCTACGTCAAATAATAAAGTTAGCCTAAGGATTAATTTGGAAATAAAAGGCTAAAGAGCAAATATGGGCTCAGTTATCATTGCATATCTCTTGGTGTGGTAGTTCGGGGCGCAAGCTAGGTCTATGTGATCATAGGCTTGCCGATAGCCACGCATTGAGTTTATGCGTTTTAATTGAGTCAATTCATCGACAAAACGAAATCCTCGCCTTCGTTTCAAGTATAGTGGCATTATAATTGCAATAAATAAAGAATAAAACTTTTCAGTTTATACATACGGCAGTAATGTGGTTTTATTTCTCTGTGCTGTGAATATTGTCTTTGCCTAACACTATCCCTGTACCTGAGAGGAGTCTGTGTACTTCACCGAGTCTCATCGTTCACCGCTGAGTATTATTAAGTTAATATTAATAGTAAAATAATACGACACGTGAAGTAATTGTGCTTAGAACGTATCACACTGGAATGTACTAACAATAGAAAATAATAAGAAAGTAAAATTATAAATCATTACACACCATCCGTATAAAAACTTTTTTGGTTTAGAAATTGGTTAAACAAATTGTTGTATTGTGAGTGAAAGCTGTATGAGGCACAAATTTAAATGCTTCGTGTAATGCGAGAACGCACTCGGAAGTGAATTTCATGGAATAAATCCTCGGTTTTTATGTCCCCATTGGCTATTTTATGTAGGGATATGTGACCTACAAGTTTGTCTCTCTCGTCAGGAGCAGTGACTGCGCAAGAGAGGGGAGGGCAGGGGTTGTGCGGAACCCGATCGACCACTCCGCCCCCTTACAGCCACCTCCAGCAAACTAGAAAAAACTAGGTACATAAATTTACTTTTAGCCCAAATATGCATTTTTGTATTGTATTTAGGAAAATCAAATATGATCCCTCTCCACCAAATATTCCGGCGTACACCTTCTGCCATACCCACTCATTTCATTCAGGCTCCATCACTAATCCGGAGTGTAAAAACTTCATATTTTCCTAACGATAGGTTCTTGCAGATGTCTTGAGAAAGGATTTCGACCACAAACAACAGATAAGAAGAAATCAGTCCCTCTGGAAGAGTACCTCGGTAACGTAAGAAGCGGTCGGGTCATTTTTCTACAAACTAGACACACAAATCAGCTTCAGATCCAACGACAGGGATCACACACGCACACGAGGATTCCCCAGGGCACAACCACATTGTTAACCGCATTTCAGCACGTCACATCCCGGCATAGCAGATGGTTAACGCATCCATTGCTTGCGGTTAGACGCGGGCAAAAACTTCCAGGGTTAACTCCAGGGCTCAAGGACGCCTTGCCTTCAATCTCTTGACAAGAGGATTCTTTGGAATTCCTCCAAACCCGCTCCACGGTGCAAAAAGTGTGGGTCTTTCCGTGCGAAAGCCAGCTCTTCTTGGCAAGCGACTGTTTGCTTAGTAGCTTCTTTGGATACCTTAAGGGTAAGGACGATGACGTTCAAGTTAAATGAAAAGCTTAAAGATATAAAGTGAACAAGATGGCCTAATTCTTCGAGTTCCGAGTGCTGGAACCGACGTTAACTGGTTCGAGTTGGGTATTCCTTCCATTCATTTATCTCATCTTTCACTCTCACAGCCGCGTTTACCGTGCCTTTCCGATGGCGTAGTAATAACGCTTTGGCCTTTCCTGGGTTCGATTCTCGGTAGGTCCAGACCCGATTAGCCTACCTAAGCATAAAGTTGAGTTTTGTTTTAGGTCCACTTAATGCACAGAAAGGCTAATCGGGACTGGGTCTACAGTTGCAATGTGCCTCCAATGAGTATCGAATCGGGGACCTCTTGACTAAGCAAGAAATGAGTTAAAAGCAAATAAAACAAAATCATCGAATTAATTGAAAGGAGTAGAAAAAAAGTAGAATAAAAAATGCAAATACAAATTATAAAATAGGTAAAATTACTGACAATAAACCAATGATTAGAGACAATACAGAGACCACAGTTTAAAATTAGGGGTGAGAAACTTTTCAGACTTAACGAGAGAAGACCCTGAACCAAACAGCCGTCTGTAAAATTTAGAGGAGGCAGCGACTAAGTGTCCTAAAGCCTCGTCTGTTTGGCAACTTCAGTAAATTTGAATGTAAAATATACCAACAATATCAACACATGGATCCCCCAACTAATCTACACACACAAAATAAACATGTGTTCAGTCCCAAATTATTACGGGCTGGTTTTGCTAGTGTCTACAGCATCCGTTTGAAAGCACGCCCCTTGGTTAAACAGTGAGTCATTATGAAGAGAGTCCATATGTAACTTACGTACCGGACGGTACACACGGGAGGCTTTCCTCTCTCTCATATTTACCCTGCAGGGACAGCTCGTACGGTTATTAATTCAAGCTGAATTATTGTGCCCCCATTGTAACCTCCTCGTTGAAATGTCATCCCCCATTGAAGTTTGCTTTTGAAAAGGGCTGCACGATTTGCCATTCGAGTTTTCACCAGGCAACCCTGACCTTCGTGCAACGAAAGGTACAGAGTACTAAAAAAGTACAGAGTAGTAGGTTTTTTACGTAAGAGATTAGCTGACGTCATTGTCGGGAGACAAATAACGATTTTTACCTTTTTTCCCATATTGACATATTCAAAGTTCTGTCTAGACTGCACTTTTCCAGCATACGAAACGAAGCTCAGGACTGAGCGAGTAGACGCTGGGCTAACCATATCATTAGCCCCGCCCCCCCCCCACAACATACATTTTCAGTTATAACTTTTAGAAAAAGTTATGCCATATTTTTTTGGCCTTTTTCAAAGCAAATTTTTCCCACGTGGATGCTCCCCATTATATACGAGCCTGACGAAACTCGCAACTATTTTAGAAAAATATCTGTGCTAAAATTTGACAATAAAATCCTTACAATATGGTATGGATTCGAATGGGAGTGGGGGTCAAGGGCTGTCAGACGATAACTTTGAACAACGCTGAGTGAAGTAAATTTAGAGATTCTGAACGTCCTCTCTAAATTCATTCGTTCCAAAGTCACATCGAAATTCTGAAAATATCGTTTTCACTCTATTTTTAGTTCATAGTGTTACGCTAATACAAACATATTTATTTATTGAATTCAATAGGTACATATCTAATTACAGAGTCCATACATATAGTGACTACAGTCAGCTGCATATAGTATATTTCTGTAACATATTTATGCTTGCTAATTGCAGCATACCATTTCAGTAGCAAATTATGTGTTTATGGTCAGTGTGTTACTGAGTTCCCTTAGGTTCATAGAAAAGGTGTCAATGGTATTGTTCTTGATTAGAAATTTATTGTATCTGGTGCACATTCTCCAGAACTGAGATTTATTTATAATTTCCGAGCTAGCCTACTTGAGAAGAAAAGTACATCCTTGTTTTTGTAGACGGTATTCGAAAATTAATATGGAAGAGTAGATGTTCAAGACCCTCTACATTTTTTCGTTAAAAAATACAAACGGTTTCTGCTCGGTTTTGTAACCCGCCCCTCCCTCTATCCAAAACGTTCATACGCCACTGCCGCTAGACCAGAAAAACTACATTGTACGTTCAGTCCACATCTCCTGGGCATTTGTGATCATTTTGCGGAGCACCTGAAATATGTCTCAAACTAATTACCTTTATTGCCTCTGCGTCTATAGCAGCAGAAAAGGTGAAATATAAAAGCAATTCAGATCTGAAACGAAGTGAAAAGGGAGGGAGGGGGATCCCATTACAGATAATTAATTGTAATCGATACGCACACAATTTCTCCCCTCCTTTTTTTCTTTCCCGCAGGAGGGGAAAAAACACGAATAGAGATTTCAGCTTTTAAGTCCAGAAAGGCAGACGCTAAGCCACGGACAAACTTAACGTTGCAATGAAAGATTCAGCTATGCAATTAGCAATGCACAAAAGACACGATCTGGAAAGCGCCGAGAAGAGGAGCGAGGGCGTAATCCACTTTCCAGTCGTGTGTGTCTCTCTCTCTCTCTCTCTCTCTCTCTCTCTCTCTCTCTCTCTCTCTCTCTCTCTCTCTCTCTGAAACCAAACATAATTTCTATTCTCTGCTTTTATCAACTTTTTTTCCCCATCTCCTCTCCGCAGATTCGTTCGCGTACCTGGTGTAATCGCCCCCGTGACGCTATTCGTTAGAATTACGGTCATTATCACAATCATCATACATCACTATGAAACTCGCTCATAACGGCCTATGAAATGCGCACTTTCACGGGAAGCTATCTTCAGGTTCCCCAAGGCTAATCCGTAATGTTTGTGTGCGCGTATTGTAAGGATGGCACCGACACACTAGTTTTCGTCTCGAAGCGGAGACAATTATTACAGGCTGGTCCTCAAGAGTGCAAACATCCGTGTAAAACAAATACATACGAGGGTCATCCAGAAACAAGGAACGTTTTGGTGTAAAACACAAACGACAAATGATGTGTGGAAAGAAATTACGGTACAGAAACTATATACCTTACTCTACTTTTCCGCATATTCGCCATACTCATTCAAGAACTTATCATAGCGTCATATATTCAAGCATGTCGCACTTATGTACCATCCTGTATACAGTATATGCATACACACATAAGCACATAAGCATAAACACATGAGCGTAACGTAAAAACTGGGGTCCCATTGATATTCTTATGATACAAACGCACAGCTACACCTGAGTAAGTTATAAGGTACGCATCTCATCACGATTGAATACCAGTCTTTTGCTCTTAATTCCAGTAAGTATTGTTAACCCCTTATTTGATCGATGATGCATATATAAGGCCTGATATCATATTACTTAATTGAAAACATTAGCTTCAACTCATGGTTTTGGAACATCCTGCACAAAGCAGACGCACAGAACGTGTTTACAACTTGCACTCGATGCGGCGATCACACGACACTCTAGATAGACTTTTGTCAAAAGGGGCGAACATAGCTTCGTATTGAAGGGAAGATGCTTCGCATGCATATCCCTCCGTGTCCACCGAAGTGCCTGAATTGCGTGGAGGAATCCACTGTCTTTTGATCGGCCGTCCCAGTCGAGGGGCGAATTAAGGCATTCAAAGGGAGCCCCTTTCTCTGCGTGTGCAGTTGAGCGTTCATAAGAAGACCTCTTCATGTGCGGCCCTCACAATGGAAAGCTGAAGGAGAGGTTGGGGTCAGATGGTGGGTACGAATCATAGGAGAATGGAGTTTCGAATCCTCTTGGTAATGAAGATTCGGGAAACGAATCCTGGATTCGAGAATCAGGTAACAGATCCTGAGTTCTAGAATCGAGTAATGAATCCTGAAACTAGAATCACCTGACGGATCCTGGATTCGAAAAATGGGTAACGGATCATCAATTCAAGAATTGGTTAAAGAATCCTGATTTGAGAATCGACTAATCGCGGCGAGTGTGACGTTAAAAATCTAAATCAAATGAAAATCGAGAATCGTGTTACAAACCCTGGAATCGAGAATCAGGTAACGAATCCTGCATTCGAGATTCTGTTAACGATTCTTGGATTTGGGATTCTAACGAATCTCCACTTCCAAACCCATTGGATTCAGAGGAGGTGTACGTACGTGGATATTCAGTCATCCCTAGAACCCGCCACTTGTTGGACTCCTCGTGTTCCAAATCGGTAGCGTTTAACTGTGGAATGCTGGTTTAAGCTGAAGCCGTTTAGTTAAATCAGCCGCGTTACCATGGCAGAGAATTCTGGGAGTAAGGAATGCAGAGTTGCCAAGTACACTAGTGGAGATCAAACATGTAGGTAAAAGCTATACCACTAAGTGGTATTGTTGGTTCTGAATACCTTGATGGTGGAAATCACGGTAGAAATTGTTCCACGACGTGCAGCTTATTCTTTGACATAAAATATCAGATACTACTGCAGGTATTGTATCGAAACATGCTTGTTGAGTTACCAATGAAACTTCTGGAGCTGTCGTAGATTGGCAACACCCACACTTTTAGACAACAACGATTCAAACTATTGTTGTCTAGAGCTGTGACGACATCAAATGTTTGAAACATATTGTACAAAACTTTCCTGTTTTAAAATACCAACCCTGGTCATAAAGGGGAGAGTCATTTCACGCTTAATGCTACAAGAAAGGTAATGAAATTACGTTTTCAAGAGAAGAAATATGAAAAGCCTTCTTCTAATGGAAGAATGATATTTTAATGTTTAAATTTTCATTACATTAGAACGTTTGGCCTATCTCGAAGATGAGGATTAGTGACGATGAAAGTGATGAAGGGACACTCACAAAGAACGCCCACTCCGCCACGGAGGTCGGCTGTAAGAATGAAGACAAAACGCTTGCATTTGTCTACTACTCTTTGGTTGTTCTGCATTACGATTTTCAATTATTTTTATACATAGGTGAAGTTATGAATTGCATTTGTTGAGGCTTAAAATCGGTACTTGTGTTAGAAGTTAGATTGTAAAAGTATATAATAAAAAAAACAACTAATCTTCATGGCCCTCTAATGGCGCAATAGCCTGCCAAGTGGTTTTTTCATAGGGTGACGCGTGGGTCAGTGCATCGAGTCCCATTGCCGCTGTTTTTCTGGCTTACTTCTTCGTTTCAAGTAGTTCTCCAATTGTCCTCACCATGCTGGGCCAACGCCGAAATTTTAGAGGCTCCCACCTGAAATCGAACCCGGGACTGTTCGCACCAAAAGGCGAGGAAGCTAACCATTTTGGCCATGGTATACTGCGACTAACTATGTGTTTGTGTAATATACGTAGTTATCCGTTGCGCAAACTTGAAAATTATAGTACTCGTGTGTAAGCCAGTTGCATTTTGTTGTCAAGTCCAGTCCAGACACGTGGTTGAAAATAAAACGTAGACGCCTTCAACAGCTCGCTAAAGACCCAACGTTTTGAGAGAATGGTGCCTCTGTGAACCATTTACTGCAGTCAGAAGTTTGCTGTGATCCCGTTTTGTGCACAGAGGGCAATCGGGACTGTGCCTTCAGTTGCTCAGTACAATAATAGACATAAATACGTTGAGGTTCAGATGGGAAACAGTATACAGTCAAAATCGGTGAATTGGAATTTTAACCACTACACTATAAAACACTACAAAATGAAGGCAGAAGAAAATCGTGCATGTCGGGAAAAAGTTTCCAAAGTGAACACAATACCGTATGAAAGACTAAAGATGAAACAGGTTCTCGTCTAAAACTTTCAGCGTGCCGCTGCACGTCAAAGGCTTGGCATGCAAATCGTCAGGTCTTTCCTTCTTACAAAGAGAATGACCAATGACAAGAACGCCCACGGAAAAGGAAGGGGGAAGTTAACCTTATCAAAGGCATGCTTAAAGTCTGCTCTGCGCACAGGCACTAATCGGGACTGAAGCAACAGGACACAGTGTAAATCCTAACTACTAGGCTTGAGCATTTTCCACTGTAGGCTCACCTTGGGAGCCATTATCTTTCAATCGTCTTCGAGGGTTCGTAACAAGACTCTCTATAATCCCGCGAGTGAGACAAGTATGTGCTTAGAGTAGGATTGGCAACATGGAATGCATTCCATTCTCGTTCGGACACCAAAGTGAACGATATCAGCCGAACACAATTAAATCTATCGCTGATTTGTGCCCTTTCAGATGTCAGTTCAAATACGCTGTTGGGACCGAACCAAATCGGATCCACTTGTTTCTAGTTAATCACAAGCAAACTAGATGACTGCAGCGAATCCAAAATGCCTGCATTAGTTTCGTTTTCGGTCTAAAATATTCAGAACACTTGACACCGTACTTTGCAGGCCTCCCCGATGGTGTCTTGGTATCCTCGTCGCCTTGTAATCAAGGGGTCCCGGGTTCGATACCCGGTGGAGTTACATAGTGGTTCGGATCCCACTTTAAATTGTAGGTCTAGTCCCGATTAGTGGACTTAAAACACCAACTCAACCAATCAATCAAGACACCGTAGTTTGAGAAGGTAGAGTGGCTTAAATCAAACGATAATCGTAATTTTCATAAGTTACTTTTAATGTATAAAATCCTCAAGTTAATTTTATTGTATAAAATCCTCCAAATAAAAGACCCACAATATCTCTACAACCGATTTCAACATCTTTTCGACTTTCACAGCCGCAACATCAGATCGTGCGAAAGGTCTCTCAACTATCAATTCCACTCCAGAAATCCAACATTTATGAGCATTCCTTTCCTGCTACCTCAGCAGGCCATTGGAACAAGTTGCCCCTGAAATTCATGCCTCTTCCTCAATTGTGACATCAAAAAACTCTTAAAATTTCATCTATTAAATAATTAAAATTAAAAATTTGACTTCAAACTAAGTAGCAGGTGCAGAGAATGAGAGAAGAAAATAAGGCACAGGAACAAAAATTATTATTTCAGGTGAATTATGATTAATTTAGACTGTCTTGGAGAATCAGAGAAAAATGCGCCCGGGAGAAATGTGCTCTCGCAATAAAAGTGGGGAAAATGCGCCCTCCCAAGGGTAACCACATTAGAAAGTGGGAAAAATGAGCCCAACTAATCCATTGAAGGGTTAGAATTCCCGGTTATCTAACTCTGTTCATTTCTTTGCTTCTATCGCACACCTGGTAAGCTTTCCAATGACTCAGTGATCATTACCAACCCATCTCTGGTACAGGTCAGGTGTGTGTGTTTGTGTTTCTATTTGTGATGGCTGATTTGACAGTCACCGAGACGAACAGAGGCAAGCCGTGGGCTCTGTTCAATGGATTTCAATATCGAGTTAAGAAGAAGACGGATGAGAAAACTACTTGGCTTTGTGTTAAAGAGAAGAAAGAGAAATGTAGAGGGCAGTTAGTTACGAAAGGAAAAGAAATCAACAGATCACAAGTGCAAACCGGACGTCGCCAAAACAGAAGTCCGAATACAGCGGAATACAGCGGATACAAATATGACAAGTCTAGCATCGGTTTCGAAGGAACGAAGAGGAAACGAACGTACATAAAACTGGATGAACAGATTAACAAAATTTTACATACTTACAAAACAAGCACACCCAAGAACCTTACCAAGTGCCTGAGAAGTTTGGCGTACATCCAAAAAATGGAGTAAAAGATCGTCAATGGAGGTCACAAGAAATGGAAATACAAATGTAAATAAAAAATTTAATCAAATAAAATAAAAATTACAACATATTAAATAAAAATTACAAAAGTAAAATAAAAAGATATGACAAAGGACATCATCTCCAGCTTCTAAACACGCCAGAAAAGAGACTATTTTTACTGTACTTTAAAAAAAAAATCTCTTTCCTGACAGTCCCAAGCCTGTGTTAAGTGTGAGGGGAAGCTGCGTAAAGGTTGTTTTAATCAACATATTATCATATTGATGAAGGTCGTGTGTGCTGGGCGCATTTTCCCCATATTTATTGCGAGAGCGCATTTTTCCCGACACCGTCTTGGACCATGTTTAAGCTTATTGTTATGTATTTGCTTGTGTATAAGAACGAGAATATGTGTGTGTAATATATACTGCACGGCCTTTTGTTTATGTGTGTAAAAGGGTGAGCATGTGTCTATGTTTGCGTTTATAAACGATATATTTTTTGTTGTACGTATTCTCTTTATTTTTTATACTTTATTTGTTAACAGATGTAAGCAAATGGTTAAGTGTAAGAAAAGGCATTAATTAAAGCCTTAACTTCACCATGTACAAAAGCCAATAAATAAATAAAATAATTTAGTCAAAATTACCAACTTTGTAAAGCTACCTACAATCCTTTGTTAAGGCCGTTCAAGCAAACATCAAATTAATTAATATCAAAAACAATCAGTTATGTCTGTGCACAACGCCAGAGGCCCTAGGTTGAAATCTCTGCTCTTCATGTTCAACGTCAACAATTGGGCATATACATGGAGGGTAATGGGGGAGTAACTCGGCCTCCTCTGGAACATGAAAACAAAAATATTCTTTCTCTATTTGCATTCCTTTTCACTCTTAGTGATTTCTATATTCTCTCTCTCTTTTTTTTCTTTCCTCTCATATTTATGTCTGTTTACTATTGATTATTTCCTTTGTCACACTTTCTCCCGTTCCATGCATCTATTCTCTCTCTATCTTTCTTTCTCTCTCCATCTATCTATTAATATTTCAATTTCAATTTTCCTATATTAAAGGGCGAGGTTCAGCCTGCGGCCGTTCTACCACCTAACCTATATCGAGTTCCTTTTGTTTTTCTCTTTCTCTTCTTACCTTTCTCGAGTTTCATTACTTTCTTTTGTTTATTAATCTCTCTCGATAATGTTTCTTTTACTATTACTAAGCCGACCTCCGTGGCGTAATGGTTAGCACAGCGCGTTACAAGGTCACATGTACCGGATTCGAATTCAGGCCTTGGCATGGCTGTTATGTGTAATTGTCCCTTTATCAATTTCATCACCACATCACTTATCTTCATCATCTGCCAAAAGTGGCAGAAAAGCAACATTAAATAACATCACTCACTTTTCTCCGTGTTACTCTCTCTCTCTCTCTCTCTCTCTCTCTCTCTCTCTCCGTTGTTTTCTCATTTCTCTCTCTGCTTCCCTCAAATAATTTACATTTCTTCATGAACCGTGAACATAACTTCACACTATTTTCAAAATTTATCCCACTTCAGAACATACCTTTCTGTCTTTGACCACGCCCCTTTTAGAAAATTTGCTGCGTGTGCCCATGCCTGTATCTCTAATGAAATGCCAACCTTCCTTCGTCGCCCCCAGCGGGTTTTGGGTCATAAGCGCGGTGTCAAAGTGCTCCTCATAAACTGTTCCTCCTAATAAGGCGAAACTCGTGTTTCAAACGGGAAAGCATGGATTTTAACGGCATGGCCTGTCTAAGAGCACTCTCGCTAATTAAACACGCGAAAGTTCAATAAACAACTCAAGCTATGCAAAGGAGAGGGGCTAATTGCCAACTTATTGCCATCTTAGGATTGTTCTAACGTCGCGCCTGTCTCCACGGTTTTTTCGTCAGGGGCGGCGATTGAGATTAGAGGATCAAGCAGGGACGAGGGGAAATGAAACGACAACTAGCGGTGAAAATGTGCATCCGTGGCCTTCGTTGAGAGTACTCTTTCATTCGTCTGGAGTCAGATGTGACCGAGACTGTGGTCCTCGTACAGGAGAAACCATATCATCAATTACTAACGGGTATGTCAGTATAAAAACATTTGCATCAGTAAGCAGCTATGGACAATATAATTAACAAATAGTATAGTAGTAGTAGCAGTAATACTAATAATAATAATAATAACAACAATCTGTGATGCACCGGCTTCAGTACATAAAGAGTTACGGACTCTTGAGACCTCAGATTCGAATCGTGTGTTAGGCATGGATTTATCATTGTATTGCCCTATCACCCACTCCAGCAACTTATCATTCATCCTCATCGTCAAGAGTACCTAGACCGTATAAAAAGCGACAAGATTAATCGAAATACGGAGACAGAAAGAAAGCTTGTCTCGCGGGAGACAGAGTTTGATTCAGGGAGTGTTTTTCCTCGTTAATTTTACTGCATCGGTGGCTCTGGAAATAACCCAGCCTCTCATTAATTAGTACCCTAGGGGCAGCGCTGAGGCCTTCATGCCATGGTGCATTACAGAGACTACTTCTGCTACAACTAGAATGCTATCGAGAACCAGAGAACTATTAAAACAGCTGGACGAGAAAGAGACGTATGTAAAATTGAGAAAAAATAAATGTAATGTGAAAACTATAAGAATATTCATAATAAGGAATGCTCATCACAAAGTGAGAATGTAGGAAAAGAAGACAGAAGGCGAAGGTAGTTAAAGACGAAATATACCAAGAACGGCTGGACTATATGATGTGTGGTTGCAGACTCCGGAACCTGGTTAGGAAATTTCCATTTTTAACATCTACAGTGAGAGTTGACATTTGGTGGCTCCTTGAGAACAATTAATTCGTGGTCAAGAAGTTATGTGGCAACATATTTATTTCTAGCTTGGTATCATTAAATGTATATAACCGAAAGGAGCATGCAAATTAAATGCAGAACGCACCCATTCGCGTGCAGCGATTGGGTTTTGTTTTCAGGCTAATGGGAAAGTAACATTACTTGTATTCATGCGCTCATTACATAGTTCTTGAATTACCAGCACTTAAATCACAACAATAATACCGAAAAACGCCGCACACACCTGGAATTTTCCATTAAATGTCCAGTCGCACCACAACCAGGGCACCACAAAGAAAACCAACGCACTATTTCACCTTAGCGAAGACCTAAATGTGACGTCACCGTCAAGGCTGGGAAGGGTCCGCGCACAGCGTCATCTGTTGAGAGGCGGAAAAACAAATTCTCTGCTCTCATGTTCCCTTAATTCATAGCTGTTTGTATTGACTAAGCGGGAGCTAGCACGCGAACTTCCGTGATCCCCCACGACCTACGAAATAACAGAAGACGCTCAAGACTGCGGATTCCACTCGAGGCCCAGTGCTTTGATTGTTATCAGGAGAATTTCATTTGCTTTTTCCTGCAACGTCGGAGCGAATTTCAGATTGCCATGCATCATCTCTTCCTGCGTTTCGACTGGCAGGGCAGCTAAGAGCGAGTGAAGGAGTACGCCCACAGGAGAGATTAAGAGGAATGGCCACAGGTGAGTGCTACGCTGAAGGAACCGTGCGAGAAAACTCATTTTAAGGGGAAGACTCTTATCTTCTGAAAATAAAGACAGCATGCACCTTTTTAATACTGCTTATCTGAAGCACCACAAACAGATCCTGTTCTGTTTAGAATTTAGAGCAGGCAATGGATTTTATGGGCAGGTAGAAGGAGTGTGTGTGTGTTTACTTTTAGACGAACCAAGAAAGGTGCGTTACCATGGTTACGAGAAAGTTTTGTATTGTATTGCCAAACCTAACAGCCGAAACAGAATAACAATGGGAGAGTAAGTTTCTGGAATACCTCTGCGCGCCCTGATGATTGTACTGCATTGAGGGTATTTTATACTGGGAAATAAAGCAACACAGTGACATCATACTTACTCTTGGACCCTCCATAATTTCCCTCGAAAAGCCTAGCTCTATTTTATTTTTTCTTATTTTACGTCGGTTTGCAACAATTGGAGATTATTGACAATAATAAGGATTAATGACGATATCTCAGAAAGGAACGATGTGCCCAGGCACTTCCAGAATGTGTACTTACATCAATCAATCAAGAACAGTAAAATGAGTTATTTACACATGCATCATATCACCCCCCCCCCCCAACTTACCCCTCAACCCATAGCAGTTCGGCAAGAATTTCTGAACGTTCGCACACCAGAAAATATTAAAGGTACGCCCAAAATTCTACATAAAATAATAACAGGATCAGAGACCACCTTGTGAGAAGTTGCGGTGATCCAGGCGATAAAGTGTGTCTGACTGCCATGCTAAGTACCAGGATCCAATTCCCGCGGAAGGTGATCTTATTTTGCTACGTTGTTCCTGCATAAACGGCTCTGGGACTCACCCAGTCCTTAATCAATGGGTATATGGGGGAAAATAGAAATATTGCTGGAGCATAGTGCTCATCACACACACACACCTTTCAAGGTCCTTCATGGCACCGAGCTATGCACAGGAAATAGCTTTACTTCTACTATTCTTTATTATTTGATGCATGTTTAAAAAAATAAAGTAACTTACAATTTTGATGTATAGGGAAACCGTCTTCTCAAGCAATGGATAAGGTTTCACTTACCTAGGAAAGGGGAAAAAAATACTTACATTAGAATCCATAATACCTTAAATAAAGCGTATTGACAATACGATTGCGTACATATATAAGGTAACAGCTACTGATTACAGACTCAAAAGCATATATCGGTATTGTGAAAAATACAAGAATAGTTTCTGTAGGATCAGACGACTTCTAAAGGTTTATTTTTCTTACGATCATTTTATGATCTTTACACCTTAATCTTAAGACCCTACATTTTCTTCCTGGCATGCCTTTCGCTCTTTCTATACAGGTTGTTTTGCGTCACTTGTCTGTGTTTTATCAAAATGATAAGGCAGATTGATGAGGGGCGTTCACTTTAACAGTTGATACAGATAAAACCACAAACTCTGCTCTCCTGTTGTGTAGAGCTTTTAAACTCAATAGACCAACCTGAGACCAGGGACGTATTTAGGGGGGCGCCCCCCCTCGAAAGACTTAGAAAGTAGTAAATAATCACAAAATATAATTGTTTAGCATTTGTTATATAATCCATGGTTATTTCCGCTGAACTTATTGGAAGGCACGGAATTTAGCTCATACGGCTTTGAAGGGTTCTAAAGAAATATGCACACTACTAATGATAATATCCATAAAACATTAATCAGGAACTTTACTTTTCGTTAATTGGATCTTACTCCTTCTTTGTTATTCAATAAATATTCAATTCTTTTTCTATTTGACATTAAATTCCTTGCCAGGGCAGTTGTTTTTATGCAAATCTTGGCGATCTTAAATACACGTAAGCTAGATAATGAATACTTGTTGTGATATCTCAATTCTGTTAGTATCTTTTACCTATTCATGTAATAATAACAATACATTATTAATTAATTTACATACTTAATTTATATTTTAATTTAATCTTTATTATTATTATTATTATTATTATTATTATTATTATTATTGCGACACTTGTTTGGACCCCCGCCCCCCCCCCGAAATGTATTTCTAGATACGTGCCTGTTTGAGACCTCTCAGATCTAGGTATGTATACATTAGCTTGAAAGAGATCGGTGATAAATTGAAGTAAACTCTTGTGTGTTGAATTGCAGTATCAAACAGAAGATATGATAAACGTTTCTATTATACATAAATATAACTTCACAGAATTCGGAGGGAGAAGGAATGGCCGTGACCTCCCTTCCACACACAAAAATATTAACAATGTAAAGGGTTTGTTTGATTCCAATGTACCAAAAAATTTACCTAATCAAGTTCAAGATATATTATCTTGTAATAATCTTCCGTCTGTCAGATAGATTGTTCTGTAAAAGACACTAACAAAGTTAATGAATTCAGAAAATTTTGTTTTATATTCCATGTAGCTTTCTTTTCTTCCTAAAAAAATAAAAAAATAAAATCAAAGCTAAACTGAGAGAAACTTCCCTCAGGGCATTTATAAACATCTATACATTTAATGGGTTTTGTATTAATAAAAGTTGCAATTTTTCACGTCTACGGAGAAAAAAATGGGGCTAGAGAAAACATCCAGTTCTACCTTTTTTCATGTCTTGCCAAAATTCATGAATAATTTCCAGAGCAAATAATTCACGCATAATTCCCGGAATTGAAGGAATTCCAAGTGAGTAGCCACCCTGATATTGTGCAGGAAATTATATTAAATACATACGTAATTAATTTTTCATGCCAACAAGTAACTTTCTCTAACAGCACAAGTGCAGTGTTATATAATTTGTAGATCATTTTGAAAATGATATAAAGAAATGAAAATTTGTTTAGAAAATTAATATTTGGTTATTACGGTTCTTGTGAAATGTTGTTTTTAACGATTGTATCTAATCAGTATTTTTCAGAAATTTTGTACCAAATTAAGTCTTTTTGCAACCTATTTCAGGACTTTTCGAGCCTAATTTAAGGTTTTTCGAGCCTAATTTTAGGTTTTTAGAATCTATTTTAGTATTTTTAGAGCCTATTTTAGGAACCTAAAAGCACATTTTTTAGAACCTAAAAATCCGAGGTCTAGTCATAACGCAGATTGAGTGCATGCTGACGTCACGCTTTTTCATAGAAATTTTCATACGTCTCTCTCTCTCTGTGCGCGTTTGTGTGTCTGTGCGTGTCAAAAAATCCATTCCTTAATAATGAATCGAACCTTTGACCTGGATTTGTGAAGAAGTATGATGATAACCACTTAGGCGCAGAGGACGGTTCGTTCTTGTATGTGTTAAAGCTTGTTAGAATGCCGAATAACCAACACTTGCTGCAGCCGTATTAAAAAAATATATATTACCGTGTTGGGACATGGTTGACAACAGTCGTTGCACAATAACGACCATCATAAACATTTGTAGCGAATTAACAGGTAGATCAATATTATTTCATTCTAACAAAAAGAAATCAAAACAAGCACGAGCAAGCAATATTAGAGAAAAATATACGCAATCTCTCTGCTCTGACAAACGTATGTCGTAAACAAAACAACCGTGGGACAATATAAATAAGGTTTTCCCTCTAAGAAATAATCTTCTGGAGTCAACTTACCATAAAATAAAATTAAACCTTTCGTGTAAACTTGTAGGACAACACCCACTGACTTTTCTGTAATTCGAGTATTTTTTTATGTGTGTGTGTTTATGTTTTACGTGTATCTTTTTTTACTTTTCTTACTGTTTATCTGTGTTTTTTTCTTTTTCGTTTTATGTTTTTATTTTCTTTGGTATTCTAAGGTTTTTAATGCCTAATATTTCACAGTTATAATCAATTTTTCTATAATGCAAAGTAGAGATGGTTAAATGGAAGAAACTGTTTGTGCCTTAACTTCGCCATCCAAAGCAAGAAATAAATAAAGTATGCGAATGATACGTGTTTTGGGGATTTTTGAACTGATTGTCCCCTAACATGCACACAAATAGATTAATTTACTTCCATTTAAGTACTGTAACAGTCACCAAAGTTCACATAGTCAACACAACCAATGAATGCCTTGATATATCTACTACAATAGTGTAGAATTTTGAACACAGCTGTGGATTTTCCCCACGAAAGAGAAAAGTTTGAGCACATATGAGAGTCACGAATATCTACAAGTAAAATAAGCAAAATACAAAAAGGAAGAATTTTTTAACATGCTCGAGGAATTTGTTTACTAGAAAGAGAAAATTTTCAACACCTACAGGCAGGGCTCGAAAAATCCAGGTCGCCATGGCGACTAAAAATTTCAGCCTGGCGACTGTGATCTTTTGCTGCAATATGTACGAAATTTTGATGATTCTAAGTTCAAATTGCAGTACAGCGTAAGTTAGCAAGTGATTTTGTTTTTTTATCAACGTTGTGAACATTCCATAGAGTCCGTAACAATTTCTTACCGTTTGAACCCAACACCCCATTTTCTGCTTTCTCAAATAATTTAGCGATGTTTTGAATACCGTGATGCTCAGCACCATATACAGAGTGTTTCAAAAGTCGCACAACCCAAACTTTGAAAATGTATATCATGAAAACCGTAAGAGATATTTACACCTGGTTTTCTGAATTAAAAAGCCTCATCCATTGAGATATTTTTCCATGCTTAAAATTCAGTTTACTCCGTACAGAAAATTATAAAAATTAATAACTGACTGAAAGCAGCATTCATTTTTTTCCAGAAATGAACTTCTGAGTAAGAAAATATGTAAGAAATGATCGATAATTAGACATTTGATGACTGATGCCATGTCAGTCTGTCATTTGCGACTAATATTGATCATGTGCAACATTTGATGATTTCTTGACTGGCGATTTTATGGGTTGAGTGAAAAGTGCAATTTTTGGGACATATCTCCGTATATGGCAACACTAGCAGGTCGAAATATTGTCAACAGTCGCATGCAATATGTGTCTAAGTACTGGATATACAATTACGTGAAAAATCGTAAATCAAGATTTTGTGCCGAAACAGGACCCTTGAGAGAATCCTAGCCTTTTTCTGGTTACATTGAATTCTCTTCGCTCACTTTCGCTTACTGTGTCTGTTTTTTTTTTAATTGATTCAGCATGGTGTGTTCATTGGAGCAGTGTGTGTGTGCATTGCTGAAGAGTATTTTACTACTCATTCTTACACTCATGTGCAAGAGGTTTTCCAATAAAAATGCCCTGCTTCTGCTTTACCTCACAAAGCAACTCTTTTACAATCAGTCAAACACCAACAAATGATCCCACAAATTGTTTAAGAGTTGGTATTTATTGTTGAAAACCAGTTCTCAGATTTTTCAGCAAATTAACATTTTTTTAAAAAAATAATGTAATTCCATTTATTTAGATAAATGCTGATTTTCAGAGCTGGCGCCTAACTTGGAAGAATTTTTTTCCAGCACTGCCTATAGGATTTTCCGTATCAAACGGGTGGGGATTTCAAAGGCAACAGCATAGGTCGAAGAAGCCCGTTAGGAACATGAGCAAAACTCAGCGTCTGGTCAGCGCCCCTATAAGTGCTTTCGCGTTATCACTTGTTCGTGGCGGGGCCCTCTCGTCTCTTAGCATTCATCCCCCGCACCAAAACCCGTATCACAAAAAAAGGGTCTCCAGGGAGAAGCACTCCCCCTGCTCCCCCACGGAGAAGGATCTTTGTTGTCTCCCCCTCGCGCGACGACAACACATTCTACGGGTAACTAGGCAACTGCGGAACACAATTGTTGGGCGTCCAAGTCACCTTCTGCTCTTCGAGCCTTGAGGTCCGTAATTCCCTAAATAGCTTGAGAACTTCCCAGTTCATATTTCGCCGCAACCCATCAAAGTCCTTCTGGGAAATGAAGAAGAAAGCAATTAATATCGATCCCTGAACTCGTGACGTAATCTCAACAGCGTCCGCTGAAAGCAACTGCGACTGGCCCTTGTTTCCCAACAATAGTTTCCGCGCAACAATAAGGCAGCTGCTGTAGTAGGCGATTGCGTGCGAACTGCAGGTTGTAAAATAACCAAACTGTTACAAATGCGTCACAAACAAGATGGGGTTCAGTAGCACTTAGAAGGGTGTAAGAATGCAGTGACTTGATAGAAAAATAAAATGTAATGAGATGAACGCAAAGTGGTGCAAAATGGAATAATCTTTGACAGGGGCGGCGCAAGGACAGTTTACTCCCCCTTGACAGAAAAAATTTAGCCGAGTGCGGGGGCAAATGTGGGGGCAACTGCCCCTCACGCATCCTAATCGCCGCCACTGAGGTCTGGGTATGGGTATTCATTGAGACTGTCTCCTCATCAATTTCAGTATATCATCACTCATCCTAGTCTTAGCGATTAGCCAAAAGTGGCAGAAAAGCGAAATAAAATAAACCAAATCAATCAAACAACAAAATGAAGCCGACCTCCACAGTGGAGTGGTTAGCAGAGCGCGCTACGACGCCAGTGGTCCCTAATTTGTACCCAGGCCTGGGCATGGGTTTTCTTTGGGTGTCCCTTCATCAACTTCATCATATCATTACTCATCCTCATCGTTGTAATTAGCCAAAAGAGGCATAAAAGCGACAAAAATTAAACGAACCAAATGAAAAATATGAGAGACGGAACAATCAAGAAAACAAATGTGACGTAAAGTATGGAGTAGAATGGAACAAAAGAGAACATGATATAACAGTAAGAGAAGAGCCCACTAAGAAAATATTAGCAAAATAGAAAAGAATGAAAACTGTGCAGGATGGAATAAACCAAAACATACAAACAATATGATCCGAATCGGTGAGACAATAATAATAGTAGAACTGAACGCAACATCAAATACTAGTTTGCTATATGAGAGAAAGAACGTGGATTAAAATGCAATGGAGTAATTGATTTAAAGTTAAATAAAACTGTATATAGAGCTGAATAAATAATGAGAATTGAAATACAGGGCTACTACAAAAGAAATAGACAAGACACTTGCAATGTCTTATAAAACAAAAACTATTCGTAATATCGACATGAAGTTTGCACTGGTAGGTAGAGGAATTGTGGAAATTTCGATAGGACACATTGTTGGTGTTTGTTGTTGTCGCTGATTGTTGTTATTGTGTTCTTGAACTAGCCAAAACAAACTCCGTTACTGTCGTACAACATTTTCGAACACGTTTCGGAAAACCAGCACCTACTAGACAGTCGATCTACGATTGGTACAGAAAATTTAAAACAACAGGGTGTTTATGTAAAGGCAAAAATCCGAGAAGACCCACCGTGTCAGAAGGAAAAGTAGATCGTGTCCGCGCTGTTTTCCAGCAAAGTCCACAAAAGTCCACAGCAAGGGCGAGTTTGGAACTACAAATGCCACGACAAATTATTGTGTGTGCTCAACATTCAGAAAACGTTTCATTTCATTCCACAACCTTCCAAAAGTGTAGACGCATGTATCTTACACCGGGTTTGGGTTGAATTTGATTATCGTCTTGATGTGTGCCGTGTGACACGAGGAGCACATATTGAACATCTGTGAGTTCCCGAAACAAAACTTAAAGAATTACTTTATAAAACAGTGAAAAGTGTTTCCTGATAACATAAATAGTTTTGGATTTATAAAGCATTGAAAGTGTCTATTTCTTTTGTGGTAGCCCTGTACGTATAAAGAAAAGAAAAGGAACGTAAGTCGAAACTTGATGTGAAATGGGATCAATTTGAAAGTGAATAGTTTCAAAGAAACCTGATGCAAAACGTCACATGCGCAAAAGAACGTCGTGTGAATTTAGGGAAAGTTGTGAGCGGTATCAAAAGCAATATTATGAACGGAAACATCAAAAGTACGACAAACATTTTTCTTTTTTAATATGTTAGTACGCAATAAATCATTCTCGAACACAGAGAAAACGCAATATACATGTCGTAGCAATTCAAATCTCAGAGCTGTCATGTTCCATTTGACAAAGCTAAGTTCCCGAACGGCACCGTAAAAGGATGAATACCCCAGCGGAACTGGAACTAGAAGAATAAATTGGCAGGAATCAACGTGACAGCGACTGAATTGACGGCTGATCGAATGTGTTTCATTTGTTCAGCTTTCACGGCTGCCAACTTGACAACGTCGATTCAAAGAACTCTCATCCTGCTAGGCACTTCACTTTCGAACGGCGTGTTGCAACTTATCGTTCCTCCTGGTAACAACTTTTTTTTTTACACGCATCATTGCTAATGTTGTTTCTCCTGTTTTTTTCCCATCTCCACGATTTCCATGCAATCTGGCTTTTCTCCAGAGATGGCAACGATTTATACCAGGAACCTTTTTTACGCACACCCTTCGGCAACCAGAGAATGCGCTTATCACGCATTTTCGCACACGGTCTTCCTCTAATGCCCTAAATTCATTCCTATCTCTTTTATGAAAATGACCTGCCTTCTATACCATCCTCTTGTTTGATTTTCCCTTTCCACAGCTTCTCGCTTTCTACCGTCCGTCCTTCTTCTTGCCGTAAGCCGGCCCCCGTGGCGGAGTGGTTAGCACATCGCGATACGACGCCAGGGATCCCGGGGTCGAATCCTGGCCTGGGCATGGATGTTTGTGAATGTCCATTCATCAATTTCATCATGTCATCACTCATCCCCATCTTCGCAATTTAGCCAAAAATGGCACAAAAATTGAAGTAAAATAAAGCAAATCAATCAATCAATTTTTACCGTAATGATGACTGCCTTTTCTCTGTCCACCATGCTTATTTACTGTGTACATAAAGAAATCATTTCCATTCCCATTCTTTCCTTCCCCCTTTTACCATTCTCTGCCCGACTTTCTCCTGTACTTTTATCGTGTGTTCTTACCTGAAATATTTATCGCTTCACATCCATCTTCCTATTCATCGACAACTTTCTCCCTTTCCTCTTCCCTAAATGTGTACTATTGCCTTTACACTTTCTTCTCTCTCTCTTTGGTTTCCTTTATTCCTTGTTGATCTGTTTCTTTTTTTTATCGCCGCTCGATGTGCTTTTATCATTTCTCAACTCTATCTCGCCATTTCTTCAGAATCTTGGTGTCCACATTTTGCACCAAATATTCAGTCAAATAAGTATCTCTGAATTTTAGCATTCATTATACAGTTTTTCATTATCGAATCCTACAATATTCATACACCTTTACAAATGCCGTCAAGTTCGCCTCCTACTTTCCAACGTAAGACTGCCATCTAGCGACAAACGCCCTAAACAACAGTGCAGATAAGCTTTTGCTATGATGAATTATGCATGAGATTTGAAACAGGGGTAGTCGAATGTAATGTGCGTCATGTTTGCACGCACACTGTACGCGCAAAAAGACAGACTTCCTTGCAACGCAGCGGCGGAAGAGCAAAATCAACGTTGATGCTCCGAAATAAATATTTCGACGGTTCTCTAAACAGCAAAATGTAAATATGTAAACACATAGCTCACAGCGTTGTTTCTGGTTCATTATTTTTTTTTACCCTTGTTCCTTATCTCACTGGTTTCAATTATGTGTGTTTTGTTTGTTGATGACAGCTGATGATTCTCTGTTGCAATGGATAGCTTTACCCGATGAAAATAGTAGTGGGATCGAATTTCGGTTAAGGTTAAGTATACTCCTCTGTGACGTCACCATTCGATTAAGATATTTACGTTCCTCTGTGACGTCGCCAACAAAAATGTATACTCTGTCCAAGCTATCTCTGGAGCAAGCGAACGAAAACAAATCTCTGTTCAAGTAGTGACGCGAGACGGCTCCACCTATGAACATGTGAGGGAACAGGATTGCGTGGAGGGGGGAGTGACTGTAGTTACCAGCCTTCACAGCAGCGAATACTGCTTCGCTCTACTCACTCTATTTCCTGTCCCCTTCTCTGCCGCTGTGCGCCGCCTTACTCCAGAGATATCCGGGACAGAGTATAGAGAAGTGGAGGAATCGACACAACCAGCATCAATACACAATGTATCGTGAGTTCGACTGTCGGTGGAAGCACATTGCACACTTGTTCATTTCTCTGTTTTTCACATTTTAACCCCTCTTACCATTATGCAATTCGATTCACTTCTATCTTGTGAATGTTGCTTCTAATTTCTACAATATCCTTCTACGACGCTATAAAAGGGCAACACCTAACGAAATTTATCCCTCATAATGTTTGGAGGTCGTACAAAACAATAAAGTCCCATCATGCACCTTAACCCAAATTCCTGCCGATGATGGTGCATCTCCTCACAGTCCCCAACCGCCTTTCCTTCATTCCCAATTCGTTCCTTCCGCGAAAACAGGATATACGACCCCGCGTTGGTTTGAATTACACAGTCGCCCAGGGCGGCAGTAAAGAACTTTCACTAATGCGGCATGACACGGTCCTCGGACTACGCAAGTGCTCGGGGATTTCCGGAATCCCCCCGATATAAGCTGATATGGGGATTCGATGCTCTCGTATAGCAAGGCGTTAATAACGAAGCTTCTGAAAAGTGATTCTCCCGAGGATACTTACGCAGCAAGTTGTAAAGAGGAAGTAGTGGCGTTGCCAGAGATTTGCAGGGGGGTGGACTCAAGGGTGGACTAAAGTTTTTTAGGTGGGCACTGCTTCGATGGTACTAGCAACTGAGGTTCTCTCGTTCTCTTTATTTCCTTCTTTCTTTTTCTCCTTTTCCTATCATCCGTGTTCTCTTTTCTTCTTATTCTATCCCTTTTCTCTCTTTAAATCTATCTTCCTCTATCTCCTCTTTCCTCTATATATAGCCTATAAATGTATATATTCTTATTGTACTACAAAGGGTTCTGCAAACTTCTCATGTACGTGTATTCTCGTTTCGCCTAATTGCTTATCAGCACAAGATAATGTGATTTAAGACCTGGCCGCCAACGGGATATCCCATTTCGCCTGAACTGGTCGAAAAGGAAATATTTCAAATGAGGGGAATTTAACGATCTCTCAACGTGCTGTGTTTTGTCATGTTAATTCATCGTTAATTAGCGCTTAAGGTTAGGTTAGATTAGGTTAATAATATAATAAAATAACGTAACCTAACATTACCTTACCTTAATTAGCGCTTAGCATACGACTAAGGTTATTTATTGGCTGTTACGTTGCTGACTATTTGGCTCATGTGACTGACAAGACAAATCTGACTATTTGGCTAACGTGACTGTTTGTAATTAGCATGGGCACACGTTCCGAATTGTTTGGTGCTTACGTTGATCACCCTGCGTTACATACATCAGAGACCGTGAAATTTCCCTCACTTGCCATATTGCCCTTAAAACCGGTTTAGGCGAAACGGGATATTCCATTTTGCCTAAAATATTGGACAACTGTCGGATCTGATTGACGGTGCTGATAAGACTATTTGACAGGAAGGAAGGTTGCTAGAGAACACCCATGCTCGCCTGGTGTTTTTGTTATTTACCCAATCGCAACGACGAGGATGAAATTGATGAAGGGATAACTCACAAAGAACACCCATGCCCAGACTGGGATGAGAGACCGGGGACCCCTGTCGTCGTAGAACCTGTGCTAACCACTCTGCGACGGAGGACAACCTGGTAGTGAAGTCCCTACGGGAAAGAACTGCTTGTGTCTTTTGCTATGGATCTAGGAAAACTGGCTTTTATTTGTGTTGTTTTGTGCGAAAAACTAGATGGAGCAATCGTAGCCTCATGCAACAATCACACTAATCTGGGCAGTCGGTTTAGATATCCCAAAGACTACATACGCTAGAAATAGATATAAAAAAAGGAAATTATTAGAATTAGCACATGAAAAGTACAAGATACTGTTACCTTTAAGTGCTGATAATGTGATCTATTACACCCAGTGTAACAATCACAAAATTAGAAAATGTATAAACTATAAAAATAACCAGGTTTGTATTTGTCCTACGCCGGAATGTAAAGTGTTCTTTGTTTACAAATATAACAGACAATGGGTTACCCAAGTCTCGAACACCAAGTAATGTTTCATTAGAAGTCCACATGGGTCTGATATAGTTTCAGTCTTGCTTTTTAAAACGCTTTCTCCATACTGAAACTTGTCTGATATTGGTACCATCCGTGGTGAAAGGGATTATCCTTTCCAGAGACACCCAAATGCCAAATTTCCACATAGAATACATTTCGCAGACTAGCAAGGCTCTGGACTGGACTGTGAGGGTTTTGTTGTGTCGCCACTATAGTTTGATTGTCCCTTCATCAGTTTAATTTTGTAGACACTCATCTTCCTCTTCACGATTAGTCAAAAGCAGAGATGGCCATTTGACTTCGGCCTCGCGAGGCTCGGCCTCCGAGTAGAAGGTTGGCCTCCGGCCTCACAGGGCCTCAGCCTCCAAGCTCAAGGTCGGCCTCAGCCTCCGAACTCCATCTCAGCCTCCGTCCTCACTTGGCCTCAACCTCCGGTTGAAAACAAAGTAAATCGATCAATCAATCGGTACCTTACTTAACAGCGACAATAAAAAAGGATAGCGAAAATATTAATACGAGCATTGTAATAGTGAATAGGAATAAGAATTCAATGTAGGACTAGAAGAAAGAAACACAGAGGGTGGGTTAATAAGAATGTGACAGCAATATTAAAAATATGGAGCAAATATGATGCCTAGTGCAGAATGCACAAGTTTTGCAAAGAAACAAGAACTGGGCCAGATAATTATGAAGGATGTCACAAGTGGATAAGGCTCGGACTACTATGACATTTGACGTGACCAACTGTTATGTTATAAGCATACACTAGTCTTAGAAAAATTCCCAATAAGTGTACAAAATATCAGCAAGTATTGTGCACACAAGAACGCTTTTCCAATAAAAAAACAACAACACGAAAACCGAATAACTCAAGTCGCACGAATCGTTATGATATATAATAGTCGTACATTTCCCCGGTCAAGTTGCAAACCTAGAGCGACAATGTGTACATATCAAAGGCATTTTACCCAGATCTGCAAATTTTCAAGACCCATATCGTCAAGGCGATTTACGACCGAGTATAAAATATTCAGCATAAACAAACACCTTTAAATTTACTTCTAAAACCACCCGGTCATCATGAGCGTAATAGCCTGCACGGTAATGGCAAAATTATTCAGTGGCGGCGAGCAAAATGTAAACAGTGGATGCGAGGTAAATTGGTGACGGAAAAGTAAATGCACGGCTTAGAGGAAAGTTGAGCGGAAAAATGATACCCTCTGGAAAGGTAGTTTTATACGGAAGTAAAGTTTCCATTTCTCTCCGGGGTATAGGCAGTTGGTGTCATTTTAGACCGCAGGACAATAATGATACATTCAGGTGACGCAGTTTCTCTAAGGAAATTAATGGAGAAGGCCGAAATGGACACAAAAGAAAGTTTACTGCAGGGTGTAAAACAAGACAGGGACAAGGCAAAGAGAGCAGAAGGGACATGAAAGCGAGAGACAGCGAGAAAGAAGAGAAAGATGAGTAGGATAAGAGTAACACAAATTGATGATTAAGAGAGAGAGAGAGGAGCAGACACACAGAGAGAAGAGAGAAATGCAGAGAGGAAAGAATGAAAAGCAGAGAGAAAAGAGTGAAAGATACAGATGGAATAGTGAAAGGCAGAGAGGGAATAGAGAAAGACAGAGAGGAAAGAATGAAACGCTGAGAGGAAAGAATGAAAGGCAGAGAGGGAAGGGTGAAATACAGAGAAGAAAGGGTGAAAGGCAGAGAGGAAAGAGTGAAAGGCAGAGACAAAAAAGTGAAATGCAGAGAGGAAAGAGTGAAAGACAGAGGAAAGGGTGAATAGTGAAAGGCAGAGAGGAATGGGAGCAAGGCAGAGCGGAGAGGCTGAAAGACAGAGAGGAATGGGTGAAATACAGAGAAGAAATGGTGAAAGGCAGAGAGGAAAGAGTGAAAGGCAGACAAAAAAGTGAAATGCAGAGAGGAAAGAGTGAAAGACAGAGGAAAGGGTGAATAGTGAAAGGCAGAGAGGAATGGGTGCAAGGCAGAGCGGAGAGGCTGAAAGACAGAGAGGAATGGGTGAAATACAGAGAAGAAATGGTGAAAGGCAGAGAGGAAAGAGTGAAAGGCAGACAAAAAAGTGAAATGCAGAGAGGAAAGAGTGAAAGACAGAGGAAAGGGTGAATAGTGAAAGGCAGAGAGGAATGGGTGCAAGGCAGAGCGGAGAGGCTGAAAGACAGATAGGAAGGAATGGGTGAAAGGCAGAGAGGAATGGGTGAAACGCAAAGAGGAGAAAGAGAATAGAGAAAGAAAAGATGGACAAAGAGAGAGTGACAAGAAAGAGAGAGAAAAGATATAAATACATCCTTAACGAGGTAAGTCAAATTAACGTTCTGTAGGCAAGAAATGGCATTTGAAAAGTAGTCAGACTTCGTCAAATTGCCTTCTATGGCAATTTAATGCTCAGACTAATTATTTAGAACTGGGCCTACAGTTTAATGAAACTTAGTATCCCTTGACACAAGGCAATTGAGAAAGCCACTATACTATCGAGGAGGGAGCTTTATCTGGAGAGAACAGAGATGTGAGCATTAATGGGAAACATCAATAAAAGAGAATGCTATTCTCATAAAGAACACCATTGTCACAGAAAACAACAAAATATATAAAATCAGTGAAATCAGAATTCAGTATTTCAAATATAACCATGTTTTTCCTGTTCATATTTGAAATACTGGAGTGGTTGATGGACATGAACAATAAAAGCAAAATGTTGAATTAGGGTTTTCAGACATTTGTATTGCATTTGTTGTGTTTTACGTTGCTTTTGTGCTACTTTTACCTAATCGGTGATTAGATGAAAGGGATGAAGAGAAGATCACAAACACAAACGGACAGGTCAGAGAACAAAAAGGCCCCAAAGAGGATTACACTGGCTGCGGATAGAGAAGCCGGATCCTCATTTGCCTGCAAGAATAATGGAACAGAACGGAGAACTAAAAAGCAGTCCTGCACAACACAAAAATAGTCGAAATGATTAAACGAACGTTGCAGGATGACAACAAAACGAATAATGGCGTACATAAATATATGAGTACAGAGTATAGAAAAATGTAGGAAATGAGAATGCGATATAAGATAATCACAGTAAAACTAAAAGGAGGAATATGAATGCGAGCATTGTAATGCATATTAGCAGAAGATAAAATAAAAATGAAAGCACAGAAAAAGAGAATGTGAGCATTGTAGAGTATTTGCAATGACAAATATGTGAAAAAAAAGATGTGAGTATTGTACAAGGGATAAAACAGAAAAGGAAGGAAATAGGGTATGATTATTGAAGGGCACCCACCACTAACGTATGAAAATGACAGCAAAGAACCTAGAAAAGAGTGCAAAATCGTATATATCTGTTTGTTCGATGAAGAGACATTCCTCTCTCGTTCAGTCTCGACCTTTAACACCACTGTTTTGTTCTTAAAACTTCTGGTATGAAATATTTCGTACATTATCTCACATTCCAATCGCTTAATTTCAGCGTAAAATCTCTTTTGTCAGTGAGTGCTGCTTCGTATGGTAACTTCCAATTCCGCTCTCTGTGAAAGTGCTAACTGGTTAATTCACGACGCACATTTCCACAGCCACGCTCACAGTGACGATGTAATGACGGATTGATGACGAACCGAACGGAATTCAAAACCCGCTTCCCACATTTTTCAGCACAAACCGATAGTCCCCAAGGCGACTCTATACCTTCCTGCATAATTCTTCCTATATTGTCCCAGCAAATGAGGATACGTATTGGAAAGTTTAGCGCTGTTTAAGCCACCCTAGAACGAGCCCCCTCCCCCTGGGCACCCCTTTCCCTCACTTCCGTTCGATCGCAAATCACGTTTGTCCTCCCGATACGCTTCTCCCCATTCAATTATTTACCATGTCGGACCGATTTTTCCGTCCCATGAAACTACGTCAATGTGGGCCCTCCTAATAATGGACGAGCAAGTCTCCTTTACCATGGATGAAAAATCCATTCTTCCGGAACACAACTGATTACCGGGGGCCCCCGCTGAGTGTCCTCCGGACCCCCAAACTATCCTCGTTCAATTTAGACATCGTACTCTCCACCCCCTCTTTCCTCTTACCCTCGTTCGTCAGTACACCCTCACTCCATTATGGTACTCCCTACTTCATCAGCAAGAGAGCGCGATGGAACGGCTCCAATACCTGCGGAGGTAACTCCGGGTCGCCTACAAGGCTCTCGACACTACGGGAGACACACTGGATCGGCAGCGGACCAAGAGAATTCCTTTTTGGCCGATTGTCAAACCCTGTTAGCTGAACAATCAATGTAACAATGGGCCGATAATTACACGCTGGATGGACGGAGAAAGAACTTAATGGATTTCAAGGATGATTCTGTGTGGCAAATGGATAATGGAACGGATCATTGTCTGGGATTTTTTTTTTTTCGAGTAATGTTTCGTCCTGTTGTCAGCCTATTGTGACGCAAGCCGACGGACAGACAGCTTATACGAGGTCTAATGAAGCACATATACATTGTGATTATGGATATATGGCGTTGCATGTCTTCACCTTAGTGTTACTCTGGTCTAGAAAGTGTTGAGCCCAGAGGATAGAATGTAAAGTCACCGGAAATTCAAATGGGACAACTAGATACTACGTAGTTTCCCCGCAATGAGTTATGTATGTTGCCGAACTCCACGGATAAAACTGTATTTTTATAGCAAATTTTCAATTGTAACTTTTACCACCACCGTAGAGTTAGGCAACACATATAACGCCTTTCTGCGAAGTATTTCGGGATCTAAATGTCTCATTTTTGCTGCCGGTGACTGTACCCTCTCTGAAATCTTGAATTAATGTAAAACTAGACCTCGGATTTTAGGTTTTAAAGCTATTTTTTTTTCCTTTGCAGGTAAACGAGAAATAAAAAGTTACCTCAGCGTTTCATTACAAAACGCAACGACTGATGAAGTTTTATGGTGCCTAAAATAACCTATTTTGCTTGTTAGAACCTATTTTAGATTTTCGTGCCTAAATCAAACTTTTCTTTTATGTTTTTATATGTTTCTTAAGGTTTTACATTATTTTTACATCACACAGAGGTATTTCTTCTGTTCGGTAATGGAAAATTCAATGGCTAACTTGTTTCAAACATACTCTCTACCGATTTCCCTTTCTCTAAGTCCATAATGTTTTTTGAAGCTCTAAACAAAACAAAATTTCTGGCGGCACTGTTGCCTGCACAGTCCAAAGTCCAAATTTCTGATCCGCTTACTTTTGGTGCTTTCTGGCATTCAAATTTGCACCATTGACTAAGCATCTATTTAAAGATAATTTTGATCATATAAGATGATCCTCACAGATAAAAGGCGGGCTTTTGTCTAAGAATAATATGAAATATATTGTTATGTATTGTGCAGGAAATTATACATAATTCATTTATCGTATCGATAAGTAGCTTTTGCTAACAGTACAAGTATTAGTATTACAATAATTAGTGGATCATTTTGAAAATGATGCATAGAAATGAAAATTTGGTTAAAATTGTTTGTTGTTGTTGTTACACATATTTATTAAAATTTCTCACGTTTCCTTTGAAATTTTGTATTTAAAAATTGTACCTAATTAGTATTTTCAGGATCTTTGAACCATTTTAAGTTTTTTTGGAACCTACTTCAGGATTCTTTTAGTCTAATTTAATATTTTTATAACCTATTTTAGAATTTTTAGGACCTATTTTAGGATTTTAGAACCTATTTTAGGGACCTAAAAGTACATTTTGTAGAACCTAAAAATCCTAGGTCTGGTTATAATGTAAGGTCTGTTGAGATCCACTACCTACTACTCATGACGTTATCTAAAGAAGGAGTCTCTGCGCACGCCTTCAAGAGGTTATTGTGCCGACGGTGCTTGCTGGTATAATTGATTACAATAACCTCTCAACTTAACCGAGCATTTGATAGCTTTCCAGGAGGAGGTAGGTTACGTCTAATTTCTCCTCCAAAAGCACACAGCGATTTATTTCCTGCTTCTTATCGAGAATACATCGTTTTCCTATTAACAATATGACAGTATTGCTGTATGGAGCAGGGACACAGGAGAATTCCGTTAAAAATTGACTCCTCACTCTACTGCATGAAATTGTTTTCCCATAAGAATAGTGCATACAAATTCTTCGTTCTAAAGTGGCTCATTATGTCACTGTTGTGCAAGAATATCTTGATCACCAGTTCCCAGGGCACTGAATAGATTTCCGACATATTGTAGACACTTATTGACCACCTTACTTTTATCTTTGGGAACACTTAGGAACCGTGGTTTACTCTGACAAGACTTGCGATCTACAGTGACTGTCATACAGAATTAGGCACGCTTGTCATCAAATTGGTCGTACTATCAAAAACCGAGTGTTGATGTAATGGTAGCATCCACTGGATATACGGGTTAGGAACAAAGAGTACCATGTCGAACAGCTTTCATGAAACTCTATATGATTCTAGACTTTCGAAACACGCTGTAAGACTTGGTATGGACTGCAAAGCAGCATGTCCATTTAAGGCCACTGGTCTGTTGGAAAAAGCTCACGGCGTAGCCCTATCTTCAGATAGGGAACAGTCAAGAAGTCTGCAGGTGAAGCATCCGGCGGTTAAGATGGCTGTAGGATGTGTTCCCCCGCCAGGAATAGCTTGCATGCTGCACCTCTGCTCGAGTTGCGAAATTCCGCCGCGCACCGGTCTGGGTCTCTCTCGGCAGCCTCTATTTCTTACTACAACCTTGGTGACAATGAAGTTCGACCAGAAAGGAATACGTGATTAAATGCACAGAGGCATAGGCGGTGGAATGGGTGACCCGCAGAAGTGACGCATGTGTGTAAGAGGAGGCGTGAGCAGGCAAGAATCGTGATCCCAGCATGTTGCACCCAAGGTCACGTAAAGAACGAAAACGGGGAATTATACGCGTGACATTGAACTTCGACCAGGCACCAGACCCATACGGAAATTCCAGATAGTGACGCATTCGACGGAAGCATGACGTCACGGACACGATAAGGGAGTCCGCCGTTTATAACCGCGTGCTGTGCACCGAGGAACCGCAGTGCATCATTACCATGGCCAGGGGCAAACCTATTGACAACACCGTGAGGAGAAGAGTGGTGGAGTTGCAACGGGATGGACTCAGTGAACGGGAAATAGGGCGCCAACTGAACTTACCCAAGTCAACCGTCCACTGCATCATCAAACACCACCAAAATACGGGTACTTCAGAGCCAGGTAAGGCCCCCGGTCGAAAACGCCTGCTGAGCGTGCGTGACCTACGGATATTTAGGCGCTATATCCAGACCAACAATCATGTTTCTGTGGCCGAATTACGACTGTGGACTCGAGAACGCTTTCACATTGAAGTGTCAACCAGAACCATTCGCCGTTACCTACAGCGATGCGGTTACCGAGTTTACAAGGCGAAACGTAAACCCTTCCTTTCCATGTTGAACAAAGGCAACGACTACGGTGGGCACGAATGTACCGGGTAAAAATAAAAAAAAAGTAAAGTAAAGTGTTCCCCTGTGCATAGCACCACGCCATGAAGGCGTATAGGGGGTGTGGGGGTAACGACCCACACTTTCTTGATCCGGTCGTGAGTGGGGGTGATGTGATCAGCATCACGCCCCTGACCGCCTTTACCCCCCAGGGTTTCCCCCAGGTACCCATGTTATTCGACGCTGGGTAGGCGCCGGGGCCGCTTCCACCGTTAGAAAAGTTCCCGGATTTGAACCGGCCGGGGATCGAACCCGGGACCTTTAGCATGGTAGTCAGACGCGTTATCTCTGAGCCACCGCGGCCACACCGAATGTACCGGGGATGGACATTTCGGCAGTGGAACAGGGTTTTGTGGACGGACGAATCCATTTTCAATGTTGTGTACGGGAAAATACGGAAAACAGTCATTTTTCGGAAGGAGGAACAGAATGAAGCAAAATGTTATGCACGTCGGGTACAGAAACCTACGTCAGTGATGGTATGGTGATGCATGACGACATCTGGGGTTGGCCCACTACACGTCTGTGAGGGCATTGTGAATGCACACGCCTATACACGCATACTGGAGCGGCATCTTCCCACAGTGCGAAGGCACCTGTTCCACAGGCGGCGTCTCATCTTTCAACACGACGATGCCAGGCCTCATACATACAGCGCGGCTGACAAGAGAATGGTTGACTCGCCATCACGTGCGAACTCTGCCATGGCCACCATCGAGTCCCGACCTCTCGCCCATTGAGAATGTGTGGCGTGTTCTTAAGCGACGTGTGCAACAGAGGGGACCCACGACAGTGGCTGCTCTTATCGCCTGCCTGCAGGAGGAATGGCACCGCATCGATGTGGAATACCTTGAACGACTCGTCCGCAGCATGCCCCGACGCATTGCCACAGTTATTCGCCGACGGGGCGGCGTCACACCATGGTAAACAGGATCCCCTCTAACAGTGGTCGAACTTCAATGTCACGTGTAGATGGACGAAAATGTTTTATTTTGTGTGGACACCATACATTGCTTCGTTGCAGCGGAAATTTATGTTTTCCTTTGTTCCATGTAGCCTGCTGAATAAAATATGTTCAGCATATGCATGTGTTCTCCTTCTTTCACAACGCACTCCTATATTTGTGACTGGTCGAACTTCATTGTCACTAAGGTTGTATAATAGCGAACAGGGTTGCCACATATCCTCTTGTACTAGCACATCAGCACAATTCCGGGAACTTTTTGATAATATCTCGTATACGTTATGAAGTTATTTGGCCCCAAAAAATAATTTCCTCTTTTTGTGCTGCAGTCTGCAATCTTGTTGCTTCTGAAAAATTGAAAATCCATTCCACAAAATGTAGTCGACCAATGTACAAAACCAATATGAAAAGTTCCATACCTCTACGCCATCACTTTATTAGTTGTCTCCAATCCCTTTCATCATGCAAATGAGACACACAGTAAAGGTCGTTTCTGAACAACCTTAAGTCTGAGTGAGTTTGATGAACGATGAGAGCCAGTGATGGAAGCAGATGAGAAGAGAGAGAGAGAGAGAGAGTCGAGATGAGAATCAACTTACGAATCCAATTTCCGACATTTCCATATTAGCTGCAAATTGCCTCTTATATCTCATTAGTCTCCGACATAAGGCTATATTTGATCTGGACTTCCAGTGGAAGGGGCCGGTCTAAACAGCGGGGAGGGGAAGGGGAGGAAAAAGAAGAACCGAAAGTGATTGTTGCTTCCAGCGTGGATTCGATCGATACCGTAGGCGCAGGATGGATTTTTTAAATGGAATAATTGATTCATGCACTCTCAACTGAGTAAACCTTATGAAGAGCAGGGTTGCTGTTGGAAAGAATTGTCGACTCTCGTTAAGCACTTTTATGGGTAAATAATTACCTACGCTGTACCTTGGACTGGTACAGATTGCGATAAATATGCCAACAAAAAGACTTGAACGTACGAGGGCCTGACAGGTTAAAAATCCTTCGCCAATGCAATCACGACGACTTCAAATATTAACAAACAACTCCTTCATTCCAGTGAGTAACAACAGGACTTTACACACGTTAGGATATTAGTTTGTTTAACACTATTTTATGTTCAGCTAGGCTAATCAGGTCTGGAGGAATCACCCTTCGTATGACGTAGAATTTGACGGGGACCTTACAAAAAATGGGCAGGTGGCTATTCGCTTGTCTTCGTTTCTTTAATTTGATATGATAGACTACCATATAGAACTTATCTAGAACTTATCTTATTTATAACATCGTTAGTAATATGATGCTTGCGACATCATTTACGTGAGCAACGTATTGTCGCAGCAATGTAAAAGGTACGCCGTTTATTTTAGAGTGATTACGTAATTCGACAAGGATCCAGTATAAAAAATTCAAGTCTTAAAATTGTAACGTATGCATCAATCCCCTATTTCCTTTGTGGCACAAGTACCCAGTTGTATCCGTCCGTCAGTCTGCGTTAACTATCGTCACCTCGGAAACTCTCAAGCATATTTTTACCTCCACGCGACCTAGCAAAGAATCCTGACCTACAGCCTCAGACAACGTTAAGATCTATCGCTTATTCGAATCTATATCATGTAACAGTTACATAGCAAATATCGCGATAAAGGTACACTTAATAGAAATATGAAATATAAATGGTTCGAATTTAGAACATGGGCGTGATTTCAAAATAATACTCATTTATTTTGGGGGGCAGGGTGATTATAAGACAGGTCTAAGGTCCATCGTAACCTCGGAGCTCATCATTAAAAGGAACTCTTCACCTTTAAGGCTGGTCGAGTAAACGGGAGTCATTGTAGCGACTAATGTAAAGTTTAGATACTCTCGTCGTGCAAACGACGCGGGTACTAGCTCCAGTAGTTATAATAGTCGAATGGCTGTGCTGCTTGGTCAGTCACTTGACCGAGTACGGTCGAGTTCCTCTCTCCCAAACGATAATCTCACTCGCTCTAGCACTATATTGACCAAAGGTATTTGACTTATTGTCCATAAGTGCACTTAATGCACAGATAGGTTAAGCGAGACTTGAACTACAGTTTAAGGTGAGATCCAAACCAATTGACGGTCTTGGATATCGACCCAGGCCCCACATGAATAATGTAAAAGTAAACTCGACTGATTGATGAGTATAGGAGTCTCTTTTGAATTGATTGATTGATTTGGTTCATTTTACTTTGCTCTTCTGTCACTTCTGACTAATCGCGAAGATGAGTGTCGATATGATGAAATTGAAGAAGAGATACTCACAAATACCGCCCTTGTCCAGGCCTGGATTCGAACCTGGGACCCCTGGTTGTCGGTTGTTATGAATTGAAAGCGGCTCCAAATATTCACCTTAAAGTTTGTGGATTTAGGACATGAGTGTGACTGGAAAACTCCTTTGAGAAATAAATATGAAACAGGGTGCGTCAGAGTTTCAATAAAGTGAAGCTTAAATGATACAGTTCATATAGCTACTTGCTTTAATCTGGAAGCTTATGAGCATTGTAGAAAGTAAAATATTCATTCAATTAATTAAAAACGAAAGCGCAACCGTTTAATATATTTTTACACGATATCGACGTCAATGAACGCAAAATAATTCATTCTTCCGTCCGGCTTTCCTGGAACAAAAGTCACTCACTCAGCAAAGAAGAGTCAAGTCGAGCAGACAATCGAATAACTCGCCTCAGCTACTGCCTGTCTACTGGCTAAACGTAAAGCAGGCTTTAGGAGGAACCTTAACCTGGTAAGTGCTGTTACATGTCATGCATCTCATTTGTGCGGATTGCTTGCGTTTCAGGATACCCCCCTTTTCTCTCCTGCCTTTGAATTTTAAGATCTTCGATGCCTTTCAACTCATCTAGCCCCTACAAAAAGCACAGCAGGGGGTTCCTAAATGAGTCTAAGCACGAACTACTGGTATTAGTTGTTGCAAGAACCTCTCAACACATGTATCATTTCAGTCACTCAGGGAACCTCATGGCAAAGAAGAAAAGAAGCTTTACAGAACCGCGCGGTTTTCTTCCCTTGCTCCTCGTCGTCTAAAGATTTCCCGCAATCGTGGAAGGAGATTAGAGATGTATGAAAAGAGGGGAAGACACACCCCTCATACACCCTTACTTATTAGTGACAAATATCTTCTGAATCCACGAAGTTGTGTTCGAAAAATGAGAGGACCGAGAAGGGTTCGTACGTAGGATTGGGTAGGGAAAGAAAAAAAAAGATCGAAATCTTCTGAACAGGATTGCAGAGGGACGGTTCTTCCTAATTCCGACAGATCGTGCTATTATCGAATCGTGGAAAACTGCGTGACGATATTCTGATGCTTATTACTGATATAAACGCTGCGTGCGTTCGAGGAGGGGACTAGATAAATGTGTGTAGGGTAAACTACAAATACTGGGGGAGACTGAAGTGTTGCCAAGCCCATTGACAAAATTATCAAGTGATGATGGCGTGCCTGCAACTATGAGGGTTAAGTTATCAAGTGTTGATTATTTACTTGCAACAATAAGAGCTAGGTGCCAGGTGCTGATAATTTACTTGCAACTATGAACAATGTGTTGTCAAGTGCTGAAGTTCTAGAGGTGCAACCATAAGGGTTAGATTTTATGTGCTGATAATTTACTTGCAACTTTGAAGGTTGAGTTGTCAAGTATTGATGATTTACTTTCAGCCATAATGGTTAGATGCCGTGTGCTGATAATTTACTTGCAACAATGAAGGTTGGGTTGTCAAGCGCAGATATTTTACTTTCAACCATAAAGGTTAGATGCCATGTGCTGATAATTTACTTGCAACTTTGAGGGTTGAGTTGTCAAGTGTTGATGATTTACTTGCAACAATAAGAGCTAGGTGCCAGGTGCTGATAATTTACTTGCAACTATGAACAATGTGTTGTCAAGTGCTGAAGTTCTAGAGGTGCAACCATAAGGGTTAGATTTTATGTGCTGATAATTTACTTGCAACTTTGAAGGTTGAGTTGTCAAGTATTGATGATTTACTTTCAGTCATAATGGTTAGATGCCGTGTGCTGATAATTTACTTGCAACAATGAAGGTTGGGTTGTCAAGTGCTGATATTTTACTTTCAACCATAAAGGTTAGATGCCATGTGCTGATAATTTACTTGCAACTTTGAGGGTTGAGTTGCCAAGTGTTGATGATTTAATTGCAACCATAAGGGTTAGATGTCATGTGCTGATAATTTACTTGCAACTTTGAGGGTTGAGTTGTCAAGTACTGATAATTTATTTTCAGCCATAAGAGTTAGATGCCATGTGCTGATAATTTACTTGCAACTATGTAGGTTGGGTTGTCAAGTGCTGACGTTTTACCTGCAACCATAATTGACTGATTTTCTTATTTTTACTTCGCCTTTGTGCCACTTTTGGCTAATTTGCGAAGATGGGGATGAGCGATGATATGATGAAATTAATGAATGGACACTCACAAACATCCATGCCCAGGCCGGGATTCGAATCCGGGACCCCTGGCGTCGTAGCGCGATGTGCTCACCACTTGCAACCGTAAGAGCTGTTATTAGCAACTACCAGTCTCAAGTTGTCAAGTACTGATGTTTGCCTGCAGCCATAAGGTCTAGGTGCCAGATGATGATTATTTACTGGCAACTATTTCGATACTTAAATTGTGTTATGTTAATGTTCCCTGCAAGTATAACTATTTACTGTATTTGGATCTTCGAATTCTTCAGTTCGTGAGTATAACGGAGAACGTCCAAACAAAATAAAATAATTAGGCACCTTCAGAGTAATTCTGTAAAGCAATGTGATATATTAAATTATATTGAACAAAGTACATTCATTTTCTGCAAGTCTAATTTTATTGCATTATGCGCTACGTGTGGTCTCCAAATAACGATCTTTATTGAGATAAGCTATGAGAGCCTGAACAGGATAGAAGGCAACACGCCCACAACACTCACGTGTGGATTCATGCGCTTACCTGCAGGTAATATCCAGTTCCTCTGTTGTTTTCAGAATGTAAATACTTGAGTTTTCAAGAATGAGGTCATAATATATGTATTATACCTGCCTACAGAGGGTAAGGCAACCTTATACAGAAATGGCAAGTCCTCAAAAATCCACTTTTGTGCATTTCACTCTTTTTAATGTTTCAGTCAACAGAGATGAATGTTGGGCTTAGCTGTTGAATTGTGTGCAGATGATCTATTTCTTTGTCTTCTTTTATATTTTCTTTCCCTTCTCTCTCTCTCTCTCTCTCTCTCTCTCTCTCTCTCTCTCTCTCTCTCTCTCTCTCTCTCTCTCTCTCTCTCTCTCTCTCTCTCTCCCATTTCTCTATATCCCTCTGTCTGCATGTGTGTGTAATTCTTGGTCTACTACAAACGTTTCCGACTAGATTTTCTCAAGCAGCTATTTGGGTAGGCTAAGACCATTTCACGCTAGGTGATCCCAAATTAGGAGTGTTGTTGTGAGAAATTAAAGTCGTTTGTACTTTAAGACAAAAGAATTAATATATATACACCAAGTATAGGAACTGTAATGTTACCATTTTCTACCCTTTCTTATGCAGATAATCTTGTGTTTTCCGCTTTTTGGGGGCTGAATAGAACACCCTGCTGGCTATTGCCACTCGCTGCAAACATGCGTTGGGAAGACAGAAGGATGCGGGGATGTCCAATCCAGGCAAAAATTCGTCAGTCAAGTGATTTATTGCATCTGTGTGCACTTTCTTGTTTTGACGGATCCTTGAAGCTGGACATAGGTAGGCAATGCTCCTTTGGAATCAGAATTTAGTAGTATTCTACGTGCGCAAATCTTTCATTATTTTACTAGTTCCTTTATACTGCTTCTAAAATTAGTGAATCTTAGTGCCACTGATTTGTCGTGGAATTCCGGTTCCTGTCTTAGATAGTAGCAATGGCTTACTGTCTTTTTCGGAGAGTACCACAGCGGATGTTCAATGCGCAGTGGAACCTATGGCAACACTGCCACGCTGTAGGCGGCGTTCCTGCTCTCTTACAGTATTGTGTCACTGTAGGTATTTCAATGGCAAAGAGGCCAATCTAACCTATCGTTATGGAGATAGGTGCTATTGGCTGCTTGATTGAAATACGGATCACTAAATTAGACTATAACAAAGAGTGAGTTTGTAAGCTTACTTTAAAAAAGGGTAAACATGACAGTTTTAGTGGTGTTGTAAAGATTGTGTTCAATGTCCCCTAAGCAAATGACTACTAGCACCAACAATATTTCCCCTGCGATTCATTCGCTCCCCCTCTCCTTTCCTGAGCGGCCATACCTAGACGGAAAAACACGTCCCCTCCTTAGTACCCCTTTTGCACATCATACCCGCCCCCTCTGCACCCTAATCCCCACCCTCGCCCTTCCAGCCGTCCAAGTCAGCATACCCAATTCGCTGCGCGGTGCACGCTCAATTTGGGGCAGAAGATCAGCATTAGCGGCGGGGAAGCGGATTTGACTTTCAAATCAGTGATTCAGCAAGCACATGGGAAGAAAGAGAACGAAGCGCAGGGTGCAGCAAGGAAAAGGAGGGAAGGGGGAGCAGTTCTAATGCGCCGGCTACACCATTTACCCGGGCGAAATAATCAGAGTCGGTCGGCAAATTGGAAACTTCGTTACGTTGACAAAGCAATCGAGGCTTTACGCTTAAAAGGACTATGATACGTTCGCCAGGAGAATGAAAACCAGGCACTTGCGGAAATTTTCACTGCTGTGACCCCGAATGGGGGTTATCCGTAAGGTACGGTTTAAGGGGGAGATATTACTCGTCGCTTGCTGAAACGGTACTGCAGTGTAGAGCTCCTGCAGGAAGGTTTCTCGAGTTCTGTAATTTTACGTCCCATTGTTAACTCTTGGGTTAATAGCGACGATGAAGGATAATGGTGATGAAATTGTGGGACCTGGGACTCTTCTCGAACCTGGGACCCCTAACTTCGTATTGTGTTACGCTAACCACTCCGACACGGAGGCCGGCAGGGGAGGGGCATCGAGCATAGTTATGGTTTCAAGACTTGTCTCTCGTGCGTGAATAAGTCTGTCTCGTATCAGTCTCGTCTCGAGTTTTAATGGCTTACTCGTTCTCATCTAAGTCTCGAAAGGCTAGTCTCGGTCTCGTGTAGAAATACTTATCTTAGTAATCATTATATACAGTGTATCACCGTGCAAACTTTCGCAGCGTATGGAGGTCACTAAGGCAAAATACTTTTCTTAACATTTTTCTTTGTTTGTCATATCGTTTACAAGCTACGAAACCTTGGAAAACGGAATTTCATCCTAAATATTTACAACCACGCTCCAAGGGGTGGCGCTTGAATGGACTAACTTTGAAATCGCTACAAAAACGATATGGGGAGGTACAGTGGGATCCATGAGTATTAACGTGCAAATTGTCCATCACCGTATTCGTACACTTTATTTGACCCAATAAGAGCTTCAAGAATTAAAAGAAAACTCAAAACAAGCTGTTGACAACTTCTGAACCAGTATACATAAAAATCCATCGCTTAAAAACACATAGGATGTGAGAGAAAAATTAATGAAAATAATCATGGACAATTTGCACGGTAATACTCATGGATCCCACTGTACAGCCTTGTAAAAATCGACACGAGAACGACACCAGACCCTTCGAGACTTGGTGTACGACACTTTGGTGTAATATTGAAAAAAATTACTTACACTAAATGTACTTTACTATCCGACTTCTCTAGTCATACCAGGCGGATAGCTTTATGGCTATTAAGAGATAAGTCATGTATTTTGTTTACAGCCCATTAGTGCTAATTGCGAGCCTGGACTCCTTGGTTGCATAAATATTCAGGATACAATTAACTTTTTTCTGTGGCTCGTAGCGTCGGAACGAGGCGTCAAACAAAAAATCGAGAAAAAAATGATTTGCCTTAATGCCGCCCATACGCTTTGAAAGCCTGTGCAGTGATACGCTGCTTAAGTTGTTCGTACTCTATATTTCGACACTAGAGATGAAACAGACGAGAACGAGACAAGCATTTTGAACTCAAGACGAGACAGCGACACTGCCAAGTATCGTCTCAATACCACACCTATATTGCATACATTTAATGGAAAAAATTCACCGAGTAAAGATTTACAACATAGCAAGACCTAGTTTCGCCATTCTTATATTAAATAATTGAACAGGAAGTAGTTGGTGAACTGTTTAATCCTCGAAATTTAAATTTATTATAAACTAAAGTTATGTTAAAAAAAAGTTAAATTATCTGTAGAATGAGAAAATTTATAACATATGGTAAGAAATAATGTAACTCTTCATGGAAAATAAAAATTCGATACAGTAAGATGTATTTGCTAGGGAAATGTAGAGAGCAACTGTATCCGTAGTTCTTCTTTTCTCTTTTTCAAGTTTTCTTCTGGTTATTGTTAATAATAATGACTCCAGTCTACGAACACCTTAAGGTGAGGAGGGACAATTACGCACTAGTTGTGCATTTATTTCAATATCGTCGGATTGGGCAGTGTTATTTAAAAAAGGGTTTAGTATGCAAGAGAGTATGAATTTCTCTCCGTGTTGCAAGTGGAAACTGTTTTTCAAGTTGATTAGTAAGCTAGACACGATGTTTGAAATATATGATTAATAAGTATTTACAGAATCCCATGTATTCCTTATGGGAAATTAACTTCAACTTCAAATTACGGCTAATCAAATGCGAGTTTCGACGTTTCCTACTACTATGACATAGTTCAACGTGTCCTTTTTCCGCCCATGTACTTTATTATACCGCGTTTGTTAGAACCTGTCCCGTTTCCCGCGTTAGCAATCGCTCGACAGTTTCGGTGCCAATGAGAAACGAGGAAAAAATCGTCTGCTTGGCAGCGAGGAGCGAATGGAAGCCAGAAGAGAGGCGCTTACGTAGACACTGTTGAGACGTTGCGTATTTTAATTGGCTGCCTGGCTTTGACTTTCCCCAGCACGGAGAAAAGCCAGCGACCAGCTAGCGCGGGAACCGGGACAGGTTGTAACAAACGCGGTATACGTCATTTGATGTTTGATATTCCCGAGAGAACGAATAAAAGAATGATCCCATAAGGCTAAGGCATTTCTCCTTGCCTCCTACGGCCATCCTGGCAGTGTTACCAAACCTGATGTGCATAAAAGAGCTACATCTCACCATTAATAGAGCTAAAGATGACTTTCAAGGAGCTAGACTAACGAAGGCTACAGAAAGTGCCTCCTAATGTAATTTTAGGTGTCAGAGGGGTGGGGGCGCTGCTATTACCATTAGCTTTAAAGTGATGGCAATTTAGTTTTAGTTTTCACCGCCTAGATTTGGCGGCATCACCCATCTCAAATATAATCCAATGATGTTCATATGAAATCGAAAATAAAGGATTCCCGGATAATAATATTGTCATCTTCACCTTAGTCACAGCGCTACATATAAAAATACGTGGGGAGGAAAGAGGGTGTGGGTGACGCAGCGTAATATCACGTCGCGTGCAAAATGTACGCTCATGGCAAAGGTTGGTCTTTATAGGCCGGAGCCAGTGGTGGCATCATAGTGGGGCAGAGGGCGGGTGCCACAGTTCACAGTCAAACGAGTGCACGAAAGAGCCAGATCTGGCTCCAAAAGAGCGAAGTTGGCAACAGAGATCGGCAGCTGCCCCAGCGAGAAAGACCTAGGGGAAATTGTCCCTCCTCGCCTTAACACAGAACTCCAAATGCATCAAATGCACTTTCGGCGCATCGACTGACAATTAACAGTATAATTTTGTTTTCTTAGAAATGATCGTCTTATCTATTCAATTCATGCATTTTTAGTGCATCACACGGAACAACAGCCGATAAAAGTAGCCTTTCATGCACTTATCTATGTATTGTGATACGCCAAAGTGCATCATTAGTAGTTCATGCACTTTAATGTGTTACTGAAGGCAATTGGCATGTTTTGAGTTCTCTGCGTAGGTTTCCGAAAAAAAGGAAGAAGAAGAAGCAACGGTTTAATTCGCACACTGGTACTGCGTACGCTAAACTAATGTTGATCAAAGTACAACGCGTGGTTATCGAGATTAACGCACGACCTGCACGTCACTCCGTGTGTCATAATCTTGAACTAGCCACCTGTGATGCCTCGCCGAGATGAACAATGGAGCTGCCTCGTCCGGGAGGACTCGCAAGTGACATCTTCACCGGGATCGCCCGCATGAGAGTTCCATTCGTCGTCCTGTCGCTGCGGTCCCCCATCTGCCTGACGGACGTCGCGCGGCTCGATGGACCATTGTTTGCGTGGGAGCAAGAACCTGCATGCCTCTCCCATGAATATGAAGCGAGCAAACATTTCGGGCGTGTTACTCGCTTAACCTATGCTCAGTTGGGTCTCCTCTCTATCCCCCCCCCCCCGGAAAGGACTTCACCACAACGACATGATCGAATAAAGAGGAACGTTGCAGTTTTTTTCGTATTACTTCCTGTTTCCCCCGCGGGCAATTCTCCTCGCGATTATTCTGTTTTATTCGTGATTTTTTTCCCTTCATTTCGATCTGTTCCGTTTGCTTGATTACTGTCGTTTCTCTGCCACTTTTGGTTAATCGCAACCATGAGGATGAGTGATGATATATGATGAAATTGATGTAGGGGCACTCACAAAGAACATCCATGTCCAGGCCGAGATTAAAAAATCCTGGATCCCTGGCGTCATAGCGCGGTGTGCTAACCACTCCGTTACGGAAATCAGCTCGATCGGTTTCGTCAAATTATTCCTCGTTCAGTGGGATGCACAACTATTGATCGTCCATGACTAATTTCATTATTTTTTCTCTTGCATCCTACGTGTTTTTAAGGAATGAATTTTTACGTATGATGTTACAGAGGTTATTAGCAGATTGTCTGGAGTATTGTTTCAATTCTTGAAGTTCTTGCTGGATGAAATAAAGAGAAGAAACATGGCGCCACTTATGAATCCCACTGTACTACAATCGTTCTAGTGCTCGAAATTACCTTTGCAAATTTAACTTTATTTTTAACATAGAAAAATTTGGATCAATGCTCAGATATTATACAGGGTGGCTCATAAATTCTGAAACAAATGATGGTATTGCTTTCTGATTCAAGGTGAGCTATGGCTCTGACGAAATGCGACCAAAGAGAGAAGGGGGGCTGTAGAATGGGCACCACGGTCATCTGACCTCAACTCCATGGACTTTTCCGTATCTGAGGTGTGCGCTGTGAAAATCCTGGATCATCCCCGGGAAGGGTTAACCACTGCAGCGGCTGCTCTGGATGATCACATTTTGGAAGGGAATTCAAGGAAACGTTGAAATGTTTGAGGAAGTGTGGTGAGGCTGGTAACGGATATGTGGAGCACGTTTTGCAGTAACTAAATGTGCTGTTCAATATTTCTCTCAATTTTTGCAGACTTTATGGTCACCCTTAGAAGCTTACTTTAACAAAGACGACTTACTCTACTCCATACTCCGGTTTTATATGTTTTCTTATTTATATGTTAATGGTAAGTGGTACTACAGCGCAGTAGCGGCTCGTGCCTAAAATAACAGGTGAAGAAGTATATTTATAGGCAATGAAAACAAATAGTAAGTGCCAGTGCCCCCCCCCCCAATTTAAAACGCCTTTTTTGTCTTCATCCGTCCATCTGGAAAATGGTGTCTGCAACAAATTACACACTAAGTCATTTACTGGGTTCATTGTAGAAACCACAGCTCAACACATGAACACAACACACGATAGGAAACGCGAAACACACACGCGGAACAAGATCTCGCGAGAACGCGAAGATTTTGCCACAAGCACTGGATGCGATGTTTTCTCCGACGAGAGAACTGATTCACGTAGAGGGCGACACCATGTTCAAGGCCAACGCTAGGTGACGTCACCGTTGCCATGACAACCGGCTAAGTCTTCCGCAACCTAGCGGTGTTTGCTCTTGGGTTGGGACGAACTCAATACGTGCGTAGCGCCGAGCGGCGTGTTATTTGAGTATTATCGTGTGCGTTCTGCTGGGAAATAGTTTAATTTAATAAGCAAATGAAAAATGTCAATATTAATTTGAAAATTAGGTGAAAACATCTGCACTTGTTGCACTTGGCCAGCCGCCACTGCTACAGCGTGTCTCTAAAGTAAGTCACACTTTAAAAACTTTATTATTAGAAAACTATTGAACTGTAGTTTATGTTGTTAGTTGCATATGATGCACAGGTCCCTAAGGTTTTCTTTCGTTTCATTACAGGTTCCTGTAGTTGCAAAGTTGACCGCATGAGGCGCTGTTCATCAAAGCTACAATAATTGAGTTTGGTGGTGCTGAAAAGGCGTTCTGCGTGATGGAATTCGAAAAAAACCAGTATGCTATGCAAGTGCAACGCTCATTTCGAACGAGGTATGGTAAGGTATCTCCCTCCAGGAAGTCTATCAAGAAATGGCATCAACAATTTGTCACAACTGGTTGTTTATGTCCACAGAAAAGAACCGGGCACCCAGCAGTCTCTGATGAACGTGTCGAGCGTGTACGGGAGGTCTTCCAACGGAGTCCTACAAAATCCATGCGCAGAGTTTCTCCTAAGCCAGGAATGCCGCACCAAACAGTATGAAAGTGTCAGAAAACGCCTCCACATGAAGCCATACAAATTGCAACTTCATCAGCAGCTAAAGGATAACGATAAAGAAGAACGATTTCGGTTTGCCTGTCAAATTCAAGAGTTAGGGGAAAGTGGTAGTGTTTTCGAGGGCATCATTTTTAGTGATGAATCCACATTCCACATTAGTGGAAAGATTAATCGACACAACTGTCGAATTTGGGGACCACGCAGAGTCATTGAACAAGAACGAAATTCCCCCAAGCTCAATGTGTTTTGTGCCATGACACATCGGAAGCTGCACGGCCCGTTTGTCTTCGCGGAGAACACTGTTACAGGCATGTCCTATCTCAACATGCTCCAGCTTTGGTTGATGCCGCAACTGAATGAGGATTCAGATGATTATCTGTTCCAACAGGATGGAGCGCCGCCTCATTATCACTGTGCAGTTCGTGCGTACCTCCCAGAACGTTGGATAGGACGAACAGGCCCTTCAGATAATGCTCTTCTGAAATGGCCTCGAAGATCTCCAGATTTAACTCCACTGGATTTTTTCTTGTGAGGTAACATTAAGGACCGTGTTTACGTGCCTCCTCTTCCACGAGATCTTCATGACCTGCGAATGTGTCTCGCGTCACAAACGGCGCTCACATTGAGTCCATGTAATGAATGTCTTCATTCTACCAAAAAACCTTAAGGACCCATACATCATGTGACACAAAAAAACTCATGATATGTACAGTAGTTTTTTTATAATATATTTCTTTAAAGTGGGACTTACTTTAGACACACGCTGTATATTTTATGTGTTAACTTAGATACCTTCATTTGGAGGACAGTTGCCAAGAAAATGAAACTGAGCGACATATCATCCGTAGCTTGTTGATCAGTTTCAGTCAGTGCTGTTGCCTGAGGAGGATGTGATATGTTACATTGTCAGTTGGGGTGAGACCAGAAGTGGCAGAGTCGTAGATAAAGACAATCGGTAGTAAGGTGAGATGAAGTCTGCTTTACGACTGGGAGACCAAGAGTAGTCCATTGGATACTAGAAAGACCGGGTTCGATTGAGTGGTATTCTCCCGAAATTGTACTCAGGGGGATCGCTTGATAACTTCTTGAAGTCCAAAATTGGGCGGCTCCTCCTAGAAGACCTCCGGTAATATTAATGACAGTTGGTAACGAACAAATCCCCCACTCCTGCACAATATTTAAATACAATATAATAAATGTGAATCCGCTTCTAGGAATTGTTTGACTTCAGCAACCATTAAGAACCATCCAAGTAGTAAATTACATATGTTGATATGTACAGTCACCGGCAATAAAATGGGATACATGTATCCTGAAAAATACAGACTTCCCTGCAATGCGTTATGTGGGTTGCCTAACTATAAACCGATGGCAGAACTTCCTATTGTAAAGTTGCTATTGAACTTGGCTCATCGTCGTAGATTTAGGCAACACACAACGCATTGCAGGGAAGCGGGTATTTCAAGATCTAGGTATCTCATTTTTATTGCCGCTGACTGTACATACCACCGCTGAATGCATGGCCCGAGACGTTCCATTTGGGTTGTCTTGTTTCAGTTTGAGCAACAGTGCAGCAGGAGCCTACTGACAAGGCCATAGGTTCGATTCGAGCATATAGCTTGGATTTTCCAATGCGTTGCTCCTCCGCATCTACACCTCATCGTCTCAATGAGCTCGGAGAGGTACAAATACAACTTGTATATCCAAAATACAAATTCAGAGTAAAATAAGGAGGTAGTCAGTCCACCACACGTATTGGCTCTTTCTACGTTTTTTAAACTTTTCTTTTTTTGTATGGTTTGTATCCAACGCAGACTGCCACATGAAGACAAGGAAGCTTGAAAATTAAACAAAGCAAAAATTCCAGACTTGTCAAGAAACTTGAAAGATCACTTATTTGGCGTGGCATGAATGGCGTGGTTTCCTGTTTATATTTAACTTCTTCTCCAAACAGTCGTTGCGTGACCTCTTCAAGTTTGAAAGGCATCCCGAGACTTGCTTTGGCAACAAGAACTGATCCTACCCTCACGAACGCTTCAAATCATGTCATAATCATCCCCGAAACAACTCAACCACTGGTCACCTTCGGACAAAGGCTGAGGAGCTGAAAACAAAATGATGACGACACCAAAGAAAAATGCTTGATCTCTTTTTTTAAAAAAAAGAACAAAAAAGCACAACCGTGTCACGAAAGAAATGAAAACCTGTTTGTTGATTTGACAAATCCATTTTATGCGAGGTTACTAAAGTGTGTTTACCAGGTTCCAACAACAAACAATTTCATCTTCCAACTCGGTACTCGGAGAGAAGTATGGGGGGAGAATCAATCCCACCTCCGCTTTCACCATAGTTCGAGCACTGAAAACACTGATTAAACATAATAGACTACATATTCAAAATTCATTGTGGAATCGGTGTCCCCGACTATGTGATACAAATCTTGAGGTGTTTAACATTAATATACGGGGGGTTAACCAAAGTCTCTTTCCTTGACTATGTTTTGTTGAATCTTATATTTTTCCACTGCGTCTATTACATAATTAGTATCCTAACTGACTGTACACGCTAAAAATAAAAAATATAGCGTTAATAGTTGTTGAGTATCAACGTGATATATTGGCGAAAGTGTTGGGATGGACAAAGGTGTAATCAAAAGAGGCTCGGATTTCTACGTAGTCAAAATATGCGAACCAAAATCACTGAAAAATGTAAGTTATACTGTGTAATAATATTTTTCGTAATCCTTGTTTGTTTCTTTCATTCCTGTGATGTTTTTCTTAGGTTCGAGTGCAATTCTCAGAAATCCTGTCAGGGTCACCACATGCTGCTATCGCCACTCACAGAATCAGCAATGATTACATGTGGAATGTGGCAGTAACGAATAACAAGGTACACATGTAGTTCTTGAGATTTTTTTCTAGTTTTGAGAGCACTTGACGCACATATAAATAGCCTAATCGGTACTGTGCCTACAGTTTAAAGTAGAATCCGACCATCACGTGTCTCCACCGGTTACGAACCCGAGAGACCCTTTGATTAAAAGTACCACTATGCCTTCGGGGAAGTTCGAATACACACGGAGATTTGATTTTTGCGTCATGGATTGAGTGAAAATAAGGTTGACGGGCGTACTAAAATTAAGATAAAAATTACAAAACTTTCTGGAGATATCGTATTTTGAATATTTGATCTACAAATATAGTCGAAAAACTCAATGCAACTAGAGCGGTGGTGCAATTATGAAACAATGATGTGTTCTAAACTGAAAATATGTAAAATGATATCGTTCCTAACCTCGTAATTTGACGACATTTTGCCATTTTTACTTTTGTACATACAAGGAAAAAATATATAACGACAAAAATCCGAGTTCTGTTCATCAAGTTTCCAGTTTCTCTAACATGTGACGATGATCTTAAAGGTATTTTTCAACACATAGTCACCATGGACTCGTCTTGAGCACACTAACATGACCCTGAAACAGTGGAAATGTTCGGCTCGTCACTCTTCAACGCTGCAGAAGGCTGGGAACAGCAATCTTCTCAAAAGGTCTTGTTTTCAGTTTCTGGGAGAATCAAAAGGGTATAACAGTCAAGCTACAGTACTATTAAGTGCTTTCAAGAGACATCATTATGAAGAAAGGACATGCTGTTGCTTCAGCCGCTCACACGGCGATTGCAACCGCTGAAGTTCGAAGACTGCAATATCACACTATTTTGGTCACATCTGTTATATTCACTTGATTTCGCATCTTCTCATTCCTCTCTTGAATGCTGCTGTACTCTGTCTCGGTTATCTCTGAAGCAAGTGAACGAAAACAAGTCTCTGCGCAAGTAGTGACGTGAGACGGCTTCGCCAATGAACACGTGAAAGGGAACGGCAGCCTTAGCAGCAGAGTGAACTGCTTCGCTCTGCCCACCCTTTTCTGCCGCTATGCGCGGCCTGGCTCCACAGATTCCGGGGACAGAATATAGAAGGATCATGTGTGAAGCGTTTCCATAACGACCGAGCGTGGGATCCACAAGTGCTGGCGTAGATTGGGCAAGTGTGTAACTAGAATGTGAATAGGCAGGGAGTGGCCAATATGTATGAAAAACATGAACTTCCTGTTCCTACGTCTTCTGCATCAAAGCCAAGTGGAAAAGTTCTTCGACGCCCCATGCATACATGTACATAAATAAGTAACGAACCTACCATGTCCTTCGTCAATGCTCCAGGAACTACAGTGCTTAGAAATATGAAATCTGGTGCAGGAACAGAATTCACAGAGACTAGCTTAAAACCCCACCAATTTCCCGGAACTAATAGCTTCCAGCGATTGAGGTTGAACACACATATATTCCAGGCTGAAACATAGTGGTGTTTAAAAAAAATACCCGCCACCATACGTAATTGCAATTGTTCCGCTGGTCTCTAATGAAGAGGATATATCACCCACCGTAACCCCCGGCCGCGGACGGGTGTGAACGCTGCTTTAAACGAGTTAAATGGAGCGGGTACACTGACTCGATTACTGGATGGATTCCATGGTGTTCCTTGTTTCGCAGATCTGTTGATATCATTAATAGATTTATGGTTGCTTTATTAGTGTGCCTTCGGGGGAAAGGGGTGGGTGCGAGGAAATGCATTTATAGTCAGATACGTTTGCCTGGACAGGTAGCGAGTTCAATATTTGCAAATCCTATGTGAAAATCGCAACTGTGGGCGTGGCTCATGGACAGAGCTAATATTAGAGCGTTTCTTGCATGATGCAACTATCCATCAGCTAATTCCTTTGTACTCTGTGATGGAATGTGATCGTAGCGTTTGAGTACAAGCGTTTCGTGATTGTTGTGTTTTTCCAGTTTCAAAAGTTCAGTTACCAGGATCGAGTGCTGGTCATTTTTAATAACTTTTAAAGAAGGAATTCGTTTGTTGGTATTTTTATGTTTTTGATAGGCGTAATTCTGTTGGCAATTTCCAATATGTAATGATTGAGAAGCAAAGGTCACGAAACGCAGTTCCCTCAGGTTTAACTCCCTTCATTGTGCATGTACGAGATTGATATGCTTCATTTTACTTCGCTTTTCTGCCACTTTTGGCTAACCGTGAAGATGAGGATCAATGGTGATGACATGAGATGAAATGAATGAAGAGATATTTAGAAACAAATAGGGACAATACAACACGAGGCAGCCCACAGAGGATTATACTGGATTTGAGTCCAAACTTCAAAGCCTCGCTAGTTTATAAAATGCAGTCCAGGGTGTACTACGTAGAAGGGAGGTTGACATTTCAGTGATAAAGCAAAAGTCAACCCTTATACCCCTTGTGCATGTAGCAGTTTACGTCACTGGTGGACAGTTGTGTGCCATGTAAGTAAAACGCTGCTATTGGTTGTTTCCATCAGCCACGCCCACAGTTACAATTTCCACTTAGGTTTTGTAAATACGAATTTGGTTTCTATTAACATTATGTCTTGTTGATTCTATTTATTTGACGATACGGTTGTACTGATCCAATTCAGGGTGTCTACCAAAATAACATGACTTTTCTTTGACCTTTTTTTCTTAACATTTATTTAACCGCTCCCTATTTAGGAATAGTTGTACAATTATGAAAAATAGATATTTTTGTTCAATGAAAAACCCCTATCACAAGGTCGGTTAAGATGAAAACTGAAGCTGTAATTTAACAAGATATTCAGACCTGCTTTAATTATTAAGGCGTGTAAAAAATAATACTTTTACAATATTTTTACAGAACGTCACACATACAGAATGTAATTCTTTAGAAACAAAGTGAACAAATCTCAACCACAACACAATACAATTCTAAATATTCAATTTAATCAAATCCCAGTACAAGGTATATAACAATGTAAACTCACTCTTTAGGGTGTCTACCAATCAAGAGTGTCATGAAAGTCAAGAAAAAGTAAAAAAATAAATAAGTAGGTCAAGAAGTCAATAAAAAGTGAAGAAATTATACCTGTGGTCAAGAATTTTTGGTATCACAATAATCCATTGAGTTAGTTTATTTTAATTCACTTTTCTGCCCCTTTTGGCTAATTGAGAAGATGAAAGATGAATGGTGGTAAGATGAAATGGATGACGGAACAATCACAAATATGTATGGACGACAACACGAGCCTCACATAAGAGTCCAGATGCTAGAACTTCTCTAGTCTGCCATATGTAATCCAGGATGCATTAATAGATAAAGCAAGTCTAATTCTCTTGAAAAGTACAGCTTCAGTTGTCATCTTAATTGGCCTTTTGGTAGGGTTTTTTCATAAAATAAATATTTTCTTTCTTAATTGCTAATTTCCAACTTTACCTAAGTAGGGGAGAATGAATACATTTCAAGGGAAAAGGTCAAGAGAAAGTCGAGAATCTTGGATTCGTTATTTTGGTGTACACTCTGCTATTCTGTAAAAAATAGCAAAAACCTTTTGACCACAATCATAATTTCTTGACTTTCTTGACCTACCTGTCTATTTCTTGACTGGTAAGGAATATGTCCATCGTCACATTCATTCTCGATGCCTCAGAGCATACCTTACCAAACACGAAGGGTTCTCGGGTTCGATTCCCGATGGAGGCAATTTAAGCTGCAGGTCCAGTCCAGATTAGACTATCCGTGATAAAGTGGACTTAACATACTAGCTGCACAAAGTCATCAAAGCAGCAGGGTATATAAGAAAACAGCATGAAACCTAATGATGGATAATTTGCTACAATATATTCATGTAGCCTAGCTTCACACTTGCAGCTGTACATGCAGGTTAGGCCAATGTTGCATGCACATAATTGTAATTAGGTGTAAATAAGTGAATTGCACAACTATTTCAGTGTTGGTTGCATGGGGCTGTAAATGCAGGCTAGATTAATGTTGCATGCATCTGTAAATGCAGGGTACACCAATGTTGGTTGCACGCGGTTGTAAATACAGCCTATACAGTAAACACAGTTATGCAACAGTAAATACGGCCTAGATGAATGTTGCATGCAGAGGTAAATGAGAGCCATACCACCCTGTTTGGCCGACCCTTTCAATTCACAATTTTATACAAAATTCCGAGCATTTTTTAATCTGAATACGCTGCAAAACCGTCAGCCTTACAAATTCATTACGCCGTCCACCACCGAAACGGCCACTGCAGGATTTCCAATCCATTTCCGGAAACCAATTAGCGATGGGAGCGTTGTTATTTTATCACATATGATGCTCATTGCGATATATTGTCAAAATGCATCATGTCCCAACTGCTATAATCAAATTGACACGGAGCGTCCCCATTGGTAGGCCGCTGTGAAAAGAGTCAAAACCGTCAACAGTCGAGTAAACAGGCTTAATATTTCAAATGGATCATATGTACGTATCTATATTTATATATCCGCCCGTCACATTTCGCAAATTGCATTATCCTATAATCAACGTCAACGTTAGTTCATTAACAAGCATGCATTATCTGTTACATCATATGTACGTGGATCTTGCATAGTCTCGATTTCATGCAGGTGAAACTGTAAGGTGCCTGAACGCTCCGCTGTACTCTTTAGTTTGATTACCGAAGGGCCATAACCCAAACCTGAAACGCCGTCTGAGGATTTTGCACTTAGGTTTTTCTTGCCTTTCTTTTCGGAATGCTGAGTCACGTGTTACAAACCATGGAACTACACGTCTACACCAGCTCAAAACATGAAGAAAAGTTTAATTTGAGCTAGATAAACTCTACAGAAATAAGTTTTGTTTTAGCAAGAGCCAATCTCAGAGTCGGAGTAGCGCTACGAAGCCAGGGGTCCCGGGTTTGAATCCGGGCCTGGCCATGGGTGTTCTTTCATAAATTTCATCACATCACTCATCCTAATCTTCATGATTAGCCAAACGTGTCAGAAAAGCAAAGTAAAATCAAATCAATCAATCAAAAATTAATCACTCGAGCAAGAAAATTTAGTAAAGAAAAGTTCAAATCAAATCAAGTTTCAATCATGCAAGAATACGCTGTAATGTAAAATTAAGTTACATTTAAGCAAGAATATACCTACATAAAATCAGCTTTATTTTAGCAACATAAATCCAAAAGAGATTTTAATTTAACAACATAAGTCATGAAGATAAAACTACTTTCATTCAAGCAAGCAAAAATCCAAAAGAAAATGAAGTTTCTAAAAAATTAAGGGGAATGCTTAAATGAAACTTATGAAGCTTGATTTTTTATTTATATTTATATTTGTATAATTTTTTAATATTTTATTTATACTTGCCTAAATGGTAATTGAATTTCTTTAGAGTTTATCTTCTTCAAGTGAAACTTGATTTTGTTCTATGGTTTATCCTTGCTTAAATGAAACTTATGAAGGGTTTATCCTTGCTCAAATGAAACTTGATTTTTCGTTTGGGTTCAACCAATGTAAACCTTAAAGAAAAGTTAAGTTCTTTTGAGTAAGAATAAGTAAGCCTAAAGGACAAATAAGTTTAGCTCAAGCATGACCGAACACTAACGAAGCTAGACCAGACGCGGTTTCGCCAATGACTTTCTGAATTCTTGTAACTCCCAAGATGCTCTGGTGCAGAGGTCGCCCTCCGAACTAATGCAATAACAGGAAGAACCTCTCGTAAGAATAGCAAACGACGCCGTGGAAAACTTCATCATCAAAGAGGAAATTCCAGCAACAAAATATTAATGATATGATTACAAGCAATTAACTTCAAGAGCCAAGATCAAGACTCCCCTTCGACTTCTTTCAGGATTTTACAGCCGCCATCACGGAAAAGAATAACCCAGTTTAACTTAGAAGAAGAAGGAGACAGTTGTTCGCAGATGGAAGATAGAACTTTTATGCAGTCGTTGCAACAGAGAAATTGCTTGCAAATAATTTTAAGTGGGAAAAATCTTCCTGGCAAAAGACTCGGAAGTTCGCACCTAAAAACCTGAAGGGATCGATAAAAGGCACTGTTAAACTGATAATGCAAACAAAAGGACGCTGCAATTTTGAGGCTCTATTGTTTGAGGTCCCGTTTAATGTGGCTCTAAGGGAATGGCAGTAAAAGATGCGCCACACAAAGCCACAGTAATGGACTTCTTTAGACATTTTCATCCTCTTGCATCAATAAATGCATAATTATAAATGGAAGATTGCAGTGATTTTGTTAAGTCTTACAGTTTGAAAGCAATACACGATATGTCCTTCATAATCCTTGCGACAATATACTCAGGCAGTTTATGTCAACTAAAGTCTTCTTTACCCTATCTTTTTCCAGCAAGACACTACTGGAAGGTTTCTTGGTTGTCAACTGGCTCCCCTGGTTTGACTTAGGCACTTCTAGTTCACTTGGTAATTATAGTGCAAGACAAAATGCATTGCTAGGCGTGGTGTTGTCAGGTGCAATAAAATTATCATCCAAAGGGAAATGTCGTGACAAATTATGATTTATGGTTTTCCATATGATTGTATGAAAAGTACTTGGATCTGTGAGTAAAATTCCGGACTGCTAGTGTTGCTAACCAATATTATATTCCACTAAAGTATCACTTCGTCCATAAAATCGCTATTACTAAATCCATGAAGTTTTACGCATGACCCCTGTTGGTCTAAAGTCACAATACATGATGCCAGTGAACAAACTTCGAATTAAATCCCTGCCGTGATTCCTCATCCATTTCTCTTGGCCGAAAGGATCATTCTGGAAAAAAATACTCTCACTTCACCTATTAAGTAAGTTTTAAAATGTCTTGCATGTAACAAACTGCTAACCACAAGTTTTCATTTTTGTTGATGGATGCTTTATAAAAAATATATCCTGTGGGAATACTAGACGGACACTGTCTTGTAAATATAGACACGAGAACGAGACCTAAACCCTGCGAGACTTGGCCGGGACAAAACCGAGAACGAGACAGATCACTGTACATCAAGACGACACTACGACTTAGTATCCTACACTCTCAATCTCGTACGATATTGAAAATTTAGCTGAGCAAAATTTGCCTTGCCATGCAACTTTTTCAGACATGCTAAGCTGACAAATACGTGATTATTTAGAGATACTTTTCATTTTTTGTTATGCCAAGTGCAAAGTCACTTCATTGGCGGAAATTGTGTTGCATATATATATTCAGGGTATACACCGTTCTTCGAGGTCTCGTAGCGTCGAAATTAGACGTCAAACCGAAAAATATTATGTTTGTGAGGTGACACGCTGCGTATCTTGTGTATACTTTATATTTCGAACGAGGCAGACACAGTCAAAACTTGTCTCGATACCCTCTCACTGTTTTCAAGTTACACTCACCCAAAGTTATGGTTTCTCGACTTTATAAACACTCTGATCTTAAACAATTTGACAGAACCGGGTGTTTAGTACTGAAGTTAAGGATAAAACATAAAGTTAATGTGTATAACTTTATTCCGAAGTTTACATTTCACCTTAACATTTTGTTTCCTTCTCTTTGCACTTGAATCAAAGTAAACACTGGATTTCACACTGTACACGTTTGGGAGAAGCAAACACGACTAAAAAGCACGGAACGACCGTTAAGAGTAAAATGCAGTCAAGAACTAACTCTCTACCATTCCTAAATCCGAAGGTTTATTGCCATATCAACATTTGTCTCCCATCCGTACCAACCCGTGGGACTCTCGTCCGTCCTTACCAGTTTCCTTCAGATCCACCTTCCCCTTGACTTTACCACAGGCTCTTACCATCAGCTTTACCAACAAGAATCTTGTAAACTTTTCTATCCTCCCCCATGCGTATTACATGCCCTGCCCACCGAAGTATTTTGATTTTATTATTCTAATAATATCGAACGAATATATATTTTGGAATTCAGTATTATGTCACTCACGTGTTGTTTCGTCTCTGGCTTCCTTAAGGATTTATTATTTTCTTTAAGCGTTTCTCTTTTGGTGCATGCAGTTAAGAGTTCTTTAATAATGGTTAAGATCCATTAGAAACTGAAAAAAAAAAGTTTCCCGGATTTAACTGAAGGGAAACAGATTAATTCTTAATGTTATGTTCAGCATCGTCTTCAAAGCCCAGAAAAAAATATAGCTTTTCATCACATCCAGAGCTGTGGTTATTATATCCATCTCACCGTGCACAATTCCTCGCCTTCAATTAGGCGATGGTGCTGCCAACGTGAATGACAGCCGAGATCCGGAATTACCGACGGATCTAAAATCTCTCCACACCCAATACGCATCCCGCCTGCCAAACGTTATAAACACTTGGGAGACAAAGTGCGCTCCTTTGATCGGCGGCAGCGCAATAAAGCTTTGATATTGCCGACGAAGATTCCAGCAGCTTCCAGTCAGGGCCAGATGCTGGAATGAACCTTTCGCCACTTCCAGAGACTTTTCAAATGACGTGGAGTTACATCCGGGGGGTTTTATTGCAGGAATTCTCTTCCTTAAAATGACAGCTCGGATATCTTTCGAAACTGCTTCGCTTCGTATCCAGGCCAAACGAGGTTTCCTTGGAAACGAGCTTGATTTCCCCCTCTTTAAGTCGCGAGCTTGTTCATTCTTCCGTTGCTTGAACGCTGAGTACTTAATTTATCCTATCCTTACGCTGCGTGAGGTAATTGCCATGCTCTACTTTCTTCAAAAAGCCTACGCCACACTATAAGCATTGTCAAATTTCCTGCGATTTTCATGTTTTGATGAAACTTCACTATGAACGATGTCGTAATGCCTAAACCACACACGAGCTTTCAACTAAGCCTCTTCGGGAAGTTCCGGCAACTCTCGTACTTCTCAGATTGGATCCGAAATGATGCATTTCGCTGCTCTGATTGGACGAACAGAACTACCAACACGCTATGGTGGAGACCACACACCAGAGCATTCTAGAAAAGCCAATGCGGCCTGTTTGAAACTTTGTTGTTACATTGAGCTGAAGCGCAAATGAAAATATTGGAATCAAATAGGTAAGAGTATCAAATGAAGATGCTGCGAGGTTCGCACATAGCAAGAGAAGCATGGGAAAACGATCGTCCAAAGAAAATGCAGGATGATAGAAGGAAAGAAGCAAATAATAATTGAAGAAAGAATACACGACAAAATGAAACAACACATTGACAGGTCCAGGATGGAATATATCAAACAAACCTCATTTTCGCGATTATCCGAATGGGGCAGAAGAGCGAAGTAAATAAACAATCATAATTATCACTCAAGAAATACACTTGTTGTCTTCAGCTCCGCTCAAGAATCAGATGCGAGCAGGCTGTTTAGAAATCCTGTCAGGGTCACCACGTGCTGCTGTCGCCATTCACAGAATCAGCAAGGATTACTTGTGGAATGTGGCAGTAACGAATAACAAAGTACACATGAAGTTCTTGAGATTTTTTCTAGTTTTGAGAGCACTTGACGCACATATAAATAGCCTAATCAGTACTGGGCCTACAGTTTAAAGTAGAATCCGACCATCACGTGTCTCGCTCACACGGCGATTGCAACCGCTGAAGTTCGAAGACTGCAATATCACACTATTTTGGTCACATCTGTCATATTCACTTGATTTTGCATCTTCTCATTCCTCTCTTGAATGCTGCTGTACTCTGTCTCGGTTATCTCTGAAGCAAGTGAACGAAAACAAGTCTCTGCGCAAGTAGTGACGTGAGACGGCTTCGCCAATGAACACGTGAAAGGGGAACGGCAGCCTCAGCAGCAGAGTGAACTGCTTCGCTCTGCCCACCCTTTTCTGCCGCTATGCGCGGCCTGGCTCCACAGATTCCGGGGACAGAATATAGAAGGATCATGTGTGAAGCGTTTCCATAACGACCGAGCGTGGGATCCACAAGTGCTGGCGTAGATTGGGCAAGTGTGTAACTAGAATGTGTATAGGCAGGGAGTGGCCAATATGTATGAAAAACATGAACTTCCTGTTCCTACGTCTTCTGCATCAAAGCCAAGTGGGAATGTTCTTCGACGCCCCATGCATACATGTACATAAATAAGTAACGAACCTAGCATGTCCTTCGTCAAAGCTCCAGGAACTACAGTGCTTAGAAATATGAAATCTGGTGCAGGAACAGAATTCACAGAGACTAGCCTAAAACCCCACCAATTTCCCGGAACTAATAGCTTCCAGCGATTGAGGCTGAACACACATATATTCCAGGCTGAAACATAGTGGTGTTTAAAAAAAAATACCCGCCACCATACGTAATTGCAATTGTTCCGCTGGTCTCTAATGAAGAGGATATATCACCCACCGTAAGAGCGAAGTAAATAAACAATCATAATTATCACTCAAGAAATACACTTGTTGTCTTCAGCTCCGCTCAAGAATCAGATGCGAGCAGGCTGTTTAGCCGAGCGTGTTTGATATAATCGTCGCGATTAAACAAAAGTGGCAGAAATGCGATTTAAAATAATACAAATACAAGAATCAGATGCACAGTAAATGAATTAAGGGATAAAGCACACAAAATAAGAATGTCCTACACACTGAAATCGTCTCAGTTTTATGGATCCACCAATATTTCGGTATTCTGACCTTGAATCAGTGACGCTGGTGTCGACTGTGTAACCCTCGGTGGTGTGAAAAGCTAAATGGCTTGAGGACAGGGGAGAGTTGCTTCGAACACATGGTTTTACCGTGTCATGATACCATCAAATATTTCAACAATGCGAAAGGGTACTATATAATTTATTCTCTTGTATTTCCCTTTATTATGAAAAATTTGTCCGTAGCCTCACAGATTATACAATCCCGCCCTGGGCGAGACCTCCCTACAATACCAGCTGCATTTTTTTTTCGAAAAACATTGAAGTGGCGTGTTTCTCATACCTCCTTGCAAAGAAAAATCTTCGTATAATATTGCTCGAGCAGGTTATAGTGATTTAAAATAACTGTGAATAACTTTTAGCTTTACTTACATGCATGAAGAGACATCAGTAATAACTTGTGCATACTGTTTCCTACTGAATGACGTATTGCGAAATCAACTCACCTGAAAGAAACAAAAAAATCAGAGATTACGATAACGTCTTACACAATAAAGCAAGTAATTTACTACTAATTACACTTCCTTCCACTATACTATACGTAGCAAAACTACTTCATCCCATCCACATTCTACCATTACACTAGCATTCAATTATCTTCCAATTTCTTTCATAAATATGGATCGTGAGGTGAAAGACGCAGTAAAATTAAAACTTAAGCAAACATAGTCATCATCTCCATGTTAAAATGTAATTTAGTCTATCTTAGCAATGCAGGAAAATGAAATAGATGGGTTGAAAGTGTCTACGATTAAAATGGTATTCCATTGTAAAGGCTCGAGCGTGGGAGACTCGAAGGAATACGAACGAACGAAAGTGGTTCCATCTAGTACTCTATTTTACACCATACTATACCATAAAATGTATTGAGATAAGGAAGATACGTATTTGAAGGTTACATAATACTGATCTGGATAATCTGTATTCGTCCCCTGATATTATAAAAATAATTAAGCCGCGAAGATTTCGTTGGGTAGAGCATGGCAAGGAATTTTGTTCGGATACCTAGTGGTAAGAGACCTGTAGAAAGAACAATGTTGAGATGGACCCGGATGAACTGATAAGGGTGAATAGGAACGGCAACGAATCTTCGGGTTTAGGAAAGCCAGCAAGATAATTATTGTTATTGCAAGTCATACAAATCCTAACACTCTTCAGTGATCGAATACATTTCGGTTGTCATTGTAAGTTCAATGATACTTTGCTGTGAAGAAGCCCAAATGATCATATATACTGTCAAAGTGTCAAAGGTATGTCATCACCCTGCCCTGAAACTGTCTCGTGTTCATTAATTTATCCACACGGTCTTGGAAGTATATGCATTAATATGAAATATGAAGAAGGATGAGAGCAGAGGAAAATATAAATACGCGACGCGATGCCCCTGCAAATGAAAACTCGCTGTTAGATCCTCGGTAAGAGCATGTGACAGTGTGCCCAAAATACATCACTTTCTCTCCCCCATTTCTCGCGCAGCTTCCACATTAGGGTTTTGCCATTTGGGGACCACATACGCCGGAGACATCTGGCTTTCTTTCCTCTGATCTTACGCTCGAATCTACGTTATCTCCGCCATGGCGACCCCCAACATAGAACCTCACAGATGCTTTGCCGCATATTACTGACGATAAATCATTTCTAACGTGACTGTGGATATATTTCTCTTCCAGGATTCCTCTCTCTGCCCATCTTCCTTCCCATTTCGTCCGCTCTCTACGCCATTCCTCCGATTCAATAAGCCCTGCTTTCCATGAACCCACGTCAGCCCGAGAAATGAGGATGGATCCCCGCCAGAACTCAAATTCTGTCACTTTAACATGGCAAGGATTTGTCATGCAGGACTGGTATTACGATATGCAGACTCTAAGAATGGTCCCGTGAGTTCTGGAAACGGTACGGCATATCCTGTTTCCATTTATTGCATGCGAAAGCTCAACATAGATGAAGCGCCTGTCTGATGTTACTGTTGACTTCATGAACAGTGAAACTCGAATCATAAATAAGAATATTTTAAAGCGAAAATGTAATTAAATGATGAGGAAGATGACTGAAGAAATACAAGCATGCAATAATTACTAATGTAAACCGACAGAGGAAGTGATGACCCGACAACACGAGAAGAAATATCGACAAGGAATTATAAAGGAGAAAACTTTGTGTAGAAGTAATGGTATGTGAAATATGACGTACAATGAAATGGTTGTTTGCGAGATTTAAACACAGTAATTAAAAAGTAGATACAACGGTACAAGTAAGTTAAATCTTCAACTTAGTGAGGCTTCACAACTTACTTAAAAGAACTTAAGTGCAATTTGGATCACAAAAACTAGTTTGAAAGAGAGAGTTCTATGGAAATTTCAATATGGTGTCTTATTTCAAAGACAGCAGTCATAATCTTTCCGCCTTACCTCACAATTTGGAAAGTTTTATTTTTTTTTATTTTCACAATTGGACAATTTATTTTCACAGTAACCGCAGTACTACTAAACGAGTGATGGCAAATAGTGAGACCACCATTCAACCCACTGTCAACCAGAATATTTTGCATGTTACTTTACCTATTTAATATATAAAATTATCAGTACATGAACAAAAGTGTTTACAAGCGATAAATTAAATTTTTGGTGTGATCGATTTACGTTCTAGTAAGATAAAACTTATTATTGAGGTTGCAAATTCAATGTGCGAATTCGCTATGTACACTATTTAATCTATTTAAACCTGATAAATCCTTTGACTGAGAGGGAAGGAGGTTACGGAAGGAAAAAAACACTTATGATTTTTTTCCTGGGTTTCTTCTAGGCTAAATCACTGTACCTGGGCGTAATTAAAGATAATCAATTGAGGACGGAGGGGGTGTAGATGCTCCTTGGTCTCGTCCGGAAAAGTTCTGGGTTCGATTTATGCAGACGGAATGTCTGCGCGTTGCGTCACTTCTTTCATCTACAGCATCTAATCATCATTCAGTCTCATCTTCATAATTAACCTATGCGTTTTCGAACTTCGAAATCGGATCCGATATCCGAATCTTGAATTCCGGATCCGATATCCGAATCTAAAATTCCGGATCCGACATCCGAATCTAAAATTCCGGATCCGACATCCGAATATAAAATTCCGGATCCGACATCCGAATCTAAAATTCCGGATCCGATATCAGAATATAAATTTCTGGATCCGATACCCGAATCCCGGATACGATATCCAAATCTCCGTTATCCGAATCCATTAGAAACCCATATATAAAGCGTCAAAGATTGAGATCGGACGATCCTAGAAAGCACCGTTAAGTAAACAAATAAAAATACAGATAATAATATTTTACCAGAATTACGACAAAGCACACCAGACTATTGTGTAGACATTACACGCTTTATAAGCACATGAAGATAGAATATCCACTAACTGCAATGTGGTTGAAGAACGTTGAAAATATGTTGAATGCAGTGCTCGAAGTTGAAATTTCTAGCTGGGGAATGCTTGTATGGATCAACATGGTGGGGCTATGCTTTATTTTAAAAAAATCTTAACTGAGGGATAGCATCCCCCCCCCGTCTTTCCCCCCTCTTCGAACACTAGTTAAAGATTATCAAGGGAACACATTTGTGCAAAACTCAGGCTTGCCCCTTCCCCTTTACTCATCACGGTTCAGCTTCAATGACAGATGTAATACAGCACGTGGAATTTTCATTCCGTGCATGCTGGCTGGCATATTGATATTTAGTCACATGCAAATTTTACGCCACCGAGAGAAAATGAAATGGAAAAAGAAAGTAAATGTCGGCCACAGAAATCGTACGTGACACGGAAGCGTGAGTGTCTTATCTGGGGGAGAGATGAAAGACTCGCCGACGGAAGAGCGGAGAGGGTCGCAGCAGTTTCCAAAGAACCTTGCAGTGGCCCGCTCTATTTTCAAACTGTTAAAAAAAATGCACTTTTATGCCTGCATCTCATTTTTACATGTAGTACGAAAGATTAGAATTGAGTGTCAAGCACACCTACCGGGAATCGAACCCGAAACTACTACACTCTATCCAGGGAATCTCTGGAGCAAGCGAACCAAAACAGATCTCTGCGAAAGTAGGTCTCGAGAGTTCGACCAATGAACGCGTAAGAGGGGACCGTCTCTCAGACCGCGCTGAATTTAATTTTTTTACTTCTTGTCTCGCACATTTCCAACCACAAGTAGACCCTACTCCATACCTTTCAGTTGGGGGTGCTGGCTAGACGCTGTCAAGGTAACGATTTCTTGCTTTTGTTTTTTCAAAAAACTTGTTGAATTCTATTTTCGGCGAGCGGTCTGACAGACGTACCTTAGCCGTAGTTATGTATGTTTATGTTACGTTGCGTCTCAAATGGCTCATAACTGTTTATGTTACGTTGCGTCTCAAATGGCTCATAACTAATTTTCAACTTCAGCAAAATATTTTATATTAATTTGAACTTCCTCTCTTCTGACAACACAAAAATGTAGAAATTTTAAGAATTTAGAATTTTAAAAATTAAAGGAGCCATTGTTCCAATTTTTGACTGATTTTCTTCCTCCTTGCATAAATTACGTTACGTTTCTTTAACTAAACAGTAAGAATTGAAATTATTTCACAGTATTCTTATATAACCATGTCAAGTCACATGAAACGCGTCAAAAATTAAAAATAGCGAATGAGCTTGGTCACAGTTCAAAATGAAAACAGCCCCCTTCGTAGTAGTTGTGTGATTATCAACGTCCGTAGTAGTTAAGGCTTAAAGTGAGTGAAACCATTGTCTGTTGACCTTCTGATACAAAAAAACACGATGTTGTGACCAAACTTTATGAAGTCCGACCACCTTTACGTCTCAAAACTTCCGTAAAGAAAAGTATCATCGACATTTCTCTGTTTCTCATTCAGTTCCTGAGAGGAAAAAAGAAAAAAAACTGCCGCCACACTTCATTACGATCAAACCTTCCAGCATTTGTCTGGAACTGGAGGGCGCTGGAAATAAGTGAAATGAAGCTTTAGTTCCTCTTCTGTGGGAGAAGAGGAGGGGGGGAAGGCTGAGATACCAATTTCTTTCTCCCGCATTTATCAATTCATCCCTCTCTTGTTCTTCCCCTTCCAGACGGAATGCGAAATCCATTTAGATAGGTTTGACGGTTGTGTGATGATAATACGAAGTCAGGGTTGCCAGGGCCTTTGGATTCTTTTGACATAAAAGAATGAAGATGCTAAATTCCTTGCATCAGTATAGACATCAAGGAGAAGAGTTCGTCCAGAAATAAGGAATTTTTGCAAAAAAGAAGTCTCCCTCCGATTTCATAATTAAGTCATCAATGGAGTCGGGGGTGTTCCCAGAATGTTCTAATAGAAATTCTATTGAATGAGGGAATATCGAGAAGACAACAGAATGAATGCCAAGGAGGAAGAAATGTGAGAAACCTGAATTTCAACGAAAGAATATGTGCAAATACAGTGCGTCCATTTCGATCTGCAGCCGAGAGATCGGGAGAAACGTGGCGGGCGGCGCTGACGGAGATGCCGACATTTGAGGCCTGTAATGCCCACTTATTTTTGTGGAGATCTTGCAAAACGAGCACTAACCTGTGTTATAACACGCAAAAGTTCTTCTGTAATTCTTCCAAGTTCCACCCTTATATACACAAATAAATACGCTTTAGAAATTATATTAAGAGCCACAGATAATACTCTGTAAAACATTTTAATCATAGTTTTGACCAGTAACGTCCTGCTTAAGTTTATATCCTTGAAAGAGTTTTGTGTCGATGGGGATCGTTTGGAGGTTTCGAATGTGCAACACTGTATCAAGATTACGCTGCAGACGAACCGTTAAAAGCTAATGGTGTTTGTGAACTTCCTTGCAATCCGAAATCTCCTAGCTCAAGTTTTTTGTTCCTTCGCGACTACAGAGCTGTGAATATAGTGGCAGGCAGATGTAAACCAAGAGCGTGTTAATTTCGTACTGTGCGTAAGAGTGTTATTCTTGGTTACTTGCCGTTACTTGTTTGTGTTATTGCAGTGTGTATGTGTGTTGTGTCAGTCAGACGATTGGAATGCCAGCCGCAAGGTTCACGTTAGAACAAAGAATTTTTATGTATGACACTTACGTGAAAACAGACTCGTGTCGAGACGTGTGTAGGCAATTTGTACAGAAATTCCCAGGCGTTTCACCTCCACATAGAGATATGGTTAGACGTCTTGTCCTTAAATTACGAGAAACTGGATCGTTAAATTTTAAAACACCTAAGCAAAAACGACGGATTCTAACCGAAGCAAAACTCGATGAAATTGGTGCAGCGTTAGAACGTTCTCCAAACAAACCTCTACGCCGTGTTTCACAGGAGATGGGCGTTTCAAAATCATCAGCACATACAGCCACTAAGCTACTAAAATTAAAACCGTACAGAGTTTCTATAGTGCAAGAATTACGGCCCCCTGACAACGTAAGTAGAGTAAATTTCTGTAATTGGGTTTTGCAGAATATTGTAGATGGTATTGTTGATCCACAGTTAATATTTTTTTCGGATGAGGCATGGTTTCACTTGCGTGGTCATGTTTGTTCACAGAACAATAGATACTGGAGCACTGAAAATCCCCGAATAATACACGAAGTTCCGTTACACGATGCAAAAATTGGTGTGTGGTGTGCTGTAAGTGCCAAAAGAATAATAGGGCCTATATTTTTTGAAGACACAATAAATTCAGAGAGGTACCGCACACAAATACTCGCGCCGTTTTTTTCAGTTGTTATCAGATAATGAGAGACAATATGGGTATTTTCAACAAGATTCGGCCACAGCCCATACCGCCGCTGATTCTTTGGACGCTATAAGGGAGGTGTTTGATGACAGAATAATTTCAAGAGGTTTATGGCCTTCACGTACGCCAGATCTTACCGTATGTGACTATTATTTGTGGGGAACCTTGAAAAATAGAGTCTACCGAAATAACCCTCATAGCATCGACGAACTAAAGGACAATATAAGGGCAGAACTAGGAAGAATTACGGAAGAAGAACTTTTGCGTGTGAATCAAAATTTCATCAAACGATACCAGGAATGTGTGAATGTAGGTGGACATCACTTTGAACAACTCTTATAACACAAGTTAGTGCTAGTTTTGCAATATTTATATAAATGTCTGCATATGTCCATAAAAATATGCGGGCATTACAGGCCGCAAATGTCGGCACCTCCGTCAGCGCCGCCCGCCACGTTTATCCCGATCTCTCGGCTGCAGATCGAAATGGACGCACGGTATTACTTACACATGTATACCTGGTGTTAAATTCATTTTAATAACTCTCTGAATGTTAGTGGCAGTGGTTATACATTAGCATGCAATGTTAATTGGACATATCTATTGTCTAGTGCTTTTAAACTATACTTATTCTAAAACTACGTTTCCATAGAGTACCTCTTCTCTCATTTTCAGTTGAACAGATTTCTGGAAACATATACCTGACTCAAGAGTATATGTTTTCAGACATAATGTCAAGAGGAAGGAAAAGAAATACATCAAGCATAGTAACACTGTTAAGCCTTGTTTCCATGTTAATAAAACATTTAAATGCTGACCAAGGCAAAATTTATTGTAGAGAAAATTATACACTAAAACGTAACGTTTCCACACTCTAACAGCGTCTTCTTCAGATAAATATTCACAATAATTTTTATGATTTTTTTTCTCCAATAAATTTTGCGTTGGTCAGCATTTGAATGTTCTATCAACTATAGGTCTAGATCTAACATTTAAGCGTGCGAAAAAAGATCCGACTAACTTTTGTGAATCTACCTTAAACTATTCGATTTCTTTGTATTTATTTATAACTCTATACGATGTACAACTTTAAATATATTCTGCTAGCAAATTGTCCGCTTGCAAGAATTTCTACGTTTATTTATATTTGTAAGATTTCTATGTTTCATAAAGATGACGTCAGCGAGAGGGGGAATCCCGCTTTATCTGATGTCAATTGCGCAGGACTATCAACAGAAATATTGCATATATTCATAACTACAAGGAGATAAGTTATAAATGTAATGTATTACACGTACTCGTTTTCCCCTTAATATCTTATATTTATTATTATGTGGACGAGTATTGATTTTCAAAAACTAAAATTTCTTTACAATGCAACTTATTATCGCATATCGGTTTACGTATGTTTGCATGTATGCTAATCGTATTGGTTCTTTTGGTGGTTTTTGTTTACAAACCAATATATGTATACGTTTATCTTCCTTCTGTAATTGAAGATTTTATCTCTGTTGAGGCAGTAATTAATTATAAATAAATAATTATTCAGTCATGCCAAATTGCTGGCTATTTATAAGTATGTCATATGTTTGTTTAGTTATTGCAAAGTTCATTCATCAATGCCTACTTTCGACCTGCGTAGTGTAGTGTAAATATGTTCACGATACAATTCCGTTCTTCATGTACTAGCTACTGCATTTGTCATTACTCGGTAAGCGCATGTCAAGTCATCATGGCAATAATTATTTTGAAGTAAAAAATATAAATTTGATGTTACATATTGCAAGCGAAGAGAGTTATGATTTTTTTTACATCTATTTCTATGCAAACTGACAATAATAGCCTACAACTTCTCAGACCTCCGCGACGTTCATTCTTTTCCAACTTTTGCTCTTTTTGCTGAATAGGCATCTCTTCTGCCTCGGAGCCTGGGGGAAAACGCCCCTTCGTCCCCTGCCCTATGTGCCACCTACGCTTGCTTGCACTGTACGTTCACGACGCATTACCTCTCTAGGTAATGAAATCACCTCACCAAATCTCAAGATGCGGAGAGAAAAAAAATCAAATTGCAGAAAAAAAAATCCTAAGTAAGTAGAAGAAACTACTCTGTTGTAAAACCTATTCTTCATTCGAGTTATCATTATGAAGGCAATATAAGCCGAGTTATCATTATGAAGGCAATAAAAGCAATCTACAATCAGTGCACGAAAAAAACTACGCGTCTCACTTTCTGCGGTTACTCTCCTATTCTACCTTCTTCCCCCTCCCCTCTATACATAGCACATTCAGACCAGCACAATGTCTCCTACACATGTTTAACATTTCTTCAACGCGCGGTTGTCAATCCGGAAGTGACGACCTTTTTCTGGCTACACACGTATCATCAACCTTGCTTCAATCTGCGCGTGATAATCCGACTAATGTTCAAAACATACGTTAAGAAAACAAGTGCCTCCCCGATGGCGCAGTGGTAGCGTCGTCGCCTTGAAATCAAGGAATCCCGGGTTCGATTCCCGGTGGAGGCACAAAGTGGTTCGGACCCCACTTTAAACTGTAGGTCCATACCCGATTAGCCTTACTGTGCATAAAGTGGACTTAAAACAACAAATCAATCCAACAAATCAATCAAGAAAACAAGTGTGGTAGATTTTTATCATCATATGAAAGATTGTATTTCTAACTACGTATTTAAAGTTAGCTAACTTGTTAAAAGTTACATAATTTTATACAGTTCTCTTCTGTAGGGTATTCGGGGATGGGGGGGGGGTACATAATATTTCCTTTCGCTTGTCCAGTGCCCAATCTCTCCACAAGCTGTTCGGTAAGATAATTTTTATTGAAAATACAATAAAATAAAAATTCATTGCCATTAACATGCCTTACGAAAAAGTTTCATCTAACAGTAAGTACTATAAAATTTTTAAAGTGTTACAAATACATCTAAAAAACATTCTTCAAAAGTCCTGTCTTTGTGCACTACTGAGGAGACATTCAGTGAAATCTGAATTGTTGAGCAGTAACTCTCCTATATCATTTCCTGCTAAATCTGTGACATACCAAAACATACGAAAGTTTTCTAAGACACACGAGGTTCATTGACCCACCGGTATGTATCAATCTTGGATTCGATTAAGGTTCGCTTCTTCTCTTAACCCACGACGAAAAAGAAAAAGTGAAAAACTCAGAACCAGCTACCGCTGGAAAAGAGCTATTCAGCGAGCTTCCATCGTGACTCTGGCTGTTTAATGAGGGCGAAACTTGAGATTGCAGAACCGTAGAGAGCAGGAAACAACAGAAGGTTCTGCGTCATTACTATGTTCGCCACTTAAAGACATGCTCCACGCATTTCCCAGTATTCACTTGGCGCTCCCATAAAGAGAGAGAGAGAGAGGGAGAGTGGGGACGGAAGCCATAGATGCGTTACAATTTTCGATTTTCACCCGCGCCCTATTTCATCTCCATACCAGTCCCTTGCCGTTATTTATCGCACTTTCATCACGCCCTGCTTTTAGCGAACGCTTTCCATTATGGCGCCCCGCTAGGAAGGAACATTATTTACCCACAATCAGGCGGCTGGAAAAGGTCGCAGAGGCTCGAGAGAGAAGAAAGATTCGGAGGAGAAATTGCCCATAGACGCGGCCGGCGCAAATCAAAAGCGAGCATATTCACCGGCGTCACCGAGGTGGCGCAGTTTGTAAGGAAGCGATTCTTGGAGGTCTCGAAAGGCTTCGTTGTTGAGTGCGGAGAGGCTTCAAAGTTATCGGTAATTCGCGTTTCCAGTTTCTTCCATGAATTTCATGAAGGTGGTACTAGATCACGTGGCTTATCATCTGTCCCTCCCCATCTCCTTTCCTCTCTCTCTCTCTCTCTCTCTCTCTCTCTCTCTCTCTCTCTCTCTCTCTCTGTGTGTGTGTGTCTGTGTGTGTGTGTGGGTGTTTCAATGAGTTTAAAACACAGTTCTTGTTGTTGAACTGCCTGCAATTGCTAAATATGGCCAGAAAGTCCCTTTACACCCGAACTAAATGCGTGTAACAATGTAAGATGGTAAGATATTTAAGATTTTTACCTCCTATCCTGATCATTGATATGGCAACAGTGCTCCTCACGTGAATTGCCACGTGCCTGCCGCGTAACTGCCACGTGAATGCCTGCGGAGGGAGAATAAAGTCTGTGCGTTGACCAGTTCATTATCGCGCCTTTCCGTGTTTGGTGAACAACAATGGCAGATACCAGTGACTTCACTTTGGAAGAGTGCACATACGGATGTTTTGGACAACTAAGTGTAAATATTATTAATGTAGGGATGAAATAAGTGGAGGTGTAAAGGGACTTTCTGGCCACCCTGTACATGCTGGATGAATATTGCCGTTTCTCGAGAACTCGTAGCAACGAAAACGAGGCTTTAACGAGCAAAGCGTTTCTAAGAAATATTGTTAATCTTGAGGTCTTCTACACATGCTCTCTCTTTCTCTCTGGTCCCGGGTTCAAATTCCGGCCTTTACATGGGTGTTCTTTGTGAGGGTCTCCTTATGAATTGCATCACATCATCACTCTTCTTCATCGTGGCGATTACCCAAAAGCGGCAGAAAAGCGAAGTAAAATAAATCAAAATGAAAAATCAACCTTTACATATGAGGCGTTGCAGATACGAAGGTCGAACTCAACAAACGTACATTGTGAGGGAAATGCGTTCCAAGTTGTCAAGCACAGTGCGAACTCCACAAAAACTTGTTAACAGTAGATCGTAATGTTTCGTGCGTGATTTCCAACGTCTTTTGGTGGAGTTCGCACTGTGCTTGACAACTTGAAACATATTTCCCTCACAATGCACGTTTGTTGATCTTGCCCTTCGTATCCGCAACGCCTCATATATACATACACACACAAAGTGGGAGAAGTCCTCATTTGCCTACAAGAATGCAGTTCCCAAAGTGCACTACATTCAATAGAGTCAAGAGATTGTCTTCCCGAAAATCCCATCGCGTATACCGTGCAACTTAATTCGATTTCTAGAAGTCAGTTTCCGCAACAAGGTTCCACGCATAATCCCTCCCACACTAAATTTGTTCAATTTACGTTCCCTGCCTTCCTGCGGATAAAAGACAGGCGAAGTTGACTTAACCAGATCCAGCGTAAGCATCATCATTTGCGTCCCCATCTTACACGAGGGAGCATAAACGCGGCATATTTGCATGCCAAGCAATAGAGCCAATAAGACGCGAGTTCCACCAAAACACGCTGATCTCCTGCGATACCCAGAACGAAAGCAAGGAGAAAAGAAAGCTCTTCCCGCAATTTCATCTTCTTTAGCTTCATATTAAGAATACAGACCCATTAAGCCACTTGAGTCCATATACACGCGGGGCCTTCTCATTGGGCAACTACCCGCTATATAACGACATATTAGGTCATTCTCCGGCGCGTTGCTAACACCAGTAAAAAAAAAACCTGCAAGATATGGCTTTCCGAGAGCTGGCGCAGAATCGAGATGAATTTTGCCAGAAGACTTTCAACAATGTCGTAAAACTGCTCGGCTTCATTCAATCCCACTTTATTGCATTGCGGTCTCAGGGCCGTGGCTCTCGTCAGAAGATGGCGCTGGTGAGGTTTATTCACCTTTCAACGAGCGAGTGAGGTATACGGCTGGGGGGGGGGTAATTAAGAACGTAAGAGCACGTGTCAGGTGCGTAACTCGACATCAGTGCCCCTTTCAGAGTGTTCTACATCCTCGCCCCCTCCGCCCCCCCCCCCCCAACCTACCCTTACGACGTTCTTAATGTTTGGTGTCCACGTGCATGGAATTCAATGAAATTGTCAACTTACTCTATAATGATGTAATTTTTACAAGGGTATCTTTTTTGGGGGGAGGTACTCTCAAAATAATACCGTTAAAGAAGCCTGATATATTACTTTTCGTTTATATCGCAATTTTTAATTCCCAAATTTGCATTTTCTTGCTGTAATCGAGCTCACTGCAGCATGCCATGTAAGCTGAAAAACTTAGAAACTTAGAAAGGGGATAGAAGTCGAACACAAGGCTTCTAACGCTGAATATAAGTATGTACACTCTGTCTCGAGAATCTGTGGCGCAAAGCCGTGGTAGAGAAGGGGAGTGGACGGAGCAAAGCAGTGCGCGCTGCGCAAAACGGCTGGTAGCTGCAGCCGCGTTTTCCCCTCAATACATTCACTTCTCCTCACACGCGTTCATTGGTAGAGCCCTCTCAACTCACTACGTGCGCACAGACTTGTTTTAGTTCGCTAGCGCCAGAGATTCCAAGGGAAAAGTGTAGGTTCTATTGAGAATTTTGAACCGTTCTGTCCAGTTATTGCCAAATAATTCCGTATCGCTCCGAATGAAGCTCAAAGTGCCAGATGAGCTGTGAATGCTTGCTCCTTCGTAGTTACAGTTACGCCGGGCCAGGAACCGGCGCGGAGCTCGCGGTCGAAGCGACAATTAGGACCACCGCTTTTGAAAGAGCCGACAACGTTAAAATTCCCCCTCCACAAAGCAGCCAGTAGGAAAACAGGATTTTGTCAAAATGACCGTTCTGCGCTGTGACAGCACACCGGTTAGTACCGCGACTCCACTGTAGTTCATGGCCGCTGTTGGAAGCACGGACCAGGAAAGTGTCTTGCAGGGCTGACGCCAGCCATATTTGTCTATCATGCGCAAGAGTTTCATTTGATTTATTTTTCTTTTTGTGCGAGCCATAGGCTGTACGCACTACATAGTTTTGATTTTTCTACAATATTTTGTTACATTTAGTTTTCTTTTAAGCTGTCTCTTACTTTGTCCCCTATATACACATTCTTCCCCTCCCTCAACAGTTCGTCTTCCAGTCTTTCTTCCTTCTTCCTCGCCCCACTTCTATTTTCCTGCACTCTCACCAAAAAACGGATACATTTTACTTTACACACACTTACACTATAAAGATGGCTCGTCTGGAGCATGATCACTCATTTTCCCCCGCCGTTCTCTTACTTCTCCCAGGTATTTCTCCACTTGCTGTCCCGCTTCCTTTATCTTTATTCTGTCGTCTACCACTTCTATCACCTACCTCCCTGTTAAGATTTTCATCAATTTGTCCCTTAGGTCACGTGTAGAAGGACAGTTCAGTAGGATATGCTTGTCCGTCTTCTCCCCATCGCACAAAGGACATATCGTTTCCCCTGCTTCGTTTCTCTTTCTTAGTTGTTGAGTGGGTTTTGTTGATTCCAGTGAATCATATCCGCCCGTGCAGGTCTCTAGTTTTTGCATATCCTCATTTCTGCTTTAAAATCCGAAGTTAGAGTAAACTTACACCCACGCTTCTCAATGAATTGGGTTACACAATAGTCAACCAAAAAGCCCCTAGTGGCAGAAACATTCGTGAAGTAAAACGTTTATAAAGGGGGGGATAAAGTTCTCATTTCACTCTGACGACATAAGGAAAGGGATCAGTCACGCTCTTTGTCAGTTCACGATCACCCAAAAGGAGCTGGCGATTGGAGGTAATAACAGGCCGGGAAGTGGCATTCTTGCCGGTTAAGACGTCCGCGCGTAGAAGAGAAACGCACAATTAACAACCGCATCCACGCGCCCGGGAATGTAGCGCCACGTTCATCGTCGCGAAAGCAGCCATTCTCTTCAGAGTGGCTGTTAAATCGACCTGAATGGTTCTAATATCTGAGCAATCCCCGGTTCTGCGTGAATAATGCGTGTCCTTTTGACACTCGCGCAGAAAGGCCGATCCCGACACTCGCTTTGTTGTTTTGCCCTCCCGACCGTGAAATCGTACAACCGCGATGCATCAATGTGTTTCGTATCTTGCGCGGTGTGGTGATTATGGAAGATGAAAGCGAAAATTACGAGCTGTGGTTGCGGCAGCTGCCGACGGGTATGAGAACCACAAGCGCAGTAGTGTCAACAATATACAGAGATAGAATGGCAGGAGGGAGAAAGTACCTGTCTACATGCACAGATTACGTTGCTTCATAGTTTACATGGTCTACATAGAAATGTAAACTCTGAAATTAATGTACAGCACTGTTTTTAAAAAAGTAATTTCTCACTCATGTTGATTCACATCCAGCCGAAAACAATCCGTTTTGCAACAAAAAAATTCGCTCTCTTTCAACCATCACCTGTTTGCCAAAAAAGTGGCAGTTTGGAGACAAATGCAGTATATTTTTCCATCAAATCCGAGAATATTTCTTGTAGTGTTTTTGATGCGGAGAGAACGTAATTGTAAAGATGAGTGCAAGGAACTTTTTCACGCCTTTTCAACAACTGAAACCCAACCACAACGTCGGTTGTTAATCCTATGTTGGCCGCCATGTTGTTTACATAGATCAGATTGTGTACGCTTATTACATCGTCTACATTGTTTACGCAAATTACATCGTCTGCATTGTCTACACAGACAATGTACGTAGTTGTTTACGAGTAGATGCACATAGCACTCGAGATGATAAGACAGATACACACGCCTCTAGACCACGACCGTTGCCACCAGGTTGGCGAGGGGGCTCTAGCCCACCCTCTTGCCAACAAATATAGGCTACGCGACAAATTTTCAGAATCATTTCGAGTAGATAGTGTGCTCGCGCGCTCAAACACACACACATACACACACAGAGGGAGAGAGAGAGAGAGAGAGAGAGAGAGAATGTGGTAGAGAAAGAAAGAATGGAAAGTAGGATTAAATTAAATGAAGTTATATACGGCGGTCCCTCTGTGATATGCAGAAAAACTATTGCGCTGACGTCATGAGAAATTGCCAGAAATTTGGTAACATGTGCTATACTAGGCCTCAGGATATTACGAAGGAATGCAGTAACTTCATCCTCCACAATAATATAAGTAGACCGTTATGAGCATGTAAACACTTATTTTGAAACGATTCTCGTAAATAGAGTAGCAGGTGAAGGAATGATAGAAAAAAAGGAGAGATTGAAAGGGAGAGAAAAGAAAAATAGAGAAACTGGGAAAGATTGGGTTACAGCAAAAAAGTTTGCTTTTATCCTCTTTATAACAGAGGAAGGAAGAGAGAAATAGAGTAAATATCTAAACAGAGAAAATTGAACAGAAAAAAGAGAGAAAAGTAGAAAAGTACATGCCTCTATTTCCTTATGCATAACTTCTCCTCCCACTCACACATTAAAATTAAAGTAGAGATATCAACGAAGAAATAAGAGCTTCAAGTGCCATCTTGCCATCTATTGGCGAGTTATATAAAGTCGGAGCAATTTTCTCATTCAATCCTCGTATTTAAAATATGCAAAATTCTCCACAGTTCCCTGTCAGTGTCAATTCTGTATTTAAAAAAAAAAAGAAAAAATCACGCAGTCTCAACCCACTGCGAGAAAGATCCTGGCAAAAGAGAGAGAAAAAACACTTCGGAAACAAGGAAAAATTCTTTCAACGGTTTCATCTTTGAAGAATTCTCTCCCCCTCCCCCTCTTCCGTTTCTTCCCCGTCTGTTCCACTTCCCAGTTGTCCATTAGAAAACACAGCTCCAAGGCACGCTTGCGACTCGAACCCCCCCCCCCCCTCCTCCTTTCCCGTCTAATTCGATATTTGAAATCCAATCGGTCGGAAAGGCAGTGTCTCGGAAACAAAGCGACAGGTCAAAGCAGCAGGAAACACGACGTTCGTTCCAGGAGTCCAGGTGAACCTGGAAGAGATGGGCCTGGAACGGTTCTTACTGAAATGCTGGAGGGAAAATACATTTTCCTGAATTTTTTTTCCGTCATTTTTTCACGTTTCGTGTTCGGTGAAATGAAGACCTTAACACAGTCACTTTCATCACACTGACTGCATGAACACCATAGGAGTGCGCACAGGGGAGCAAGGGGGGCACTTGCCCTTCCTAATACTCTTACTTAGAAATTTAGTGTAGATAAATCTTATTACCGTTATTAAACAATATTATTATCTTTAAAAAATAAAGTATTTCCAAGCTGACGAAAGTTTCTAGGAACTACGGTGGGTTTATTTCCTATGTGATTGGACTATGTGGCTTCGTTCTCCAGGAAACTACTTGTTATTAAGACTCGCGCATTTAATCGTTAGCCTAGTTGTGTTCTACCTATGTGGTCGCAGAATAAGTTGGTCAAACACTGGAAATGAATAAATTATGTGTAGTTCTTTTGAATCTGCTGTACGGAATCATGTTTATATGTAAATTAGTCTGAACCTCAGAGAAGGAAAATAAAAGGGAACAAAGAACTTTTGTACCACGGAAGCTGGAACTCTTCCAATACAGTAATGTTTGGTAGGTCCGGACACACACTATATACGTCCGTCCCTGTTCCATATCCATCAATACAATAATCGAATGAGGTATTTCTTTTCCCAACTGAACTTTCATCAAGGCTATTGTCCACCTTAATCAGAGGGTCTGCGCACGCCTATGATGAACACATTTCTAAATGAAGATCATTTACTGTTTATATACATATATATATATATATATGTATATAAACAGTAAATGATCTTCATTTAGAAATGTGTGTATATATATATATATATATATATATATATATATATATATATATATATATATATATATATATATATATATAACCATGTTTTACGCTCTGACTTTTACTTCTCTGCTCTTGGTGTAGTTTCAAGCACAGCGAGACAAATGTAATTTCAACCAAGAGATTTTGAAAGAAGGGTCTTCGTGGATGATGGAAATGCGTCACGAAATTTTATTTCGTCACGGTGCCGGAAAACCGGCGTCGGAAGTTCTGACTGAGTATCAAAGAGAGAAAAAAAAAAAGAGGGAAGAGAAGACGAAAAGAGATCTCAGAGCTCTTACACATTTAAAGACGTACCAGAGCATCAGTTTTACGAATAAAATTTCAAGGACAATGTATGCATTGAATTCATGGCATTCCTAAACGCAAAAGTTTACAGAAGGAGCTACACAAGCCTTGCAGGTGTCTCCATCCTGGGCAACATGAATCCAATGTTTAGGATATCTCCCAGTTTCCTTAAGGTTAATCTTAACATCGTCGTCTAAGCAGAGGATCTCCCTAAAGTCTTCTTTTTATTAATCATGGGTGTCACATGCACTTATTGGTTGCTATTCTAACGACTGATTGATTGATTGACTTTGTGTATTTTTAGTCGCCTTTCTGCCACTTTTTGCTAATCGCGAACATGAAGATGAGTGATGATATCCACTTCGCCACGGAAGACGGTGCTATTCCAATAATATTAACAGGCATGTTTCAGTATCATGTAGGCGACAATCACTTCTTGCTTAATATCCTGTAGCGCCAAGTATTTCTCTGGGGAATTTATTTTCGAAAAATTCTTAATTTCAATTTCTGAACTCAATTCATACATAGCTACACTACAAGCACATTTATCATTTTATATATATATCTTAACTTTTTGATGCCTGGATATTAGACGAGAGAAAAACTGAAACTTATGTGGATTTAGTTGAGCCTGCGAGGGCTAGAGCCCCAAGCGTTAATGGTAAAAATCCACCAACAATCTGATATATCTTGGCCTCACTATGTTCTTAGCCCCGAACCTTCACATACATAAATTAGGATCTGTACATGCACGGGAAACACTAAAAGAAACTAGTGAGATCATTCAAGACGTGGGAAGTTATATTGAGCTTTCGAGCTTAAAAAAGTAACTTTGAAAGAAAAAAATTACTCTATCATGTATGAGCGACTGAAACATTAATAACATCGACACCATAATAAATATTACTGTAATCGAAACTGCTATCAATATACATGCAAACATGCTGAGGGTGGCTGAATGTTTGATAATTAGCTTTTGGACTAGGACGAGATTACTGTTACCATAGTAACCACAAAATCAATAGCTGAATGGTACATAAGGGCTCGATGTGTAATGAAGAGGATATTTCGTTAACAACATCCAATGAACGGTTAGATAAAATGCAGCGATTGGACAGAGAGTGAACGTTATAAGTATGATCGTATAGGTTTCGTACACAAACTAAAATGGTCATCTGCTCTTAACGAAGATCAGTTTAATTCATACCTTGCAATCGCCATCGCATCTTGCTGCGGGAATTAAATAATTTTATCAATGGCTGTGAAGGTATATTTTGTGACGTTTCACCTGTCTTTAGTCAATACCTAAATGACTCTTCGGTCCCTCGGCGGCCAAAAATGAAACTTAAAAGCCTGCAGTGAGAACACAGATCTGAAGCACACTATAGAATATATATGATCCCATGTCATAAGTAGGGATGGCCAGATCCGGATCCGGATCCTAAAATTTTTCGGATCCGGATCCGCGGATCCGGAATTTTCAGATCCGGATCCGTTTTGCCATCCCACATGCGCTTCTTTGGAAAGTAAGAATGTGCTTATAACATATTGTTACCTGCTAATATACATATATATATAATACACATACGCACACATATATATATAGTGTGTGTGTGCGCGTGCGCGATTTGTAATTAATTAACACACTTAGAAGGGAGGTCTAAGTCTCCCCCTCCGATTTCCATGAAACTTGCAGGGCCCAAATGAAGAAATACGTGTTTTTTTGTTTCGGCAAAAAAATTGTTCTAGGGGGCTACCTCCTCTCAAATGTCAAGATGAGGACAAATTGAAGTGGGGATCTGACCCCTGTGTTCCCCTCCGATTTCCATGAAACGTGGCAGGTGTATAGTAGGGATGGCCAGATCCGGATCCTAGCGGATCCGAAATCCAGATCCAGAACTTTTTTATTTTAATTTGTAGAACTGTAACTGTAGAACAATTGTATAATTTTTGTATAACATTTATATCTTGTTATATGTGTTAAATGTTTAATCCTGGAATGGAATGTCTCACATTTATGTGCGTTTTCATTCCCCCCCTCAAATGTCAAGATGAAGAGAAATTGAAGTGGGGATCTGACCCCGAAACCACGTAAATATGGCATAGGAAGAAACAGGGGGCATAGGGCCTCTCTATACACCTGTCAAATTTCATGAGAATCGGAGGGGGACACAGGGGTCAGATGATCCTCACGTCAATTTGTCCTCATCGTGACATTTGAGGCGGGTTTTGCCCCCTAAAACAGTTTTTCGCTGAAACAAAAAAACACGTAATTCTTCCTTTGGGCCCCTCTATAGACCTGCCAAATCGGAGGGGAACACAGGGGTCAGATCCCCACTTCAATTTGTCCTCATCTTGACATTTGAGAGGAGGTTGCCCCCTAGAACAAATTTTTTGCCGAAACAAAAAAAACACGCATTTCTTCATTTGGGCCCGTTTATACACACACCTGCCAAGTTTCATGGAAATTGGAGGGGGACACAGGGGTCAGATCCTTACTTAAATTTGTCCTCATCTTGACATTTGAGGGGGGGGGTTGCCCTCTAAAACAGTTTTTTAGCCGAAACAAAAAAAAAACACTATTTCTTCATTTGGGCCCGTTTATACACACACCTGCCAAGTATCATGGAAATCGGAGGGGGACACAGGGGTCAGATCCTCACTTCAATTTGTCCTCATCTTGACATTTGAGGGGGTTTTGCCCCCTAAAACAGTTTTTTAGCTGAAACAAAAAACACGTATTTCTTCCATTGGGCCCCACTATACACCTGCCAAGTATCATGGAAATCGGAGGAGGATACTTAGATAACCTCCCTTATTAGTCTTAATTATTTAACACTGCATATGTTTTATTTTAATTTGTAGAACTGTAACTGTAGAACAATTGTATAATTTTTGTATAACATTTCTATCTTGTTATATGTGTTAAAGGTTTCATCCTGGAATGGAATGTCTCACATTTATGTGTGTTTTTATTTCCAATATATTCGAATGAATACATATTCGTTTCAATGGCATTTACAAAATCACCTTTGACATGTGTGCACGAGTGTGTTAGCCGATGCGTAGCAAAGTATTTTAGGAACAACACTTGAAAAAAATTCATATAGGACTAACGAAAAATTTATTTGTAATCGACGATCATAATACCTTTTAAGATGTGGTATTAATGGGATTGAGATCCGAAACTCTCGGATCCGGATCCAGATCCGAAACTTTCAGGCCCGGATCCGGATCCAGATCCGTAACTTTTGGATCCGGATCCGTTTGGCCATCCCTAGTCATAAGTACCTACGATGCAGTCGGTGGATTCTCTCGTTGAGAACCACTAATACTTAACGCACGGCCTTGAAAATAGGCGGCTGCGCAGAATTGCGCTGGTGCCACATACGAGAAAAGCAAAGCGAAAGCGGGACAAAAATTGCTGGTTTTCGCGCACTGTGTGGCAACGTCAACCGGGCTGCGTTGCCTAGTTCAAGCGTCAGACCGACCTCTCTCCGGGGCACTTTTGTGTCATCCCTGACCTTTCGAGCAAATACTGTCAGTTTGCATCATATGGATTACAAAGACCAACTCGACAACGAGACCTTTCATTCTCTTAAACCTCTGAACACACGGGGTTGTGCTCCGACGTGGCAACAGCGCGAACATTTGCCACCCGCCTAATTTCATGACCGCGCGTTTAGTTATGTATACTTCACACTTTAAAAGCAGCACTGGAGGAAATAATATATAATATTATTAATATTGAACAACCTTTCTTCAGTTACAGTTGTCAAAATTCATGAACATACAAGGGTTGGATAAAAAGTAATGGCAACACTGGTATAATTGGTACTTGACTGTATTGGCAGAGGAGCACGTGTTACATTCCTTCAAAGTAATCGCCCCTCATCTCCACGACCTTCTGTCACACGTATGGAAGGTGTCGTACACCGTCAGCGCGCCCATCTCTGTCGATGTCCCGCAGTGACCGCCCTATAGCACGTATGATGGCTTCGCGCGTGTCGTAGTGCTTCCCGCCCAGTGGTTCCTTCATTTTGACAAAACGGTCGTAATCACACGGTCTCATACCGGTGAATACGGCGGATGTTCCAGTACCTCCCACTACTAGGCCGTGTCCGGATTGGCAAGCGCTCCGTCCAGTTCTCTCCCGTTGCTCTAGCGTGCCGTCAAAGTCACGTCCAAGTCGTCCGAATCTACATGTCCCCTTCTAGTACGGTTGTCACTTTTCCCGCCAGGTGTCAGCCCAAACTTCACCCACCGCGCTCTGGGGCGCAGGCGCACCGCACGGAAGCAGAAGGCAGACGCCAAACAAACATCACCTATTTACTACTCATATTAAAAATGTAACATGCTATTTCATCATTTACAATTTTTCTACATTCAGTATTATTGATAAAATGTTAAAGTATCACTGAGTTTTACATCGTCTAATCAGTAAATGTTGTCTGTACAAACTGAAAGTTAGAATATGGCTGCCAAGCGCAGGGTCACAGCAAGTTCAAGCGTGCATCTGTCGCGCCTCTCTGCTCTCCCCTCCGACTCCACGTCTGCCGCGAATTCGGACAACGGAGGTTGGTTGAGTCCCCGGATGGAACGGTGCTCTAGGCGACATCTGCTGCTGATTCGGACGCGGCCCTAGTTATGCAGGAGCGCCGTCACATTGTTCGCAGTGTGACACCTTGCATTGTCAAACAGGATGATGGGACACCGTGCCGTCGCTTCCTTCTTAAAGCGAGACGAAGGTGGTGTTGCAAGAAGGTGCAGAAGTAGGCAGCGTTGACCGTCTGCCTGAGAGACGTTGTTCTTCTTGCCTAAACATATTGTTAGGGCGCTTGAACTCTCGTCCTCTGCTTCAGAGCACTGCTGTTTTTGACTGAATAACATACAATCGCTCCCACTCACTATACTTTCTCGTCTGACATTCCCTTATCAGCCACGAAACGCTTGTGGCGCTGTGACTCACCCCTTTCACGGGACAGCAGTGTTGCCATTACTTTTTATCCAACCCTTGTAATAAAATTATACTGCATCAGCATATTGCACGTATCATGTCGATATCAACACAACCAATAGTAACCGTAAATCTCCAGCTAGCCAATACCTACTTTGTGACATTACAAATTACGCAGGAATACATCTGAGCACCAATAGCAAGGGAGAGGGAGTGCATCAGTAGGTCAGTAAAGAAGATAGCTGGGTCGGTAAGGCTAGTACAGATAAGCTGCATTGGAGTAAACTAAACCCAGTAAGAAATAGGCACATCAAAGATACAAATCGATTTGAGACCGCGCCTTTAATATATGACAAACTGCAGTCAAGTACAGGTGTTAACACTTTTACTCCTCGGTAAAGTGGTTTAATTTCAGTAGGGTCGACAAGGAATTTGTTTCTAGACCGCTCCAAGAGTGGATGACATTGTCGGGTTGGCTCTGCTTGGGATTTCATGACTGCTAATATTCTCTCTCTCATTTTCTCTCTTCTGTTTATATCTTTCGTTCTTCAGCTCCCTTTATTATTCGGGCTGTCTCTCACTCTCTTTCTATCACAGGATTTAATTATCTCCTTCTTTCTCCAAGTTTCTCTCTCTCCCTCTCTCTTTCTACCAATTTCTCTCTCTTAATACCTGTCTCATTCTCTCATTCTTATATCTTTCACTCGTTCCTTCATGTAGAAATAGTCCCGATAAGAGAAGAGTTTCGTCTCGAGAAAGGCTCGTAAAAATCGATACGAGACCGAGATCAGACTCCTCGAGGCTAGTTGAGACGAGACGAGACCGAGACTTGGACTCTCTCCGCCTTGTTCGAGACCTTGAAAAAATTATACAGACTGTATACAGCTCAACTTTACATGATGTATGAAACTGTTATTTACAAAACAACCTCAAGGCTGCAACACTAATCAAGCGAGCTTTAAAAAGCCATGTTTGTCATTTTAAAGATGGCGCCTCCTATATACACTTGCACCAGTGAAAAAGAGTGGTTTCTTGCCCTGTCGGCCTAAAAATCACAGAAATTTCTCGGCAAATGAAAATCCAATATCTCTGTGCATGCTTACCACATCAGCAAGTTTACTAATGGAGGAGAAAGTTCGACATCACAGGCAGATGGGTGGAAAGGCCTTCGCGGTGGCTCATAAGTGACCAAAGACTTATTCTTCTTAAGTTATACAGGCACTAACTCAAAGTTGTAGGTCAGCAATAGGTCTGCACTAAAATGCAGCAAACATGTGCAACCCTACATACAGAAATCTACTACAAAAGAAATAAAAACAAATTGAGGTTTTCATTTTACTCTCGCTTGTACAGCCAACGGCAAAGATAATCGTAGACAACTTGTCCATCACCATTTAAATTCTTTTCTATTCTGCATCCTGTGTTGTTTTAGGAAATAGAATTCTGTTGATGCAGAGCAAATATTGTCCTCTGCTTATTGACGTTTTTGTTTGAATTCATGACCATCATATTCTGGGAAACAGACTTGGGGAAAATGGGGATGGACAATTCGCATGCCATTTCTTTTGCCGTTGGGTGTACTTACTTCCTCTCAACAGTCATTGGATTGCTTTTTCCAACCGCGAAATTTGCTACGTGATAAATATTGTATAATATTGTTGTACTTAGCCAACTTCATGCATTAGTTACATGAGGGGGTAAGATGTGAAGGGAAAGTTTGCAACCTGTTTAACTAATAAAGTCGGTGACGTCGCTTAAACGAGAAAACATGACAGCAACATGTTTTCCCTCCCTCCTTGTTTGAAGCAACACACGCATGCCATAACTAGAGTGGAAGGAGGGGGTGGAATTCCCCCTCTCATGCTTACAATGTAAACAGAGACCAGGTGATGGCTGGATGGGATGGTGCGCCTGGTAAGGGTTGCACCATTGAAACCTCCTCGTGCTGTCCATATAGAGCCGGGCCGATCCGAACCGCGCTGCCTTGCGGACACCCACAGCAAGGGGCCATTGTCCACGATCAATACAGACCCCGAGGGAGAAGACGACACTAGAGGGGATGGGAGGGGACGGATTGAAACAACCCACAGCTGAGTTTGTACTCGGAAACGCTGGAAGACGCTGGCTATGAACATTGTACCATCAGTACAAACACACTTAACAATGCTGTCCCCAGTATTTTTTCCAGGCGGGTCAAGCAAGGCATTTTTTTCCTCCAAAACTGCGCTACCCTACTGAAAAACAAGGCTTGAATGTGCAATCCTTGTAGCCCCAATGTAAAAATATACGTATCTGCGTTCTGTGCAGGGCCATGGCAAGAACTGAATATCCATGGTAAAGTCATTTAGGGCTACCCAGAGGAGCGAGTGCTGGTTTAAAAAGACCACTATATTAATGAAATTTCTGGACTACCAAATTAGGATAATATTGACCGTGTGGACACTTATTTACATTTCAAATTATTATTACTATTGTTGTATCATGTTATCACTTAACTCATTGCTCAGTTTCTTACTCAAAATACAGGTAATAGTCAATCAGTATGATTATGTAAAACAATCAGTTATATTAACAATTTCCTTTCTCAAAACACAGGCATCCAATAATAATTAATACAATAAGCATTGTAATATAATTAAGTATTGTTTTCATATTTAAAAACACTAAGTTGCTGACCAAGGCAGTTTATTAAGATAAAAACACTTAACAGGTAACGTTTCGACTCTGTAGCTTCGTCTGAGGAAGACCCTGATACAGGGTCGAAACGTTACCTGTTAAGTGTTTTTTTATCTTAATAAACTGCCTTGGTCAGCAACTTAGTGTTTTTACAATAAGCATGTATTATATTATATGGTTTTGTAATTATATATATATATATATATATATATATATATATATATATAATTGTACAAATATGAAAGTAATTTTCAATAATAATAAAACAAGACGCCTCAGAGAAAGAGGGTGTCATTCCTTCCACCCCTAGAGCAGTGTATTACCCACACACCTCCCTCCAACATCCCTTAACAACTCCCCCCCTGGCTAAATTTTATCAACACGCACTGAAATTCTTCCCTAAGGTGTAACGTATGGTAATTTGGCATTAAACTTACCTTCACGGCCTCTAAAAACGGCCTTTAACCCCTACCCCGATGGAAAGTTCCAGATAAACTCCTTTCCTACCCTAATGCAAACTCAATTGAAATAATAGTTACAATTATATATGTGACACGGGTTTTATGTGACGCCCTGTGTGTTTCATGTTTCAGCAACTTCGAATTATTATTACTCAGATAGTTTGGTTTCCGAAGATGTTTGGCTGTAGACCAAATATGTGCGCACTGTGGATCACAGGAATGGTATCGAGACCAAATTCTTCGAGACCGAGATGATTTACTGTGATTTACTGGTTGCATATATATTCAGGATGAAAATAAATTTTTCGAGGGTTCATAGCGTCCAAAACGGGACGTCAAAGAGAAAAACGTTAATAACAAAAGTTGTTTACCTAACTGACCTCTACAAACTTGAAAAATTAGTTCAGTATCAAGGTGTACAATGTTGCTTATATTGTAGAAAATATTAAGATGTTCGAAACGAGACAAGCATTTACAACTCAAAACGAGTTCCCATGTTTCCATAAAATCCCAAGTAGACTTGACTTACCTTCTCACAATTGATTCAAGGAAGTGCTAGAGAGAAAACTAGAAAAGGCGCGAAGGGAAAAGAAAATAGCGGGAAAAAAGAAACGCCAAAGAAAGAATGGGCAACGGAAATGTGGTTATTTATTTAACGTCCCGTATTTCCAGTCCCAACGGTGATACGAAAGATATATATATATATAGAGAGAGAGAGAGAGAAGGAGAGAAAGAAAAACAAATGTAGAAGTTCGGGATTAGAACCAACGCTTGCGAGGCGCCATACCATTAACGTGAGACAACAAAGCCGCAAGAAAGGTCGTTGATAAAATGAAAATAGTTAAAGAGCAAAGTGATGAATGTTCAGAAAAGCGAGGGGGCGAGGGACGTTACTCAGTGAAAAACTTTCCTAGGTAACCTCTCCCTAGGATAATGCAAATTCAATTAACAATGTTACTAAAAAAAATTCCATGAGTAGCAAAAATGATGAATTCGGAAATCAGCAAAGAGAAATCCAAATATGTATGTACTTTTACAATCTTTTTGTTCATTGACAGTTATTAGTTGTGCGTGTGGTTTTCTCTTGCGCTCCAAAATAACTACAGGAAAGTGCCAATGTATGAAAGTAGGTTTACTACAGGTAAGGACTCAAAAAAAAAAAGTAAATATACAGGCAGAGAAGGTGGAAGGAGACGTTAATATTTTGTGATGGTAAACCCCTTTTAATATACACAAGTATGTACCAACATGTAATGTTTGAGGTAAGTATTCATTTAAAAACTAAAAGGGGAGGTGGCACTGGAAAGGGAAATTGATTGTTCTCCAGGAATAAAAGTTCAATACTGTTGATGGATCCTGGGAGAAGTGCTATGTTGTCGATGGGAACGTTGTATTTTGTAATGCTATTTGAAGAGGAGCTAAAAAAACTATTTATTTAATTTTCCAGCCAAAATAAAGGAATCATACATAATTCCATCATGTAACGTTGGAAAATTTTCTCATCCCACAGACTACTTGTGTAGAGATAAACGCAGGAAATTGGCTTGTAATCTTGGCAAAATAAAAAACTTCCTTGAATATTGCAACATGAATAATTGGAAGTAGTTTTGATGTGACATTTCAGTAAAAATGGATACTTTTGCACTGTATGTTGTTTTGTAGCAGTTATGCTTAGCTTTTGTATTCCTTGTGATATCAGTAGAACTAGTTTCATATCTATTTTGCATATTTTTTAGGTTTTTACGGCATATTTGCTTGAATATCTTGATATGAACCTCACGGCTCATATGCATGTGCCGTTAATTCTTCGCAATTGTTTATATATTATTTGATTACTATTATTTGATTAATATTATTTTGTACTTGTGAATCTTCTATATTCAATGATATAGCATAAACAAATTGAATGATAGGAAGATTATTACTGGGCTTATAATCCGCTAATATTTTCTATATTGTTAACAGTAAGTGTAAACGCGGCCTAAGTAATAATCCATATGTTAATTTTCTGACCGAATGTCAAATTAGAAATATTAATCTGTGTTCTTTCACGGCAGAAAATGCTTATGATTTGTATTGACATAGATCTCGTTTAACAACAATGAAAATATCAAATCTGTTCTTTTAAAGTTATGTAATGTGTTCAATAAGGTTCAAGTTACAACGGGCAATGATTCGAGTTTCGTCTTTATTAACAGAAATGAATCTTTGCCCTTATACTTTTTTTTTTTTCTGCAACGTTGAAATTAGTTAAGCTCTAATATTGGGGTTGTACAGATAGACATTTATTGTTATATAGTTTTTGGAAATGTCACAAGTTGCGCTGTGCGAATTACGTCATACCATGACAAGTGAGCATCGACAAGAAGGTATAAAAGGAGATGAAAAGCTTAGTTTGCTCGCATTCATCAGCGTCCGCTCTACGATAAAAATATCTAATAACACTTGGGAATAAAGATACATACATTCGCCATGTAAATTTATACTTCCAAGTTTATAATGATATGGGACAACAGGTTAGGATCGGCCGAAATACTTTGAGGTTAATGACGCCTGCCTATTGGACATGCATTTGCCACTGTTGACCCATATGTTTTCATTCTTATGGATAAGTGTTAGAATTTCACATCTTCGAATTTTAATTTTGGCCTTCTTCAAAATTTATTCGACATCGATTTCATTGGGCAAGGAAGCAAACGTAGACATGTAGTGCAATGTCTTTCGTTTTAATAGACATTGTCGTCATTGGCGTGTATCTTCATGCAAAGCTCAGCCTACTACCGTTTTTCAATCCCGAGTAACCAGTAGAGTTCGTTACTTTCACTGCATAAATCTTGCCCATATTGAAATCTATTCATGACACATTTTGTCGCAATACTGTAGGAAGGGGCACGTACGTAAGTTTGGGTTTGCTACTGAATGGTAGACCGTAAGCTTCGTCTTCCGGGGCAAAAGCGACAGGGTTCTCTTCCCTGGTACGGCTTCCTCCTGGCGACACACACACAAGTAGCTACTTCCTGCACATATATTTGGATTTTTCCATGAAGATATGCAGCAAATTAGGATTCTGGGTTCATCGAATCTAATATTCACAAACAGGGGATTCTGTATTTTAAATTAAGGATATTTATGGATTGTAAATTGTAAGCGAGTGTAATTTAAGCTTTCGTATGTATCGAAATAAACTTCTTCTGGTCAAAGTAACATCTCAGATGATGCAGTTACAAATTGTTTAACGAAAAAAAATTGTTGATTTATTTCATGTTTCACCAACATCTCCCTTAAGGTCTCAATATTTTATTCACCGCCCGTACCTGAGAGGGGTCAGAGTATCCCATTTAGCCGTCTGAGTTTTAGCCGAGGTGGAATTAGAACATTAATGTATTGAAAGACAAAGGCAGGCTAGGGTTATCATAATTGGCAGCTGAGTATGTTATTGAAGGAAAATAGTGAAGAGTGAAATGATAGATATATATATGTATGTATACATATCTATAGATGAACTTCGTCTGCAAAGCTAAGGTCAACCCTCGCGTATGAATAAGCTCGCGTAACGGCCATAGTAAGACTCGCAGGTAAGACGAGCAGAGCCGCGCTCGCTGTGTAAGAGAGGTTGAGTTGACAGTAGCGTCGAGACGATGTCGCGTCCATTCATCAGCTGCCGTGTGACCGAATCGGTTGTGCATTTTCGCCTGTGCCTTAGTGTAATTGCCTTTGTATATTGGGTCTTCGACGGGTAAGCAAGTCGCATATTCGTGACAATCTTGCTAGCTTTTAATGCATGTAAATCCTGGTTCTATTTACAACCAACGAGTCAAGATTCATCAACTTACTAACGTAGCATCTAAACTAGCTGCTTTGCATTTAGGTCACTTCTAGGGATATGCCTTTCAATCCAAATTTTAACAGGCCTTTTCCTAGCAATGCATTATACTTCACTATGAGTCTATCACATACAATTACCAAATATACTACTAAAAACTGTCCTGTTTACAAGAAGAAGAACTCAAGGAAAGTATACCTTTTACATTAAAGTGCATACACAATCAATTTGGTGGACTTTTTCTTCTGTCGGGTCTTATACGATATAATCTCGTATAAGATTCCACCTGAGTTGTTATACAATTCAAAGGAAAGGAACTGCTTCTTGGAACAAAAGAATGAGATACTCGACACCATGTTACGTTCACGGTTTCATTAAAAGGTAATACGAGGAGTTCGATTTTCTCATTTGTCGTCCACATATACTATATCTCTGCGTAGTCTGCCACAATCTTGCCTCTGTCCTCGTTAATTGTTAGTGAAGCACGCAACAAAGCAGAACTTCCCGAACGTGAGCTCTAGAGAATTAGCAGACCGTGTTTGAAGCCTAATCCACTTGTGGTTCAATGGATTTGTTGTTCTCCAATAATCAGCAGCATTTTCCTCGAAGTTTTATTCCTAATTAAATCCTTTCCTAGAAACATCTTCCACAGAGATTATGGATTCTGTCTAGATGAGAGATGGCACGGTATTGTTTCGAGTTGCAAAAGGCTCTCTCGAAAGAAAATCGAAAAAATAAGCAACAAAAATGTGAAAAAATGAGTAAGAAAGTAAGTTTTTTTTTCACATTTCTTTTTGTACACTGAAGAAATTACGGTCTAAGGCGTTCAATTTTAGGTGCCATCCAACTACTGTAAAACAATGTTAGGCTGTTCGGGGAAAGGAACTTAAGTCAACAAATATAATTTTACATCAGCCAGTTATTTAGATTTATTCTTTTAATAGCAAATGTTACAGGCATAATATACCTATAAATGTTGGATCACATGCCAACTAAAGAATTACACTTGTAATATTTTCTTTAATTGATTCAGTGTGACTTAGATGAAAGCAACCAAAAATCGCAGTTTGTGACTTAGTGCCTTTCCCCGAACAACTTAGAATTACCCTAATTGTTTTTAAAGTAGCTTAAATGGCTATTACATAGTTGACCATGTAATGAACGTAATTTGTGTAATTTTAGTGATACATTTTTTTAATGAACTTACGGTGCATACAGCAGCACTTTATATTTACTATGTACTTTTATAGAATAAAATATCCAAATTTTAAATTTGAAAGTACTCTTCTAAGGCCTATGTATACAACATGTGTGAAAGTGTGTATTTAATATTCCAAACGAATACCGACGCCATATTTACTTCTCATTGTAGTCAAAACACAAGAGAGAAGAATTGTGTACGCTCAAGAAAAAAACGATTGTTCCGTTTTATTAACATGTAAACTATAAACTTTTAACGGTAGATTTTCAATCTGACGGGAACATTTAAGAGTGTAACGTCTATTTTTTTCGACCATTTCCCCTCCCCCTCCCCCTTAAGCTAATCATGCTCTATTTTTGTCTTCGTCACTTTCTTTCTATGTCAATCAACCTTTCTCTTTTTAATACCCCATCACTTCCCTTTCTCTCTATATTTTTACCTCTTCTACTTTTCTTTCTGTCCATTTAACTACAATAATAAATTGGCTTGTAACAATATTTATTTCACATATAAGCTACTAGGGTGCACTACGCCGACGCCCCTGGTTGAAAGTCTCGAAGGATCTTGTCTCAGTGACCAATACTTGCCTTAACATTTTTTTTATAAGCGAGATATCTAGGTCAACGAACAAGTAAAGTCAGGTTTACGGCACCCTCTTCCCACTTTCGAGTTATGCCTAGCCGTTACATCAGAGCCATCAAGTGGCAGAGTTTGTAATTAACAAGGTCTATGGTCGTTATTCAGGACAGTATCCTTGAACCTTCGCAACCCACGAAACAGCTGTGTCCGACGGGTTACAAAACTTCCAAGGCGATCTGTCACATTTTCCAGGCAGTAATAAGAAAAGTTGGGAGGAAAACATGAGTTTACAACCAGACAAATCGAATTCTAGCTTAGGGCAATTTATTGTCAACTGTATGAACGATTCTTATAATTACGAACGTGATTTATTTTATTTTTATTCATAAGAACGAAAATTGAGAGGTAAATCAAGTGTATAAATATGTGTTGGAAAGTAGAAGAGACACGTTTTCTGCGTTTCAGAAATGGAAAGTAGACATATTTGGCGGTTCCGTCAGAATTTCAAGAAATGCCACGAATATGCAATATGTTAAAATTGAGCCACATTTTCTACGATAAGTACTCGCTTGTAAAATTAAGATTCAACACTTTCTCTGAAAGCGGAAACCTTGGTAAAAATACCGACCTTCAATAATAACATGTGCTGAGGAAACAAATTCCGCAGCAAACTCAATTGAACCAACATATTCTGTGTTTCTGGAAATTTATTCGTTTCAGCTCATGTAAATCCCTGAAACATTTTGTGTCATTGGGTGCGCATGCGCGTTCATCATATCCGAAAACAATTCTGCAGTTTAAATGTCCGTTATATTGTCAATCTGTGAACTTCCTAGCTAATGCCTCTCCAGAACGCATTAGTGTTCGACTCTCGATCTGGCAATCGAGAGTTGGCGAGTTCGATTTCAGAGCAGAACATGGACGTGTATCAAGAGGCCTCATATTCAATTAATGGTGGTGGCACGTTACACACTGGTTCGGATCCCGCTTTAAACTGTAAGTCTAGTCCAGAGGCAGACTTTGAACAAGACAGGGTGGCATTTAAAGGGGAGCGGTGGGGCTGCTGAACCTCGGATTTTTTTAAACTTTTGAGCTTCTAAGTACACAGATAGGCTAATCGGGACAGGACCTACGGTTTAATGTGCGATCAGAACCGCCACGTGCCTTCACCGCTTATCAAACCTGGAATCCCTCCATTACAAGGTGACGACGTTACCACTGCGCCATCAGGTAGGCATGGTTGCAAATGTTTAACCCTAGAGGAGGGGTGATAATTTGAAAACCTTTGCGATCAGTCTAAAAAGCCAGAAAAGCTCCTCGGCCAAAAAAGAAACTTACAAATACAAGCAAAATTTATAACAACTGGCAACACTGCCACATGAAAGCCACAAAGCAAGCTCCTCTGTAAGGAGGGAAGTTCGGCATTTGGACGCTGGGTGGCGGTAGCGTAGCGGGGTCAGAAAACTCTGGTTTATTTATTAGCAAGAGCGAAGTCGGCTGGGGACTCCAGGCACGCGGCAGTCCGTGACTCGCCGCGATCAGTCATCGAACACGACAGCCCTCGCCTCTCAGGGCGGTCGAACCTCAAAATTACCAAGCACTATCATATGCCGTACCTGCTAGCATGTTTTTTCGTTGCAGCTTCTTCCCCTTGAGAAGCTTCAAAGCTGAGACATGGTTCCATTGGGTTAGATATTGGAAATCGGACGATTTCTGGTAAATTTTCACTCTTAGATCAATCGCAGCGAGGGAAATTATCAGATGATCATCATATCAATTTGACAGGAAGCCATTCTTTTTAAGGACACCGAAACCTTTACTCTTTTTCCGTTTGATATTGGAAATCGGACGATTTCTGGTAAATTTTCACTCTTAGATCAATCGCAGCGAGGGAAATTATCAGATGATCATCATATCAATTTGACAGGAAGCCATTCTTTTTAAGGACACCGAAACCTTTACTCTTTTTCCGTTTGATCCTCGGGGCCCTTTCACTTTCACCCCCCCCCCAACCAACCCACACACACATACAAGCACATATTATCGGCAAAATGAACCACAAAGTTCACCTGAAGATCAGAGAGGATATGGTATTAGAATTACTACAGACAACGTTAAAAGAGACAATAGATAATATCCAATGAAAAGTCTGTCGAAGTTTATTTTGCCCACTTTATGCGCATACAGACTAATCCGGACCGGACCTACAGTTTAAAGCTGGATATGAACCACGCAGTTTCTAATGACGCTGTTGAAATAATGTAAATTCTTGTCGGAATGTTAGTAACGATCTTTCTTTATTGGCATAAGTTATTGAGTGGACATGGGATTTCGCCGATAGCGTGGAGGTAAGGCTATCGTCTTATACACAACGGGTCACGGATTCGGTTCCCTGTGGAAGTACAGTCACCGCCAATAAAAATGGGACAACTACATCCTGAAATAATCGCTTCTCCTTGCATGGTGTTACGACTGTTGCCTAAGTTTAAGGGGGATGTCGAGCTTGGCACATCCACCCGACGAATTGTACCGGCAACACACCATATACCTCATCTATACTCTGTCCCGGGAATCTCTGGAACAAGTCTCTGCGCAGTAGTGATTCGAGAGGGTTCGCCCAATGAACGCGTAAGAGGGGAAGTGAATGCAGCTACCAGCAGTTCGCAGGAGCGTATACTGCCTCCTCCCCTTCTCTATCGTTACGTGCAATCTTGATAAAGAGATTCCCGGAATAGAGTATAGTCGTGGCATTCAGAAGGACATCCAACGGTCATTCTGACATTACAGTGCTGCCACCTGTTTGGTAGAAAAAAACTGTCGCCATGAATTCCATAATGACCACATATATAATCTCTGGTACCTACTGCTATTGTCGTTTTCACGTTCAGAAGACACAACGGCGCTTATGGAGAAACCGTACAGTGTTGCCAATACAGCACTAGCTCATGTCGCCGGGAAATGATGACCTTCCTTCACAATGAAGGTGTTACATATTTTGTATATATAATGATAATTATATGTAATTATTAATATTAATATTATACTGTGAACGTTACAGTTATCCTTTTTACTATGATTCATTGCGATCACTACACACGCGAGTGTAATGCACGAATATGACACTTCAGAAATCACTTAAAAAAGTAAAAATCACTGACCGCTCACACAACTGAAAACACTTTTTCGAGAGAGGGAAAAGTCTAAACAGACCAAAGCAGATCTCTCACTCAAGTAAGGGGAACCTGGCACATGGGTTAGATTCAAGTTGCAACCCAAACAAACAAATGAGTTATGGCCCACGTGAACTGATAAGACGTGAATGACTCAAGCAAGGCATGTCATATTCCTATCTTGAAGCGCCATATTTTGTCACGTGTTGGAAAACCTTTCAAAGGTTAATATGGTGTCTATGAATTTATGTGTACGTTGGAAACTGAAAGGTGATCTTCATTTCAGTATTAATGTCGACAGTAATGTAAACAAAAACAACGTGTATTTGCGACAGCACTAATGTTGCTCACAACAGCAGCATTGGAAATAATTGTCAATTATTAAATTTAAGTAATTTCAATTCTATTATAACAAACTGCATGAAGTTCATATTTTTACTGAATGGAAATAAAATAACAACTCGTAAACTTGGTGGTGATTAGCCGGAATGCTGCGGTGAGCCAGCTCAAGATGGCCAGACAACGTCTCCTTACTTCGCGCGCGGTTCGGGTTAAAAAGAAACTCCAAATGAATGGAAGTAATATTTCTGGGAACCTTTGAGTGGTTATAAAAAATAATTTCATTATTTTCTCCACAACTTTGTCGCTGGAAGTTTTTACTTGGAATTACAGAACAAGAAATGGCCAGCGACGACATTTTCTACTGCACGAACATAAAAAATCTCCACATACTTTATTTGAAAATTTTTTAATGCGAATATGCTTTAAAGTATTGATAAATTCTGAGTACCACCATCACCTATGACAATTAAAAAACAGTGTCATTTTTTTTAATAATGAATGCTTCAATTTTACGGCATGTCTCAACGTTAGGAATGAAAACAATGTAAAAATTGTGTTTTCACAGAAAAACAGCCTTTTTCGCCAAGAATATTACACGTCTGACTCACACAGTGACACATATATCCATGATGACCATGTGAAGGAGTATGTTCAATTTTGAAGATCCTGAAGTGAACAAGTCCCTATTAAACAAGGTTCTCAAAGTTTCTCTTAATTCAAAGGCTCATGAAAAGAATTTTCCTGGAATATTTAGAACTCTTTTCCCTTCCATTCAAAGAAACTGTTGTTTTTTTTTTGTTTTTTTTTTTTCATAATTACGCCGCCTGGGGGAGCTGCAATACGCTCCTGCCTGCTTTCACGTTGGAAATAAATCCGTCTCCATCCTTTGAAAGCCACTCCTCGAGGAGAACGGAAGACATTCAGAAAGGAAGAAGAAAAGGGAAAAATCAACCTCGTCTTCATATTTAGCGCACCTTATTTTATTTATGACATTTGCGCCGGGTTGAAAAATACATGCAGTGGTGGAATTCGGAGGGTGGGTCGCAAATTATACGGAGCAAGAAGAACGATATTTGCCCTTCTTTTGTTGTCGCACGGAGCAGGACCTGTTCTTTGTAAAGCGAAAGAAGTATTTACCTGCTGGAGCTAAAGGTCTTTCAGGCAGGCCTATTCATGAAATCGGCCGGGCTTTATTGGACGACGTTGTTTGGTACGTGCAGTAGGTGGTTCCAGTTTGGGGCGCAGGTCACGAGGAAGAGCCAGGCAAAAGGAAATATGCGAGGAAGACTTGTAATCCTGGATTTACATAGCAATGCCTTATTTGGAGGCGTTGTACCTCAGCATCGTCCCTATCATTGTTGAGGGGCCTCCCCGATAGAGTAGTGGTAACGTCGCCCTCTTATATTCAAGGGGTCTCGGGTTCGAGATTCGGTGGAGGCACATAGTGGTTCGGATCCCACTTTAAACTGTAGGTCCAGTCCCGATTAGCCTTACTGTGTATAAAATGGACTTAAAACACCAATTCAATCAATCAATCACACCTATCATTGTTGAGTTTCTGTATGGACGTATGTCATCTTGTTCAAATTCTTGAACAAGATGAACAAGCTGAAATTGAGCAAGATGTCGTCTCTTCTCTATACCATTCCTGCGAGCAAGTGCGGTAAGTAAAATCCAGATATAATTCTCAAACCTGAAAAAACCGTCATTCCATTTTGATGTCAAGAGTATGAGGAACCCTTTAATGGGAACGTGTAAAGGAGCTTTCAGACTGAACACGTGGGGTTCACACCGAAGTGACAGGCGACAGGGAACCCTTCAAACCTATAGGAAGCACTCACTGCAAGTGTGCTATCAACAGACCGAGACGACACGATACACGATATTCAGAAAACGTCCCAGTTTGACGCAAGCGACAAGCGAACACGTGCAGTTTGTGTCACTTCGGTACGGAAAGTTGCATCTATTTCTGAAGATTGGTTTCCAAGTGGCATGAGCCGGCCTCCGTAGCGGAGTGGTTAGCACGGCGCGGTACAACGCCAGGGGTCCCAGGTTCGAATTCCGGCTTGGACATTGGTGTTATTTGTGAGTGTCCCTTCATCATATCATCACTTATCCTCATCTTCGCGATTAGCCAAAAGTGGCAGAAAAGCGAAGTGAAATAAAACAAATCAATTAATCAATCAACGAAGTGGCATGTGTCCGGTGATCCTTGTTGCTTGAAGATTTTACCAATCGCGCAGCATGTAGCTGCAGTGTGAAACGTTTCTGTTGATTGGGTGGGTCTCAAGCAGGGTTGTTAAAGGTCCAGGAATTTTAAATAAATTCAATTCCGTTCCAGAAGAGAAAATCAGCAAGCGCATATGGGTTTTGGACCGTAAAGAAACTTTTTATCTGTAAAGTATTTCATTTCGGTCCAGGAAACTTTTTTCCGGCTAAATTTAAAAACGATCCAGGAACCTTTTTTTCGGCTCAATAGAAATACGGTCCAGGAACCTCTTTTCAGACTGAATATAAATTCGGTCCAGGAACAGCTTTTCCGGCTCAATTTAAATACTGCCCAGGAACCTTTTCTCCGGATCAGCTTAAATACGGTCCAAGTTCCGTATTGAAATGAAACAATACGCAACTTGGGATTGTGCGGAAAAAAAATATTCCGGTCCTGTTACGGATCCCAATAGAACCCATTAGAATTTATGGATTCTTGGACCTTTAACAACCCTGACATATGTCTTGTACGTCACGGACACTGCCGGCTTGTAATGAATACATTGACTTTCAATGGAATCGTTACAAGCCGGCAGTGTCCGTGACTGTACAAACATATAACCCATATATGAATGGCAACTTAAAAAACCCCGCCATAAACGCAACGAAAGAACACCGTTAATCCGCTAGTGAATAAGGACAAAATGGAATCGACTTGCAGCGACAAATCCTCAACTTAGCAACCTGGATATCTCGCCATCCTGGCACCAAAAAGGGGGGGGGGGGGTCCAGAGTCTCCTCGGCGAATGTAACTCAATTACAAAGTTAACTTGTGCCCGAAAACTTGTGCCAGGGCGTTGAGTACCCCGACGAAACACCGTCCCAAGTATGTTGCTAATAATGCATCGCCCGGAGTAAAGTTCCGAGTTCTTGACGACGCTGCTCTCATGATTTTAACATGCACTCAAGACCATTTAACACCGAGAGTGTTTACCGTCGAGAAACATGAATTAATTATTCCGATCGGGAGGCAATAGGGGAGACATATTTAGCGGAGGCGTCCCTTGGAGAAAGTGTCCCAGATGCAGCTCAAAGTTCAAATGCGCCGAACGGCTACTTGCACCCCGCTCCGCAGCCGTCGCGGAGAGTGCAAATAAAGAATTTGAGGCTTGTGAATTATGCATTGCTCGAATTATGGGAGCCTTGCGCACCCAGCAGCCGACTTGCGTAGGTCGCCGAAAGAGTGGGCAATTTTGAGAAAATGAACAGAAACAAACAGAAAATGTTCTTATTTTGCATCACTGTAAAAGTTCTACACGGAAAAATACTGAAAATACTATCTTGGGTTATCTGGTTGGTGAATTCTGGAAGCGTTTAGAAATTTACGAAGGCATGTCAAGTACTAAAGATAAGAATGGTGTTATTTTCTGGAGGATTATCCAGGAACCCATAAATTCTAATGGGTTCTATTGGGTTCCACTGCTGGACGAAATACGAAACTTGGACCCTATTTAAACTGATCCGGAAAAAAAATACTGGACCGAATTTAATTTCATCCTGAAAAAGGTTGCTGGGCGATAATAAAATTGATCCAGAAAAAAAGTTCCCCGGCCGTATTTAAATTCATCCGGAAAAAAGGTTCCTGGACCGAGTTGTAATACTTCACAGATAAAAAAGGTACTTTATGGTCCAGAACCCATTCACGCTTGCTGATTTTCTCTCCTGGATAGGAATTCAATTGATTTAAAATTCCTAGATCTTTAACAAGCCTGCCTTGAAGATGATGACTTTAGCTTCCAAGGCTGATCCTTCAATACGAGACTGCCTTTAGCTCTCCAAGCTTATCCTTGAAGATGAGACTGCCTTTAGCTGCCTAAGCTAATCATTGAAGATGAAACTGCCTTTAGCTGCCGAAGCTTATCCTTGAAGATAAGACTGCATTTAGCTCCCGAAGCTTATCCTTGAAGATGAGACTGAATTTAGATCCCGAAGCTTATCCTTGAAGATGAGACTGTATTTAGCTCCCAAAGCTTATCCTTGAAGATGAGACTGAATTTAGATCCCGAAGCTTATCCTTGAAGATAAGACTGCATTTAGCTCCCGAAGCTTATCCTTGAAGATGAGACTGAATTTAGATCCCGAAGCTTATCCTTGAAGATGAGACTGTATTTAGCTCCCAAAGCTTATCCTTGAATATAAGACTGCATTTGGCTCCCGAAGCTTATCTTTGAAGATAAGACTGCCTGCAGCCTCCTTAAAGACGAGACATCTCTTCTAGCACCCAAAGCTTATCCTTGAAAATGAGATTGAATTTAGCTCCTGAAACTTATTCTTGAAGATGAGACTTGCCCTCTTAAAGAGTTATCAGTGAGAAGACAGCTCTTAAAAATTGCTCCTTGTATCTGAGACTCATCTACTCTAGTAAGCTTTGTTTCCACCATAATATTGATTAAATTGTTTCTTATTATTCTTATCTTAGGTCAGAATGACAGAAGAGTTACGCTCTACTTTAAGGTTTACTTCGCTACTCTAAGTGTAAGAGCAAATACTGCATTACCCCTTTTCCAGAACACATGAGATGCAGGTGGGACCACAATTTATCTGAAGTTGCATGTTCCACCCTGATTTATTTTCTCTGCGAATTCCTGTGCATGTGCAGCCGGTCGCTGCCATGAGACTCAAACGACATTTCGCAAGCATGTAAGCCGGCAGTGCATTTTGTAAGAACCCGCCCTGCATTTACAATTCTGACGCCCTCCGATCTCTCTGGCTGGACGTCTCCCCCTGCAAACGAGATCCCCGTCAACTTCCAGTCGGATAAGTGTTGCCAACCCGTCTCGAAATGAAGTTCCAAGGCAAGAAACCTCCAGTGCTGACAGAATACCACAGCAATTGCAAATAATAACTTTTATGTTCAGGGTAAGAGATCGAGACCTAAAAAAAAAAAGTTCAAAAATCAAGACGACTACGGCAATTCTCCCGAGAGAAGTTCTGAGAACGAAACAAATGTCTGTAAAATTGAGATGAGATCGTCTCGTCCTTTGAACGAGGACGTCTTTTTCTTTTGTCGGTCTCGTCTCGTGACTACAGCTTCGTTCTTGTCTCGAAATGATAGATACCTGAAACCAGTGTGGTATTTTGTACCTTGGGGAGAAACTACTATAAGTTATGTAATGGTCCCACGATTCGAAAGAAGTTACTCCAATTTCCTTCCCACTGAAAATTTTTCAAATGCCACACTGTTTGCAACAATGTAAAGCTAACTATAAACGAACGTATTGCACATTGAACAATAGTTATATCTTATTTATAAACAAACAACCACTTTAGGATAAATTTTCTTAATTAATTCTACAGTCGCTGGCAAAAAAATGGAACGTCTAGATCCTGAAATACTCACTTCCTTGCAAAGTGTTATCTGTGTTGCCTAAGTCTAAGGCGATAAGTAGATTTTAATAGTAAATTTTCAATGGCAAGTTCTACCACCGCCGTATAGTTAGGCAACACACATAACGCCTTGCAAGGAAGCGAGTATATCAGGATCTAGGTGTCCAATTATTATTGCCGGTGACGGTACTTGCATTTGTATAACCATGCAAAACGTCGTCTCTTTGGGCTAATGGTGATGATGTGAATGAAGGTTGTTCCATGCACAGACTAGTATTCGAACTGGCCATCGAGGCGACACATTCTACTTTCCTCGAATAGCCTCGAACTTGGAGCCAATTTACTGTCTGGTCTGGGCACAATTTGTACTCCTAACATTTGCCCAATGACACACGTTGTACTTCTCGCTTAGTATCTAATCGCGAGTCCCTCCACAGAGCACCGAGATGGACCTATCAAAATTAAGACGAGAACGAGATATAGTGTTCGGGACAGGTGTTATATTAAAATACGATTTTACCTGAATCGAATTTACTTTACTACGCCACTTCTTCAGATATACCAAGTGTATATCTCTGCCTGATTATTTACAGATAAACCATACATCTTGTTTATGGTGATTACAAAGTCAATCCATTAGCGACAATTGTGATTTTACGTTCGTGGATATTTGCATATATTCAGGATAAAAATCAGGTTTTCGATGGTTCGTAGCGTCGAAACGAGGCGTCAAACAGGAAATGTTATTAAAGTTGTTGTTTTTTCTTAATGACCTTCATACGGTATGAAATTTTATGCGTTGGCATTCTGCAAATGTTGTTTATACTATATATTCGAGACTCTAGGCGAGATAATGACTTGCCTTTGGAGATGAAACGAGAACGAGGCAAGACATTTATAGCTCGAGACGTGACCGAGATACTCGCAATTCTCGTCTCAATACAATCGCGACTGGTGTGTTCCAACTCGATAAGAACATACTTCTAATTCGCGGCAAGTGTTGGTGCACAGTATTATTGAGAAGAGTGAACGTAAACGCGCTTGAAAAATTGCTCCTGAGGGATGATGCAAACGTTACAAGCCCGAGATGATATTCAATGTCACCGCACCTGGCTACACTGTCTGAAGAAGGTTGTTATGGCAACGATGGAGAGAAGGAGGGGGAGCCGGAAGAAGCAAGGATCAGCTTCAAACGTTAGATCCCCCATGACCTACGCTGGAGAAGAGGGAGATACGTTTCGGTCACCCAGCGTACATCTCGTGACTGTATGGATGGGGAAAAAAGGAATGAAGGTTTTGGATTTGGTGACCGTGAAGGGAAAGTGCTCAGGTTGAACCTGCATGAATAAAAAGTGTTGTATGATTGTTCATCTACTCAAGGTAAGCCAATCTCGCTGCCTTACCCTCTACACAACTTACTGTAGCCCGATTTGCACAACTTACTGTAGCCCGATTTGCTCCTTCGTACAAAGGCAAGCCTAACTTGTACAATATGTACATATGTACATATCTGTTCACTTTTGTATGTTATACCTGGCAAGTACTCTTATTAGCCCAGTTTATAGAACTCCCGCGTAGCTGAATGGTTAGCGCTTTCGCCTTTGGAGTTAGCAGTACCGGATTCAATCATCGATGGGCACTCCACAATTTCGGTCTTCACTCAGCACAAAGGAAATTGGGGAGCTACTTGAAAATTACTTCCGGTCTCGAAAGCCAGAAAATATAGCTTGAATGGGACTCGGTGCGATGACCACAGGTCGCCCAATGAAAAGCAACCTGGCTGGCCCTAGCCCTCAAAGGGCTGTTATGCCACAGAGATTAGTTTAGTTTAGCCCTTTCTTTGGACCTCACAGAGAATCCAGAACAAAAAAGTACGCGCCAGGGCCTCATCATCGGTGGTTGTGAGTGTTCAACTCTCGGTCATATGAATTCACATGGTTTAAAAATACAAGGTGTCACCCACCATACAACACCAACTTACACAGCATCCAAAAGGAATCAAGGAGAAGAACACTGCCAAAAAGCGTTTCCCTGTTTGCAGTCAGTCAGTCCTCTCAATGTTTGTTGCTTCAATTCACCACTCCTCCATTTCGTCTCGTTTATTCAGGAGAACCGGAAAGCGACGTATAATAAACAAAATGCTTACTTGTTGTTAGCAGTCTGTCATTGTACAGTCGCTTACAAAAGTAAAGCAAATTGCCACACTATATTAATTCACAGAACACACTTACATTAATGCAGAGTTTGTCATTTTTTTGATTCCTTTCAATTATTGACCCTCCCTACAAGAAACAAAAATAATGAACGTGGCAGTTGTTTTCATCATCTCTGCATTCGACTGTACAATAACCGGCAGAAAAAATAAACTTTCGTGGCAACCATGAATATGTGCTGTGATGGTGTACTGCACATACAGGATAAAAATGCCCATACTTTCTTCGACGTTTTTGTAGGGTCACGTTGGAAAGCACCTTTGTGGATAAATGCAAGATTTGAGGGGGAGGGTGTTCAAATGATACCCAAGCTGGAGACAACCGTTATCACACAAATTACAAAGACGTATCAACAGAAGGGATATCCCTTCACATCACATACGAAGACCATCTGTCTCTAGGGGAAGATATATCGAGGCACGTATTAACTCACATTTCGGCTGGAAACAGATTTCCCGTCCTCCATTCGACCCTATAGGGGGAGGGGGAAGGGAGAGAGAGTAGAAAAGCGAGGTCCAACTCCCATCAGTGACATTTATCCCTGCTGATCGAAAGGTATTCGAACGCGACATGAATCAGTGTCGCTGATGGCCTAGATATGGCGGAAATCTCTGAAGCCAGGGGTCAATTCTTGAATATAAATCTCGTAGGTAACCTAGCCCTGGCTTAGTGGGGCTTTGGAAAGCGGTGGCGACGAAATGTAACTGAGGGATGTCTTCGAACCCAACACATATTAGGAAATTCTTACATTGTGAGCCGATATCCTTACATGAAGACCGTAAAAAGAAAATAATGACTGCCAGAAATATACTCCTCAATACGCCAGCGGAGCCGTTCTCTGCGAAAATGAGTTTTCCTGACGAATTTCCTATATCAATGAAGGTTTTCAACGATCTGAATCAATAAAATATATCTACGGAATCGAACCCGGAACCTAGCTTTATCCGCTACAAGAAACAAGGGCGTCTGCAAGGCAAACAAGTTTAAGTGCTCCTTCCTTGATTTCAAATTTTACGCTAGCAAGTTGGGCTCGGAAATTAATGACCTGAAAGTTCTCAACAATGCCCTCTAAAATTACCCTAAATCATACAAAAATGACCCTTTAAATCATACAAAAAATTAGCATCACACAAAAATGTTGTAACGTTACTTCAGGTACTACGACGCCAACTTGATTTTATATAAATAACAAGAATAGTCTTGGTACATACTTCTGAAAGTACTTGAATAATTTGACAAAACGATATGTTTGGTGGTTTGAAGTAACGAAGTTAATAGCAGTGTTCGGAAGTAACTAATTACTTTTTTAAGGAATTCTAACTGTAACAACTATTACTTCTAAAAGTACGTAACCGTGACTGTTATAGAGTTACTATTTTGAAATAGAAGTAATGGTATCAACAGTTACTTTAAGACACTTAACTAATCGACTTGAAACTTTGTAACGTGGGGGAACTCTGTTTCCAAGTATGTGTATTCTCTGGATATGCAATACTAAAAATCATGTTGCTTTAAGTGTAGAATTTCTACGAAAAATAAGTTGTGCATGTTTTCACTTTTCAAAATACGTAGTATAAGGGCCTCGCGGATATAGTTCGGATACAGGGCCTCAAGTTTGCTAACGACAGCCATGATTATAGCTACATTGTGCTGCTATATGTATTTCTACTTATATTACGCTAGAACACTCGGATTCGACCATTCAAGGAGCTCGGCCAATGAGGCTTCTTTCCTGCTATTTCAAATTTATTGTTTTCAATCTAATTTAATACCGTGTATTATCATCATTATTAATTAATTAAACGCATAGCAAAGGGGAATGTTGGCTATGCGAAAGATAAATTCTAAGAAAAGAGATTACCATTACGGGATAGAACTCTGGGTTCGATTTTGTGCGAAGTAAGCAATTGCAAGTGGGCTCGCGTTATTAGAGGTGACAATGTACTCGAACGCAACCAATTCTGGTCGGAAGAAGAGAGGAGGGCAAGGGAAGCTGATGAGGTAGATCTGAACACGGCGATACCTCAGCATTATAGCTGCCGATAAACGACTTCGCGTGGAGATAAAGGTTGCAATATCAGCGAGGAGCTGGCTGGTCGAACCGCAAATTCTGCCATGCAGGGTCCTTGGCGGTTTCCCGGGCGACGCCGTCGAGGACACGAATAAGCCACACGCTGAAAACACAGGCATCTACCGCAGGCACCTCCCAAAGCGACGATGGAAACATCATTTCGGAGGAATTCCCTCGCGTAGGGTGAAAATTTACCTGTTTCTACGCCGAAGGTAACATTCCCCTCGCAGAGGGAAATTTTTCCAATAACCAAAAAAAAGTTATCCTGCTCCAAGGAAATTTTACAGGGCAGCAAGGGAAATTTTCCAAGGGTTCAAAGCGAATTTTCCCCACAATATGGGAAATTCCTAAACTCCGAAATTAAAGCTAGCAGGAGGTCAGGAGCTGTGGAGGTCTAATCGGTATGTTGTCTGACTGCCACGCGGGGGACCCGGGTTGGATTCTCTGGGTGGTTGATCTAAGGTCTGAATTTTTGCGGCCTTGTCCCCGCATAAAGCGGCTCCGGCGCTCATCGTTCCTCAAATCAATGAGTACCAGGTGGCAACCCTGAGGGGGTAAAGGCGGCCGGAGTGTGGTGCTTATCACATCACCTCCAAAATTGATGAGATCGAGAATGTGTGGGGCCCTACCCCCCCCCTAAAAGTGGCTTCATGGCACGGTGCTATATGCACGGGGAACTTCGCCTACCTTACCTAGTATGAGATCATTTTCTTAGTATAGCAAGGATACTTTTGTGCAGTGAAGGTAATGTTTTCTACAAAGAGCACTGGCGTACGCATGAGGGGGCTGATGAGGCTACAACCCCTTCCGAATTTTTAGAAAAACAATTTTTCAAATTAAAATTAGTTAAGAATTTGAAAGAAACGAAACTTGTAAATGATAACCCTATAATTGTGATTGCTATTTTTGTCTTCGAGTACATTTTTAAGGTAGTGAAAAACTACAAATATACGAAATATTTTATGGTGTATTACGCCCCACTAGAACGAAGCAATGTATTATCCATCATTACAATTTCAGCCCCTCCCGAAAAAAATTCCTGGGTACGCCAAAGAGGTATTTGTTACAACAACGAAAGAATCTTCCTTGCGCCGTGAGATTTTACGGTGCATTATGGGAAATTTGGGGAGTATAGGGGGATATTTCTCAAATCTGAAGTTAAAGCTATCCTACGCTGAGATTAAATTTTACACTGAGGAAAAATTATGGTGCACTGAGGGAAAGCATGCATCGTCGATGGCAAAGTTTTCCCACCCCAAAAGCACCTCGCACTGGAGCCAATTCCTAATAAAGTGTCCATCTTCCCGAAGCTACGGAACCTCCGGCAACAGTTCCAAGTGGGGACATGGCTGCCAGTGAGCCGGAATGTCACATCCCCCGGAATGATTGATAGCTTCTGGAAATCCGGGAAACTTTTCTTCCAGACTGGGGACAGGAGTGGATAAGCCTGTTTTTTTTTTCCACGGCCCAAGATGTGTCAATAACGATCACCGATGTTTACCTCACATCTTCCTGGTTCCAGCTTCTACAAACACGGAGAAAGACCACAAACACAAAAGGGAGTAGAGGCCATATAGAGAAGTAAGGCGTTCACAGTGAAAGCTACGGTAATATATATAAAGTCTGGATGACTCCTATTCCATGTATCAATGCAATACTTAAGATCGTCACTTCCTTCTTTAGGATATTCTGTATTAGGAATATTAAGATTGTCAAAATCATGCTGTATTCTACTTGTAAACAAGCTTGTTTCCATTCAAAGCTTTTCTCTTCACTATTTCGTATCCAGTTCTTCAAATCAAGTCGTGCAAAAAAGTGTTGTTCTCTTTCCTGCTCTATTTATCTTTCCTTCCACATAGCTCTCTGTTGCTGTTCTGTTTCTTCGTCTCTTTATTTCTCCTTCTACATAGCTCTCTGTTGCCGATCTCTCCCTCCTCTCCTTCTTTCTCCTTCTACATAATTCCCTGTTGGCGTTCTCTTCCTTGCTCTTTCTCTTTTCCTTCTACATAGCTCTCTCTTGCCGTTCTCATCGTTGTCGATTTCTTACTCGTCTCTTCATTATTCCTTCCACGTAGCTCCCTGTTGTCATTCTCTTCCTTCCTCTTTCTGTCACCTTCCACATAGCTCTCTGTTGCCGTTCTCAATATTCCCTCCTCTCTTAAGGTACGTCCTATCCAGTTCCTTTCCTTCTGTCACTTTCTTCACTCAGCGTCAAATGACACCTTCTCGGATAGATTCCTTTATTTCCGGGAATTACACAGGAAACATTTTTTTGGTATTAGCCTCTGTCACGAGGTTCCGGACTCACCCTGTACATTAGTTTACCGAATGGTCGGATATCCAACGCTCGACAACAGCATACACCAATGCACCCCAACAAGACTACACTGATTAAGTAGCCTGTTCTGCTCCGCCCAGAATTCCACATACTGCTCCCTTCCCGCTGATTAATTTCAGCAACACGCAACAAGGCGTGCCCAGGTGTTTATAGATATTGATAGATGAGGAGCGTCCGATAATAATTAATTCCATTGGAGCGAACGTCATATGTTCGGACAGAGGCAGCTGCAGCTGGCGCAGGAAGTCACGGCCGAGTCGTAGGTGGCACAAAGTGTGATCAGATAGGGCACATGCAGTGCTTGGCCAGGGGGATACCATATGCCCTGGCATGCTCCTTCGGTACAACAAGGGACAGCTGCTCGCGTCTTGATAAAGATCGTTCTGTTGCAAGTTCCTCGTGAGTGTTGGCCCGTCCGTCAGCACATTCAGAGACGACTACACGTGAGCCGGCCCCGTGGCGGAGTGGTTAGCACATCGCGCTACAACGCCAGGGGTCCCGGGTTCGAATCCTGGCCTGGGCATGGATGTTTATGAGTGTCTATTCATCAATTCACATCATATCATCACTCATCCCCATCTTCGCAAATTAGCCAAAAGTGGCACAAAAAGCGAAGTAAAATAAACCAAATCAAATTACATCAAACGACTACACGTGCGACTCGAGCGAAAGGTTAACGTGGCTGCCTTGTAAGCTGAAGATTGCTGGTTCAATATCCGCGGTAGGCTATCCTGAGCCACACTGAAACGAATGCTGGCGTATCTTTAGAGAGTCCAATGTAAATTTTGTCTCCTTCTATCCAGTGTTCCTATGATTTAAGCCTCGCCATCACAAATCTGTTTGTATTACGCGTAAATAGGTGTATGGAACAACTTTCAAATGAGTATTTTGTATTTGGATTCTGCTTATTTTTTCTCTTTATTACATCTGTGGCAGGCACGGAATCTAGTAGAACTATAATTCGAGAGGAAACCACGTCCCACATGTAACAACAACAACAATAAAGGTTATAACAGATCACGACGACGACGAATTGGCGAGGATATGGCTCAGTGAATGTTGGAACATGGAATGTAAGGGTTCTAAATGGGAAAGAATGTGAATTAGTAAGAGAGATAAAGGAAACAAAAGTGAAATACCTTGCAGTTACAGAAACAAAGAAGAAAGGTAATGAAATTGAAGAACTTGATGAAAACTTTCTTCTATTCTACAGTGGAGTACCAAAACAAGAAAGAGCAAGATCAGGAGTGGCATGTATGATACATAAATATAGAAAGGAAAATGTCAAGGGATGGAAATTTATAAATGAGAGAATAATGACAGTAGACATTTTAGAGCAGAAAGAATTAACTCTAGTGATTGTATATGCCCCTAACGAGAATGAAACTTCAAACAACAAAGATCAGTTTTATGAAATACTACAAAGAACTATTGAAGACATAGATAAAGAAGTTATTATCCTAGGAGATATGAATGCCAGAGTGGGAAATAAAACTGATAGATGGGGAAAAGTAATAGGAAAGTATGGAGAAGAAGTTATAAATAACAATGGAGAGAGACTATTGGAACTCTGCATAATAAATGATCTGATTATCACCAACACTATGTATATACATAAAGACATACACAAATATACTAGAGAGGAACCAAGTAGAAATGAAAAATCTATAATAGATTACATCATTGTGCGGAGAGATATGAAAAAGTTCATAAGAGATGCAAGAGTTAAAAGAGGGCCAGAAGTAAACACTGATCATAAACTTCTCATATTAGATACGTATGACCATAGGAGTTAAAAGTAAGACATCAAGGATGAATAGAAGGAAGAAAACGATAAATTACAACATAAGAGAGAAGATAAAGGTATACAAGTTGAAAGATAAAAATTTTCAAGGAGAATTTAGAAAGAAAATGAAAGAAGAACTAGCGAATGAGCAAGTAGAAGAAAGAGAAGAGGACTTAGAAAAACTCTGGAGTAAATGGAGTAAATGGAAAGGGGCAATAATATCTGCAGCTGAACAAGTATGTGGAACATCTAGAATAGGAAGCAAGAAAAAGATAACAAATTGGTGGAATCCAGAAATAGAAGCAGAGGTAAAAGATAAGAAAGAAAAATGGAAGAAATACCTGTCAGTGGGTACTCTGGAGACATTTGAAGAATATAGAATGCAGAGGGATAAAGTGAAGAAAGTGGTTCAAGAGGCAAAGAAAGAAATGTGGGAGCAATTTGGAAGAAATATGGAGCAAAATCGTAAGGAAAATCAAAAACTTTTTTACAAAGTTTTGAAGAACACGAGGAAACAAAAAGATTGCCCTTTAAAATTTATATATGATGAAAATAAGAAATTATTAACAAATTCTCAAGAAATAATGAAAAGATGGAAAAACTATTTCCAAAAATTATTAAGTGAAAACGAAAGAAACGTACCAAATGAAGAGGAGGAGGAGGAGGAGAGAAGGCCTGAAGAACCAGATATGCTAGATGTAGAACAAGAAGTAATTACGAGGGAAGAGTTAAAGAAAGCTATTAGTAGAATGAAACTAGGAAAGGCAGCTGGTCATGATGGCATTGCACCAGAAATGATCAAGTATATGTGAAAGGAAGGAGAAGATTTGCTGCTCAGAATAATAAATGTGGCATGGAAGGAAAAGAAGATAGTGAAGGATTGGGAAATATCAATACTAATACCAATATATAAGAAAGGAGATAACAGGGAATGCGGAAATCACAGAGGTATTTCACTACTCAGTGTGCCTGGCAAAGTCTATTCAAGAATTTTGGAAACTAGACTAAGACAAGAAATCGAGGATAAATTAGAGGAGACACAAAGTGGATTCAGACCAGGTAGAGGTGTCCAAGATCACATATTTACAATAAGGCAAATAATAGAGAAAGTTATAGAATACAATAGAGAATTATACCTATGCTTTATAGATTTGGAAAAGGCTTTCGATAGGGTGCCATGGCAAGAGCTATGGAAAACCCTAAAGAAAAACAATGTAAACAAACAATTAGTAGAAGCAATACAAAGTTTCTACAGAACAAATAGATGCTATGTCAGAACTGGCAATAACAGATCAGAGGAATTCAAAACATCAACAGGAGTAAGACAAGGTGATATTTTATCCCCATACTTGTTTATTCTGATGGATGATGTTCTGAAAGAAATAAAACCAAAGATGAGACAATTCAAAGTAGGAAATTGGAAACTGAAAACTGTAACTGTATCTGAACTTTTATATGCAGATGATATTGTATTGTTTGCAAATTCACAAGCAAACCTACAAAGGAATTTAGAAATAATAAATGGTAATATGTCAAAGAAATATATGAAAATAAACAAAGATAAAACAACTGTGTTAAGGATAGGGAGAATAGAAAAACCCTGCATAATAAGCCTTGAAGATTCAGAGCTAAAACAAGTACAAAGTTTTAAGTATCTAGGTGTTACAATCAATAGTAATGGAAAAATAGATGAAGAATTAAACACTCGAATAAAGAATACAAACAGATTATATTATGCCATAAACAAAGGATTTTTAGGGAAAAAGGAAATAAGCCAAAAAACAAAAATGATTGTGTACAAATCAACTTATGTACCAACATTGATATATGGAAGTGAATCCTGGATAATTAATGAAAAACAAAAACAAAACTTACAAACAGTAGAAATGAAATATTTGAGGAGAACAGTGGGAAAGACCAGAAGGGACAAAATCAGAAATCAAACAATCAGAATAACATTAAACACAAAACCAATATATCAGGATGTGGAGCAAGCACAACTCAGATGGTTTGGACACCTCAGCAGAATGCCTGAACATCGAATACCTAAACAGGTATGGGAAGCAAGAATGGGAGGATTGGGTGTAAAGAGACCGAAAGGAAGACCACGTAGGACATGGAATGAGGGAATGAAGGATATCCTGAGCAGGAGGAACATCTCGTGGAGTGAAGGAAGGAAGTTGGCAGAAGATCGTGACAGATGGCGAGCTCTCTACAAAACCTCGACACCAATCGGTAGAAGAGGATCGGAATAAGTAAGTAAGTAAGTTAAGTAATAGGTTCATTATATTAAAATTTCCATTAATAATAATAATATATACTAAAATAGATCAATCAATTATTATTATAATTATTACATTAATAGGTGAAAAAGATAGCCTAAGAATATAAATATAATAGCAATGTTCATTATCTAGCTTACGTCTAGTTACTATCAGAAAAATTAGTATAAAACAGCTGCCTTACCAAAGAAGTTAATGTCCAAAAAAAATTAATGGATTGCATATTCAACACCGAAAAGGTTGTTAGGTTCAGCTGGTTTATTTTCGTACGTATTATTATTAGAAGTACGCATACATTTTCGAAGGCACTGTCAATGCAAAGCTGTCTTTACGTAAGCTCTGCGGAAATAAATCCACTTAATATTATACAACAGTAACAAGTATTTTGCTTATTTAAGTTTTGACTTCTCTAGTTAAAACAGATCTTCTGAACCTCTCATCTAAATATGTCCCTGCTCTCTAGGTTAATCACGAGGATGAAAATGATGCATAAACGTACAAACTCTACGAAATGTTCGTGCCTTACTCAGAATTGGCACCTAAAACCTCTGAAATAGTAGTGGTCCAAGTGGTCTATGGAGGAGGCTGCAAACTTGCAAACTTCAAACGCAAGGACAGAGTATACAGTCCGCCATTTGAATGAAGACTACTTCAGATCCAGGATCCAATAATACCCTGTTCAGAAGAAAAGAGAGAAAAAAAAAAAAAAAGCATGTATATGGAAACGACGTGAAATACATAGACTAAGAAGATGTCTAGTATATAAGAAGAACATGTATGCGTGAAAATGTGCGTTAAGTATAATTCAAAACGTCGTCTCGGTCTCCGAATGTTGTATACACAATCTCGCCATTGAAAGTTCCTGGTTTGCACAGAACATGGGTGCCCTTCATCCATTCCATCTAATCCATCATTCATCCACATCGTCGCGATGGGTCTACAGAGACAGTAAAGTGATATAAGGAAGAAGAAAAATACAGAGAAAAAATACCAGCAGATCCTTCCGATACTCAAAAACAAAATTACCACCAAGTAACAAGGCGATACCTATTGAATGGGAATTTTTATTCTTTCAGTGAGGGTTAAGACGCTACCGCGCACCCCAAAAAGTACTAATCAAGTGAATGCACAACTGCAATTGTTTAATTTGTATTCGTATTGTTCCAATTTTGCGCCTCTTTTCTGCAGCAACTTTTGGCTAATCCCAACAATGAGGATGGATGATGAGCAAATTAAATTTATGAGGAGAGAAAGCCTCAAGGCTCTTGGCCACAAAGAAATTTCTTTAAGAAAATATTTTCTTTTTATATTTTTTGTGGGGGAAGAGGGGTAGGAGGGCGTGGATGCTTTCGAGTGGAAGGCCGTCCTTGCATACAGCATAAATACCCATGGTAATTCCAGCAACAGCAAAAATTTTCCATTAACTGAGAACCAGAGCGTGAAAGAAATGCCATGCTGGGGAATTGGTCACCGAGAGTTTTTGGGGGTGTCCACTCCCTCGCTCCACTTGCTTCTAATCCCAATCTCCAACCCCATTTATCTCCATTCATCATCACAGTCGACACGTTAATGCCAAGGGGGATGCAGGGGGGAGAACGCGGGGGAGATACTTGTCACCCCACTCTCGGCTGGCAGAAAACACTGGCTGGTTCGCTCCACTTCTTTGTCACGTCGTTTTTTTTTCGTCCGCTACGCATTCTCCACTACAGAAGATGCAATGCATATTTTAATATAAATTGGAAACCCTTTCTGCTCTCGAGTGACGCAAGGCAGGATTGTATCTGGAGCGGAAGGCTCGTGGACTCATCGAGCTGGAGGATTTTTGTCCAAAATCCCTTGCATGTTTACAAAACGGGACAGTTCTCATATGAAAGATGCATTTCAAGAGTGGAACTAACCATAAATCAATCTTTGGAGCATGGGCGACCAGAAACTGGATGTCGCCTTAAAATTTCACACATATAAATTCACTCACACAAATTTGCATCAATTACTAAAAAGGACTGAAATTACAAGTAAGATCGAGGTGTACGGGATTACCTGGATTGCATTTTGCAGACTAGCGAGGCACTGGCGTCTGGACTAACTACAGCCAGTATCATCCTCTGTAGGGCATTTGTTGTGTCCTGTCCATCTAGGTGTGTGTGTGATTGTCCCTTCATGGATCTAATTATATCAACATTCATTCTCATCTTCGCGATTAGTGGCAGAAAAGCGAAGTAAAATAAATAAATCAAGTAAAACCGGTGACAGTTCGTCACAGGAACGCGACAACTTCAAACTACAGCAGTGTTTCTCTTTTGGGATGGGGTGCCTTTATCCCCCCGCCCGGGCAAAATTCTGCGGACACACATGCTCTGCAAAGTTACTCCTTAATAGTAACTGACTTACTGTGTTCAAATTAAATCAGTAATATTTATATTCACCCTTACATTTAAACTTACTTTATTCTAGATAAGCTAAGCAAAACTTAGAACGTGCTTCACACAATAACAGAGAGAGAGTGTGTCGCCGTATAACGTTGGCAAACTTGCACAGAGTGGAGGACATCAATACGAACAATTTTTCTTTGTAACGTTTTGCTCGCAAAGGCCTCATTACGACGCTACGAGCCCTCGAGAAAAAAAGTAATTTTCTACTCTGTATGCATGCAGACATGCAGTACAGATTCATGGTAGCCAGTGTCATTTATTCTGTCGGAAAACATTAAATTTTATAGTACGGTATGGAAACATTATCATACCAGCAGGGTGTGAAGTCTCATTGCTTAACCCCTCCACCTTTAATCATTCATGTATCACCTCCCATACGTAAGTTGCACATCCTATTTCATGTTTCTGTATTAAAGAAGTGCGTAAGTTTTGTCCAGAGGTATTCCACACCAGAGGGTTACACAGTTGGTCCGTAGTATATTAATTTTTTTTTTTACAGAATGTATCTGTCAGTGGCAACCATGAGTCAGTACCACATGGCTGCATATATATACAGGTTACAATATATTTTTAGGGGGGGGGTCGTAGTGCAAAACATTACCGAGGAAAAATTGGCCCTACAACGCCAGCACACTGTATATGTATACGTACGTACACGTGTATGGATATACCTATATACACACGTATATATCTGTCCACAAGTTGACCACAAATCCGGGAACAATTACATGTAGGTGGTAATGGAATTCCTTCCCACGATGTTGGCACCCTTGCAACGCAACAATTGTTTCCGACAATGCAAACAACGCAGAGCAAACAATGCCTTTAATGAAGCCTTGAGCTCCGAACACGCGACAGTTCCCTCTGGGAGATTCATAAACGATACTGTTGCACAACAACGCTATAATACCGCCACTGATAGGCTTCTGCACGCCATAGCAGACGTCTCCCTCCCCCCCCCCTTCCACTGCAGAATAGAACTTGGGAAGCAAGTTACGAGATTGATGGTACGAATATTGATCCACTAAACAATTACACATGCTCTATTGTATTGATGAAAATAGTAACCGACAAACGGTGACAAAATGTATTAAACTTCAATGACAACTGAGGATATGCATATGTGGAAACAATATATATATCTCGGTTTCAACACGGGAAATAATGAGAAGGTTCACTTTTCAGCAGTACCGATAACAGTACAATTTAAATACCTGTAATATTTGTAATAACTATTGATTTATGGGTTTCATTCCCTAACAAGCGGGTATTAATTACATTATTATTGTTTTTAAATAGATACAGTGGGGGGCATGGTGCCAAAACTGGGGGGAGGAGAGTTACTTTCCATTGGTACTTAAGGTTTAGCATAGTGCGGGGGCAAAAGTGGCAAAGAGTGGGGGGTGGCAACTGCTCCCCTACGCCCCCCTAAACGCCGCCACTGAATAGGTGTATATGTTTATTTTACGTTGCTTCGCTGTTACTTCTGTCTAATCGTATAACGATGAGCCGTATTATTAAGCACACTCATTCTTTGAATAACTCGAAGATTATTCAATCGTTCACATGTCCATAGCACCATCCTAGGACCGTAGTGGTCTTATGTCAAAATCGCTTAATTTCATCTTTGCACGTCAGTTCCGTGCACTTTGAACACCAAGGTGAGTCCCAAGCACTCAGGTGTTGAAGAGAACGTCAGATATATCTGAGAGCCAGACACTTTCTTTATTTTTCAACACTCACAAAATCTTTTGATGAAGGTGTAACAAATTCCTTCGTGTCGCACATTGTGGAATAACAACAATGGGAAACCTCAGCGATAATTACGTCGTTCAACTCCTGTAATGCAGGAGGTTTGTGGAGAGAATACGCTACCCTTCAGTAACCCCCATAGGAAATAAACGTAGACCGACAATTCGGGGGACATCCACACACTTAGAAATTACACTCGCTGAAAAACAGAGCCTTACATACCTTACAATAATGGTGCTTTTTTTCTTTACAGCATCTTTCTCTTTGTTCTCTTCCCCACTTCGTTTATTACGACTTCACAACTATCGCCTTTTCTCTCCCTTGCTTTCAGAATATTTCTTACTATTGTCACTAACATATTAATTAGATGTGGTTATCTCATTCACTTTCACCTAAGCCGTCCCATTTTCTTTCACCTCTATGTCCAGGTCCGATCCCTTATTTGCTCCTCTACTCCCCTCTCCACCTCCCTCCTCGTAAGCATCCTCATTATACTCTATATTTTAGATTAATTTATTTCTATACTATATTTTTGCCTTGCCTTTCTTGGCACTGGGGAAATTTTTAAAAAGTTTGGATTGTGCCCATATCCAGACTGAACTGGGACAATCCTGATATGCCATTGTCCCAAACATAACCCAGACTGAACTGGGACAATCCTGATATGCCATTGCCCCAAACATAATCCAGACTGAACTGGGACAATCCTGATATGCCATTGGCCCAAACATAACCCAGACTGAACTGGGACAATCTTGATATATCATTGTCCAACCATAACCAAGACTGAACTGGGACAATCCTGATATGCCAATGCCCCAAACATAACCCAGACTGAACTGGGACAATCCTGATATATCATTGCCCAAAACATACCCAGGCTGAACTGGAACAATCCTGATATATCATTGCCCCAAACATACCCAGACTGAACTGGAACAATCCTGATATATCATTGCCCCAAACATACCCAGACTGAACTGGAACAATCCTGATATATCATTGCCACAAACATACCCAGACTGAATTGGAACAATCCTGATATATCATTGCCCCAAAGGGTTTATATTGTTCTTTCTTCCCCATTTCTGGTTCTTATCCACTACTATAGAGCGATCACAAAAAGCATTCGCGCATCTTCCCCTTCATCTGTTCAGCTCAGGTCATAAGGAAGCCCGTTGCACTCTACACCTCCCCTCCACGCGCGAGTACGATGCACAGGACACGCGGTTTTGCGCAAGTTCTTTGGCGTGTGGTTTCACTATATTACTGATACTTTAACGTCTTCAAGTCGGCCACATGCTACAGAAAAGTGTTTGAAATTAATGTGAAAAATATGTTACCTTACGATGTTTGCCTTTCTTATAACAATTGTTTACAAACACGGATATTTAAACCTTACCCTTATCACGAAGGTCACTTCCGAGGGCAAAAGATTTACGCCTTCTGCAGTAGCCGTTACAAAGCTCGTCAATAGGAAGACTGTACTGATTCTATTGATTAAAATGTACTAACTATAGTACAGTCACGGACAATTCTGAGTTGTAATGGTCCAACTGAAAGTCAATAGGTTGTTACGACCCACTCTGTAAAAAGTTGACTGAAGAAATGACGTTCTAAGGCCGTCAATTTTCGCTGCCATCTAAACTAGTTAAAAAACGATCGTGGCTGTTTTTTATGTAGTGACGGCCATGATACAGTTAACGTAATTTAAATGATTCAGTTTTAAACAGTACGTTTATGGTGCAAGCAAGTGTAATTTTAATTTATAATAAGTATTTATCTTTATGAATGATAAAAATCTTGAAATTGAAATATAAAAAAAACAGATGTGTACCATTTTTAAAAATTTAACAGGCAGGCTGTTAAATTTTTAACGGTAGAATATTGTAAATTTTACGGTAAGTTCTAGCAGTGCAGAAGTGTCCGTGAGTTTACTTGTAGATGCAAGTAAACTGGAGCTATTCATTTGGTTGCAAGGGTAAGCAACACGAGCATCTCCTCTCACGTGAACCGAAAACAGAAGATGCTCTTGAACCCCACCTCCACAACCTCCGCTCATTTCACAAGCTAACCCGGTACTGATTCTGGATATTCCTGCGGGATCCTCATTTGAGTAACCCGGCTGCCGCTTCCACTTTGCGGCTGGGAAGAAAAACGACCTAACTCCTCTCGAGTAAATAAAACGAAGTTTCCAATCTTTCGGCTTTTGATCTCCTCCTGAAGTTAGCACGTAGCAGCCGAGTTTTATCCTCCTCTCCAAAATCCCACTTTCATTTTTAACCACCTCGCAACTGCGTAGCGTTTGGCTGAGTTCATTCTGGGAATTTCACCCCCCACTTTAACCCTTAGTAGCTTCCTCCTTCAACCCCCTTCTGGGAAAAAGGGGGAGAAGGGGAAAAAAGTTTCGCAGGAGGAACTTCTCCATTCGGGGCAGGAAAGGATCGATAGGTCTCTCGCATTCTTCTCCTCGTCAAGTATATCTGGTACTCTTGCAAGTTCTTCGTTTTGTCATAAAGAATTGTGGCGTGTGCTCCGTGGGAGGAATGGGGGTCGCTTGCAGTGCACGCAATGAGAGATTTCGGTCCAGACGGGATGCTGCTGCAAGCCGAGCGTCTGAAGTAAACACGCAGTGTTTCTACCTGCACCGCTAAAACACCAAATGCGGTCCCAAATTCTAGGCTGTGCTGGTTTACCGTTCCAAAATTATAATGAGATTTAATTCTATATTGTCCACAAGATTTTCAGATGTGACATTCAATTCAGCTAAAACAACATATCTACAGCCCGCCTAAGTTAGTAGCGATCATCGACGCAAGATGACATGCACTAACTGGGCTAGTTCACTGTCAAAATAGGGGTGACAGTTACAAGTGGAACGCAGACGATGTAGCACAGTTCGTCAAAATTGTCTGCTACTGGTAGAACAGTGACGTTTCAAACATAGTAATGTCGCCGTAACAAACAAACAATTCGCATGCAAACGAAAGACTGACATGAAGCACACAGACTGGTTTCGCGCATGTTAATACCTACTTCCCCTCTCGCGTTTGGATTCGTCCACTCTGGCCAGGCCGATCTACTGCGGTCGGAAAGTAATTGCGGAGGTGGGAAGACGTGAATGAGCAAGTTACGAGTTTATCAAAGGATATGTTTGTAGTCCAGTCGGTAGGGCGTCTGACTTCCACTCAGGAGAACCACGTACCGTTCCCACAGTGGGTCACCCAACGTTTAAATTTTTCTCAGGCAATGCCCCAACATAAAGTAACTCTCGTGCATACCCAGCCGCTAATCAGTGGGGACTTATGGGACGATCGGAGCGTGGTACTGATCACATCACATCCAACATAACCGAGATCGAAATTGTGTGCCCGTATCACACGGTGCAACATGAGGGATAGCTTTACCTAGGACCTAAGTTGTGTTACGAAGATTCAACAAGGTGCCGAAATGCCTTCGAAATAATAATAATAATACAATACAGCATGAAAAATTGCTTTCTTTGCCAACTTCTGTTCTGTTTGTGACAATTACGGCCTTAAGAAACATTCCAACAGTTCTTTTCATGGGTACACTTCTTGGTATTGTATGTATGTAAACCACAGCAAAATAAACGTTTGTTTCTGTTGAATGCACGAGTCTTGGGTTTGATAAAGCATTTGTATTTCCTCCTCTCTTCTGCTGTCTCATCATTCATCCTCAATGTCGACAGTAATCAACATAGATCACAAGAATAACTTCAAATAACACTGCAACAAAATGGACGCAAAGGTAGGATGGGCAACACTGCATATAGAATTGGTCCAAGTCCTTTTCCACTGGAGCTCAGAGACATCTTCTGGAGAAGTGAAAACATCCTTCGGCTTTGAACATGACACCCCCCCCCCCTTTTCCTCCCTCTCTCCCTCTCTATGTGGTGTGGCTTGCAATCCAATACCCTTCGCACGCTCAGAATCTATTACTTTTCTTTTTTCGTTAACCCAGACAAATGGGGCCCTCCTTGGGTTGGGACAGCCCACGACAAGGGAGGAATATGCGCTGAAAAATTTCTGGGTTATCTGTTGTATTTGTCACGCCTATTCCTCTGTCCATTTACTTTGTAAGCGTGATATGCTCCATGGGTGGAAATAAAAATCTGGCGTATTCATATTCTGAATATTAAGATTATCATTCTAATTGCGCCATTAATTTCTCAAATACTCGTGAACTTACGTTGAATTATACATCTAAAGCCTAAATTGCATTTGTCGTATTGTGCACATTAAAGCGAGTATCCAATTCACAACAAACGAATATATATGTAAAGAAATAGTAACGACATGTCTTACCAACTAGCCACCTTCATCAGGTTAATGGTATACCTGTATTTTAACAACTTGTAAATGGAAATTCGTTTAAACAAAGATTTTTTTTTGTATGCTGGGCATAAACGGCCACCTGAAAAGCTGTAAGTCCAATAAAAATTTGTTGAGTTGAGTTAAACAAAGTTTTAACACTTCGTGTTACCAAAAAGTATTAAGAGTTTATTTCCTTTAAGGTACGTTAATTTGATAAATATGTAAAGTATAACCAAAATTATGTATTGTAATACATATAACATCAAATGAGTGTTTCAATCCGATTTCATTCTATATTATTATATTTTTAGTTCTCACATTTTTCAAAGTAGCCGAATAAATTATTATTTTATCGGAATTTGAGTTCACAAAATATACAGGGTGATTATAAAGTCTCTATACATTTTAGTGATATCGTGACAAAATACATATCTCTTGCATGTTATGTGAAGCAATGCTAATCGTAGAAGAAAGAACAGCCGTTGTTTGCGCTCGTCTGCGTGGAATGGCGTATGAACAGGTGCGGACGGACTTCACCCGGAAATTCAGAAAACCAGGCCCACCAGGCTGGCTATCAAGAATCTGGTCAACAAATTCAAGCGAACTGGTAGTGTTGTGGATGAACATCCTGGTAGGCCAGCCATAACATCACAAATTGGGCAAAGTGTACAGGACGCGATCGCACGTAGCCCCACGGCATCGACCAGGAGACTCGGTATCCATAATCCCATCAACTACCAACTGTGGCTCATAGCACAGTGGATTGGGGAACATCAAGCTCCCTACTGTGCACCAACAAGATGGGGCACCACCTCATTGTGCTATCATCATTCTGGATCACCTAAACGATCACCCCGGTAGATGATCATGCCTCACAACGGAGAGTTGACCCCCCCATCCGCTCGACCTGACCCCCTTAGACTTTTTTCATTTGAGAGTTTATTAAGTCTAAGATGTACAAGATGAAGATCCACGTCATTGACCAGTTGAAACAACGCATTACGGTCGCAGTTGCTGAGATTACACCAGCTATGTTGGAGAAGGTGTTTTGGGCTGTGATGGATCGCTGGAATCTGTGCCTAGACTTGAGGGGTGATCACATTGAGTTGTACTGATTTTGTGTCCTAATGTGATATATGTTTCACTACATATTGTATTTTGTGCAATAAATCCTGTTCATGCAGAAATGTATAGTGACTTTATAATCATTCTCTATTTCTATACATATTTATTATCGATAGCTCACTACAATGTCGATTGTTGCTCTCAACCATTTGAGTTCCATAGGGAGACAGCGAGACGGATAAAATCCAAAGTCACGTCGTTAAAACTTGTAGTTCCATTACTTTTCTCTACTTTCGAATATCCTCTTGGACGTACATAAGTTTTTTATTTGGAACTTTTTCATCAAATGGCATATCGGTAGGTAACAACGAATAATAATAATTATTAATATTCAGTGGTGAGTTTAAATAGATTGTTTCAAGACAAATTGCTGTAGCTAATTTTACATTCTTGTTTCAGCTATTTAGAATATGGCTCCGTAACAGTTAATTGTTCAAGTTTAAGAGTGTAATTCAGTTTTAATCCCTGGAATTTTTGGTCAGTAAGCACCTTGTGAAGACAACTTTGCTCTGATTGGCTGGTTTCGCGACGGTCTTACCTAGGAATAAATTACATTGTCCTCGCAGTAGACACCTCGGCATGTTGGACATTCAATTACCATTAGAGAACAGCAAAGTATGCAGTAATGAAATTCGAAATGAATTCACGAGAAGAATAAGAAGATTTTAGTACGTACAGAATTTTATTTCTCGCGAAAATATAGCTTCAGGCAACAGAGAAAAGTTCAAACGTGATCTAATTTGAGCAAGAGAAGCATTTTGATAAGCGTAAATTCGTAACTCTTTTTTCATGCCTTCTTGCACCTCATTTTAAGCGGCCACCCCTCCCCCCTCCCTCTCGCCCGCTTCATGAATTTACAGCACGACAATGCGCAGCCACACACCGTGTTAAACCAAAAAAACTTTGCTCCCCAGTGGAAGTTAGTGGAGCAATTCTGTGCAAGGCGAAAGTGGACATTGCGAGCTCTTTTCCAGGCCTCGAAATGGACACTAACCATGATGCGGATGACATTTTGTAGCACGGTTTTGTAGTTTCGCACCGCAGGTTTTACGCGCCAGTTGGTCGATTGACCCGCTGGCTTTTATGCACAGCAAACCGCCATGAAAGCCAATGCAGTCGATCGCGTTGAGGTCTTGTTGATGTGTGGATGCGGTTTTTGGACCAAAATGAGGCTTTCCCTTAACGAGAGACGATGGAGACAAATTAGTACATGAGCCTGTCCATGTAGTGGCGGACCGGATAGTTTCTGGAGCGATGTTTTCCCCCGGGAATATATGTTTTTGGGAGGAGCTCCAGTGAAGCCAAATTGTTTTACTGCCTTTGGTACGAAATCTTAGGTTCGACTCCCAGTGGGAAACTCAGAATTCACTGATGACTCAGCAACTTGAAAAATACTGATTGATTGTTTGGTTTGGTTTATTTTACTTCGCCTTTTCTGTCACTTTTGGCTAATCGCGAAGATGATGATGAGTGACGGTGTGATGAAGGGTCACTCACAAAGAACGTCCAAGCCGGGATTCGAAACAGGACCCCTGGCGTCGTAGCGTGCTGTGCTAACCAATCCGCAACGGAGGCCGGCTCGAAAAGAGTGGTTTACACAAAACGCAAATATGGGACTCGATGCGCTGACCTCCAGCATCCAGTGAAAATCCGTCCTTGTCCTTCAAAGAATAACAGTGCCAGTAGACGTGGTAGTAACAGTTGACAGTGTGATTCGAAGTACTGAAATGTGCCATCAACGGAAACCCCAAAGGCTCTCTTCAAATATGTGGGGTGTAAGGGTGAAACCTTTCCTAGGACACCCAAATGTCAATCTCACGTCCACGTAGTACAACCTGGACTGCAGTTTGCAGACTGACGAGGCTCTGGCGTCTGGGCCCTCTGGCGTCTGGGATCCTCTGTGCGACCTGTGTTGTGGGCCGTCCATTTGTGTGATTGTCCTTTCATCCATTTCATCTTATCACCATCCATCCCCATCTTCGCGATCAGCCAAAGATGGCAGAAAAGCGAAGTAAAATACATCAAATCAATCAATTATTGAAATATGTAAAGGACAAGAAAGAGGAGGGGGGAAGCAAGAATGGCCTTCCTTATAGCTACATTGCCGCAATCGAAAAGACAAGAGGAGGTAGAGGTTGGATTTTTCCGTATTCTTATATTTACTTCTTCATATTAGCTTTTTCTTAATTGTCCATCTATTTTCTGACACTTGTGGCTAATCATAAGGATATGGAGGAATAGAGATACTCGCAAAGGGACAATCATGACGGGACTCGAGCCAGGCACCTCAGCCAGTGAGGCAGCTCTAAGGGTAAATTACAAAACCGAGTGACATACACAAGAAAAGTCGAGGAGGGTTTTGCCGCACAATGTCTGTGATGCACTTCAATCAGTATAAGAAGTGCCTCATTTCTCCTACTAAATTAAAAAAAACAACAACTATGTGTCGAGTCATTCCTACCAAACATGGATAAGATGAGAATCAAAGTAAAATATATACAAATGAAAATGCAGCTCTGACAGAATAGCCTTTTCCTTCACAAAACCACGTTCACGAGAGAAAATAATGGTCATATTTCATTTAATTTACGATTTCCTAATTTCAATATCTGCACATAAATCCTCCAAGGCATATATAGCTAGTGGAAAACCAAATAAATATCTTAATTCTTCTAAAGAATTAATTAAGAAAGAGTCAACCTTCAGGACATGGACTGTTGAATAAAAAGCTCTTTCGGAATCTTAAGATTTTTACGTTACTCTTACATTTACAGAGTAGCTGAATATTAGTCCAGATTTAATTTTTCGTTAGATGGCGCTACAAGAAATACTTTTAGTTTACAGTGTTCTTCTTGAACCACAAGTGGCGGGAAAAAATCCAAAGATCGCTCTCTCCCACGATCTATAAGCAGCAAAACACGTTTTTACAAACAAAGTTTGTCTTACGTTCAATATATGATCAGATAGGCTAATTGGGACTGAACCTACAGTTTATAGTGTGGTCGAACAACTACGTGGCTCCACCGGGTATAGAACCCGAAACCCTATCGTTACCACTACGGCATCGAAAAAGACCTGCACAAAACATTAAAACACAAGGCTTTGGCATATGGTGTGCAGACAGTGCACCTTTTTAGATCTGATTATTTTCAGTGAATAAATAACCTTTGCGTTTCGGTGGCCACCACCCACGGTTCTGACCTCGGATTAATGAGATATTCTTTGTGTGGTTCTTCATCAATTCCATCTTGTCATCATTCGCCCTCATCGTTGCAATTTGGCTACAGGCAGAAAACGAAGAAAAATAAGAGAATACAAACACTAATTGAAATGGAAAAAGTCGTTGATTTACAATTTTATTAGAAGCACTAGAACCTTTCCGATAACGCAGTGGTTCAGGTCCCACTTTAAGCTGCAGGTCCAGTTTACGCAGACTTTTAAAGAGCTAACAAAAAAAATGGACTTTACAGAGCAGTCCTGTAAATAATGAGAGATACTTTACAGTGATGGATGGCGTGGAATGTCCTCACTGTAAAATGAAGTGAGAGAAGTTGATTTACATGGCATTATACCTCACGTTCAGTAATATACAATGATCAAATCCACATGTAGCAAAAATATAAAGACGCTCTGATAAACTTACTGAAACTTCGGCACTGTTCACTCAAATTACTTATTCTCCGTTTATATGCACTATATGTGTAGTAAATTTCCAGTTGGGTGTTCTGGATGGACATTTCATTGTTGACAGTCTGCTTACCTGTAAAGAGAAGGAAAAAAACGTGTCAAGAAATGGCAATTGTAAGTATTACACAAGCATTATATTGTTTGTTACTATCAAACTTTCTTACATTTGTGTATCATTAAATACGAAGTCTGTCCGAAAAGTAACCGATATTCCCTCAGCTGCAAGGTACGCTCAGCGATACGATTTCTCTAAGCCAAAACCTGTAAAGCGCTGGCAACCCCCCTGCAACTGTGCGAAGCGTATTGGATGGGGGGGGGACAATGATTCTGGGTGGTGTGAGTGAAAGTTGTTTAAAGATGTTCAAAAATGGTCGAACAAGTATCCACGAAAGGAGAAGTGGTTAACAAGAGTTTGGTGAATATAAAACTTGTGCAAAAGATTTAGGAAAAGATTCTATGAAATTGACGAATCACCATTTTCCGAGCTTTCAGTTGTGTTTCTGCATACCTCTTGGACAGTTCCTTATGAAGCAAAAAAAAATTAAAGGTTTGGATACCAGACGTTTTGTGCCTGGTGGTGCATAAACTAGGTTAGGGAGGGATGGCTCAAATCACAGGTATCCAGGCACGTATCTAGAAATATGTTTTTTATTGGGGGGGTCCGAACCAAGTGTCTCAGGAATAATAATAATGATAATAATAATAATAATAATAAGAATGTAAATTAAAATAAGTATATTAAATCAAATTAATACTAATTACAATACATAAATTAATATTATATTATTATTACACGAATAGGTAAAGAGATAACAGCGCATATTCATTACGTAGCTTACCTGTAGTTAAAATCGTAATAATTTACATAAAAACAAGTGCCCTAGCAATGAAATTAATGTCGAATAGATGAATAATTGAATATTTATCGAATAACAAAAATTATGTTACATGTAGTTGGAGAAAAGTAAGTTTCTGATTAATATTTTATGCATATTATTTTGAGTAGTAGTGTACATAAATCTTCATTGTAATGTCATTCAAAGCCGTATGATCCCAATACAATCCTTGTCTTCCAATAAGTGCAGAGGAAATTATACAACAAATGTTAAACGAGTATATTTACATTATTTAATTTTTGTACTTCGTAAGTCTTTCGGGTGGGAGGAGGTCCGGACCCCCTAAATACGTCCTCCCTGTCCTTCAAAGCCGTATGATCCCAATATGATCCTTGTGTTCCAATAAGTTCAGAGGAAATTATACAACAGATGTTAAACGAGTATATTGTTTAATTTTCGTACTTAATAAGTATTTCGGGTGAGGGAGGGGTCTGGACCCCTTAAATACATCCTTCCTGTCCTTGAAAGCCGTATGATCCCAATGTAATCCTTATCTTCAAATAAAATCAGAGGAAAATATACAACAAAGGCTAAACGAATATATTTTCCATTATTTAATTTTAGTAGTACTTGATAAATCTTTCGGGGGGACACACTGGACCACCCCTTCCCCTAAATACGTCCTTGCAGGTGTCATACTTCAATGATTCCGGCATGCAAAAGCATATTGCTCATTACGGTAAGGTTCCAATTTGGTTAGAATTTGTGATGAATAAGTAGTGTATGAATAGTCGTAGTTATAAGTTATATTTAATAAAGCTTTTGCTTTATACACTATAGCATTTGCTCTTTCTTAATGAACCAACAGAAGTTACTTTTCGGTAAAAGTGGTACCGAGATGAGGACGTTCTTGTAAAAATCGATGAGATTGAGGCTTAGTGTCTGACATTCTCGATGTTAATTCAAGTTTTGGATTCAGAAACATGTTCAAATATCTTTTGGTTGCGTATAATGAAAATAAAACTAAGTATGACATTTCGAGTGTCCGAAACGAGGTAACAAAAATGTTAAAACGAAAGTTTGTGGAGTGACATGCTGTAGATATTGTATATTTTGAGACGAGACAAAGACTTGCCTACGAATGTTTATAAATGGAGCGGACGGAGAACGAAACAGCAATTACAAGTCGTGACGAGATCGAGACTTCGTCAAGTCCGGCTCGTCTCGTCTCAATACCGTCTCTTCTTCCCGGATTACCCTCGTAGTAAAACCACCGATGCTTCTGAAGAATTACCTATGAATAAATGTACTGGCTGAAGGAAAATAATATTTTGTTACGCTTTGTTGTACACCCATTCAAGTGGATCGCATTACGTTTAAATTAAACTATATTTCCAACTCTTATCAAGATCTGTGCATAGACTTGAAGATAATTCAGCAACTGTGAAGAAGTGAGTTGGGAGTAGCTAACAAAAAGGGTGGAGTGTTCTTGCGAAAAGCAAAGCCGAATCAATCAACTGCAAAGAAAGTTAGTTGACTCCAAAGAAAGACGAGGGGCAAAGAGAATACGAACCTCAGTCAACTCCAAAGCACGTAGCGAGAGAAAAAAGAAAGCAAATGAACTTACAGAAAGAAGGAAGTAGACAAAGAGGGAACAAAGTTTTCTTTCTTCTAATGCAGATACAGAAAAAATGAAGTTCCGTAAATGAAAGACTTAAAGGGAAAGTAGATGTAGGATAAGCTTCTCAAAATTAATATTTTAATGAAACTCTATACTACTGTTGAAATCGGTGCTTGACTGGCAGTGAGAACCCGTACTTGCTGTGCAACTGGTTTCTCCTGCCTACTTAGCACATGTCCTGTTTCTCCGTTGCTGCATAATTGGATACAGGATCTATTCTAGAGAGAAGTGGAAAAACGTTGCCGCCTCGTAACGAAAGGGGGCCCCCGGTTCGATTCTCGGTGCAGGTCAAGTCCTGATTAGCCTATCTGCGCTTAAATTGAGGTTGGATATAGGGAACACTTTCAACCAGGACCAACTTTGAATTGCAGAGGTTGTGTCTGGTCTTATGCTGCATTATGAGAAAAATTAGTGAACTGACTAGAGTGTAATGAAAAGCAGTATCCTACTAGGTAGGGAGGATAGGAAATCGTTTACTTTCAAGTCGAAACACATTTAGTTATGTGTGCTGCAGAATTTAGTAGGGAAATGGTGCGTTGTCTAGAGGGAGCAAACTAACCACATCCACACACACACACAACGCAAGTTTTGCGTGTTGAAATGTTAACATTGAAAATATCAAAGGTCAAAGAGTTTGTATGTGTACAAGACGTAAAATAGTTCTGTGTAGTTAAGACACGTTTCGACGTGTAACTAATACTGTGGTCTTAAAGGCTATATGCAACCGCAACAAAATATTTGTGATACATAAGAAATCTGACTCCACCAATTCCAATTCCTTCCATTGTCAAGAACAACTTTCATGTGCCTCGAGGTGCACTTTGCACTTTGCTAGCCGGGACTACAGTTCAGAGTGGAATCCGAACCTCTGTGCAATGTGCCTCCTCCGGGAATCGAACCAGAAACTCCTTGACTGCAAAGCAATAGTGTTACCACTAGTACGCCTCATGGAAACCTAAAAACTACAAAAAACATTCGTCAGTTCTTACAATGGGGTGAAATTCTCTCAAGACTTTATAACGACCCTGTAGATCGACTGTGTAATCTAAGTAGCATGTAACAGAGATTTTGAACGGTAAGGCCTTGAACTTTATGTTCTTTCACAGCGTGGCGTTAATATTTCCTCATAGTTCATAATATCCAGCTACCCAAGGCAGCATGAAAAAACTGTACAACCACCATAAGTCTCGGAGCCCATTGAGTCGGACATGCATGGCTGCCGGCATCTGGGTTTTCAGAAGTTTGCTGGGCGTAATCGACAAAAGAATCCCCTCCTGCGCAATCCGGCAGGTGTTCTGGAGGATCGAAGGCTCCGGCTTTTGTGATTGCACACACCTTTCACTTCCCTCCTGCCTGGAATCCACCCAGACACCACAATTATTATCGCACGGTTTCTCAGCTACTCTTCCAAGCGCGCTCAGACCACAGGTATTCACATCCATGGAGTTTGTTCGCTGGAAATCTCTCGACAGTATGTTTCTGAAAGATACTAAAAATGCAGATTCGTGGTCGTCTTACGTCTTACCGTTGAGTAATGTCATTGGAACTTGACATAGTAGCCGTATTGTGTTTTATTGGAATGTAACGTATCGTATATTTTGTGTGTGGGTCCTTGTTGTAATAAACACAAGTGTGTTATTTGCAGTTGCAGTTTTGTTGGCATTTGCAGTTGCAGTTTTGTTGGCATTTGCAGTTTTGGAAGAAATAACAGCCGTGATACGTAAAACAAAAAACTTAATAATTTAGTGGGTCCATTCTACCCTCCGGAACTGAATACGTATCGTGATAGTAAAACACTACCAACAACTTCAATAAAAATATTCAAGAAGATAATAATGGACATTCTATTATTCAATTAGAATGTATTGTGTAAGTTGGGTATTTTAAATCTCTTAATATGTTAAAGTAAGACAGCATAATCGTCTCAATCAACGAACAAGATACGTGTCGGTCATTCAACAAACACAAATAGCAATCAACAAATAAATTTAACCTTTGTATAAAAGCAATTCGTACAAAAATACATTCCCAAAGAAGTATGCGAACACCTTACTAGACAATTATTACAAATATCAATAAACTGCACCGAAAAGGAAATTATTAGAATTTTGATAACCAAATTACAAGATTTAATAAGTTTCAACAATGTTGAAAAGTGCTTCAAAAACCCATTCATTACAAAACAATAAGAATAATGCATTAACAATTTGATTTGATTTCCCTGCACATATAGCCTACAACAATGTCAAGACATGCTAAGTTACTATACATACTAAGTTACAAAAAAAAATGGCCTGGTTGGCATTAAGACGTTGTTACTCATATGGTATAAAAATGGGTTTGAAATGATTCTTCAATTTTTTTTCATTCCAAACAGTTCGGCAAAACTTGATAGTAGCACCGCGTATTCGTTCAGAGTCACTTCGATTGAATTCAGTCGCAACGCAAAGGTTCAGTTCGATTTATTGATTTGGCTTATTTTACTTCGCTTTTCTCACTCTCTTCGCTAACCGCGAATATGATGCTAAGTGATCATGAAAGTGATGAACTAGCATTCACAAAGAACACCCTTGCCCAGACCGAGATGTGAACCCGGTGCCCTGACGTCGTAGCGCGATGTGCTAACCACTCCTCCGCCATGGTAAAGTTCAAGAATGCTGCAAGTCTATTATGTCGTATGATAATTTGATGTTTGGTTTGTAAGCACACAATTAGGAAAGGGCGACAATGCATGCAAGTTCGATTATTATATTTCATGATAATTTATGCACGGTAGAATTAAGTCCTCGAATCCTTTCCCTAGCGAACACTTCATTTAGTAGATGAATGATTCAGTTCGATAGTTGAAATGTTCTCTAACTCGTGAAGATGTTCCAGCGCTTCCAAAATAGGTGTCCCGGGTTCGAATCCTGGCCAGAGTATGAATGTTCCATGTGAGTGTCCGTTCATCCATTCCATCATATTATCACGTATTCTCATCATCGCGATTAGCCAAATGTGGCAGAAAAGCGACGCTAAATAATAAAAATCAAACCAATCACTTGCAAGATATAAAAAATAGTTCTAAAAAAGCTCGTTACCTGAATCATGTAGAAGTTCGTCTACAGCGGCGAGGAATTAAAGTTAGGTAGCCTGGTGTTGAACAGTCTATTCGGACAATCGAAAGGATATCACCCATCGTTCTCCCGTCTTAATAAAAAGGTTGCTTAGCAACGTGTTCTCGTACTGCAGTGCACATCGGCTCACCCACAGAAAAGGACGTGGAAAGATTCTGTGCTGGGGTCAGTGCAAAATACGTAGTCCGATGCACTCGAAGAAACAAAGCATGGTGTTCGTCGGCTGGTCGCGTACTTAACTGGCAAAGAAAAGTCTGAAATAACCTAACTGAACATGACAAATAGTGTTATTGGACGATACTGAAAGTTGCATTTGACTTGAAGTTGTGTATCTGAAAGTGAACCTACTTTCGCCGCCAGCAAATTCGCCGAGCAAAAACACGTAACTTTTCCGCCTTTCAATTGTGTCCTTTGAAGGGAGAGGGGGCGATATTGTGCACAGGCGTGTGTTATACTGCCACCTTTCTAAGAAACAAAAATTGAACTCTTCAGCTCGCAAGTTACATGAAGCACTGGTAGGCTACCGGAGGTCGCTTCCAGTGAAACTCGTGATATATAGCATAATTCCATCCTTTTTTTTTAAAGAAGTTACAAAATGTGCAATATGTTGCACAATATTCACACATATAGGTTCTGGGATACCCAGGGACGCATTTAGAAATGTATTTCGTGGGGGAAGAGACAGACTAAACACCTTATGTGACAAAAGGTACTTGTATTAGTTGGAATGATAAATATTAAAGTTTAGAGCAGCGCTGGACCAGTCGGTATGGACCCTGTCACACGGGAGATACGAGGTAAGTGATCTCAGGTGCGAACTTTTCAGATAATGTCCCTGCAAAAACTAGGGATGTTCCAGAGACCGGCACAGCCAGTAAACTATACTTTTCGACACTCGAGACGAGAACGAAGTGCCGATCTCCTTGGCTATCACAGAACGCTACGACGGCAGGCGTCTCGGGTTCGAATCGTGGCCTAGACATACGTGTTCTCTGTGAGTGCCACTTCATCAATTTCATCATATTATCACTCATCCTTATCGTCGCGGTTAGCCAAAAGTTGCAGATAAGTGACGCTAAATAACAAAAACGAAATTAAATAAACGAGAACGTGACGAATTTTTATAGATCAAGGCAGGTTTATAGAACTCGATACGAGACCGAGACACTGTCTCGTCTAGTCTCGATACCATTTCTAGCCAAAACCGGCTCTGGGACGCATCCAGTCTTGCATGAATCAGTACGTAGGGAGGAAGGTAGACTGAGCCTATTGTTGGTCCCATCACCCCTGCTAAGTTAGAGATCGAGAGTGCATCTGATCTTACCTCCACACCTCTTCCGTGCCTTCATGGCACAGTGCAACCACAGGGGATAGCTTTAACTTTTTTTTGACTATGTAATACCATAGAGGAATAGTGAAGCGATGGATAGAAAGTTTAGAGACAAATAATTCAGGCGTAACTCTTCCAGGAACGAAACTAAAGTGAAGAGAAATAGAAATTTAATGTTTTACATGACAACATAAAAGGCTATTACAGTAAAACCTCGTTAATCCGGACTCCAATAAGCCGGACTTCGCTTAATCCGGACAGGCAAAAGGCAAAAAAAAGCAGAATGCAAGGTTTTAAACTGTACCAACAGAATATAGACATGTACTTCAAACCAACTTCCACAGCAAGAGTTTCTTGTGATGCAGAGCCAGGTCAGTCGGGCACATCATCATCATGTGGGTATCGCGTACGTACGTACTGCATTGTCGTATAGCTTTACATTTTACTGTACTGTATAGTGTATTTAGGCCTATGCCCTTTAAATACACCATAATAAACGTGTTTTGTTGCTATAAACGGAGTTTTAATGCACTACTGTTCCTTTAGGTTACTTAAGTTAATCCGAACTTTCGTTAAACCGGTCAACTTATCCCCCATTGTCCGGATTAACGAGGTTTTACTGTAGTTCGAGAGAAGGCTGCTCAATGTAAACTTTAATCTGCGCAAACCGAAAATCACATGTGATGCGCTACTCTACGGTCTTCCAAGTTCACAAGTTTATTTCACAAGAAGCAGTTGCTTAATAAAAAGCACATTCTTTCACAGATTACATCCTGAAGCGAGAGAACAAGCCCGCACTTGACCTCGGTCGTCAGCCTATTTAGGAACATCTGCCAAACAACGCCATGTTTTGATGCGGATGAGGATGAAGATGCGTCTGTTCCTAAGCAGAACATTCCCAGGCTCAGAGATCATTGCAACTCAACAGAACGTTGTCAAAGCCGGGTAGAGTTGCCATCCTAGCTCTTTTAGAGCTAGACTTTGGTCTTTTCCACTCTTACTTAGCTATTTATCTCCATGAGCAAACGTCTATCCTCCGTCCGCTGTAAGAACGAAGTCAATGTAAACAAATACATGTGGTTTCTGAGAAATCCTATTGGTTGTTGGAATGGCAGCTGTGCAGGAATATTGCGCGTAGGGATATAGTGCATGTGATGAAGCCATACCACTCAACAGTTCTAAACGTTGTGTATACAGACCTACTACAACATTGAGACAAGAAAAAAAGAAATCTCTCAAATTTAAATTTGAATATTTAATCATGCGTATGGATAAATAATTATTCTAAATTGTAGTTGTGTTTACCAATTAAAAATACATTTATTACGTTAATAGCCGTTATACTTTAAAAATGGTAATGGTCGTTTTTACGGTCATTACTCCAGTCAGTTTTCTACAATGAAGTAACAGCGATCAGTTTTATGTGTATCAGATTTCAGTGTTTTCAATATACCGGCGTGTTTCAATAGTTCATGGAACCGCTGCATATGTTGAAAGGCGACCGAATCCACAGATACCAAAAAAAAAATCAGTGTCTTTATTCATAAGACAGCGTCATTCGTCAGACAAGCAGGCTGGGAAGCTAGTGCCTGTAAAATATCATTTCTTATGGTAACTTTGTTTTGTCTGTTTACGGTTCAGAAGAGGGGGAATTGAAACAAACCATTGGCGCAATGTGCCACATCAAAGATTGATGAAGCACCCCCCAACACCCGAGCGATTGATTGGTTTCGGCCCCCAACCCAAAAAGTCAACTCACGCAATCCAAAGCCAAATTGAAATCCATTGATGAACTATTGACGACTCCAAGTTTGAGTCGGGCCAAACTCCACGCAAAAAGCACGAGACAAAAAAATAATAATTCAGTTCTACGTCCCCGTCCCCCCAACCCGCAATCCCCCTCAAGCGACCCGCGAGATTTTATTTCAACGCGTATCAGGCTCGGCCTCTGAATTGCATATTAATTCCCTTCTGTGATCACACAATCCATTGTGCCAAAAAAAGCTCGCTGAAATGAAAGTATGGTGTCACACCGACGGTCTCTCTCTCTCTCTTTCCATATTCATGCTAATGACGTATATTGTCCATCGGTTGCGCCCTCTCTCGCCCTGGAATCCCAGCGTTGGGCTACGTAGCAACATTGGACGCGGAGAGAATAATTTCAATTTCAATTTCAATATTGTGTTCCAACTTACGCTTCTGCAATGATACGTTGGAAGTGTCATTTGCTCACCCCTGCCAATAGTTTCTATGGTTCGTGGAGACGAAAAATATGTCCACTAGATGACACTCTCTTGCTGTAATTGCAACATGATGTTACCGCAAACTACAAATGGTGCAATCTTTCTCGAGTAGTGAAATAACGGATACAAAAATATTTATTTATTACATACCAGGGAACGGATTTATATGTAGTAAAAATTTGCTAAATATGAAAATACATATTTTTTTTCCGAAAAAATATGGGGATAAATATGAACTTAAAATTGTAAAAATATACATTTTTAATAATATAAGACACTGCGCACGTTAACTCTTGAGTTCTAGTAGCGAGGGTGGGGTTAGTAATGGACTGTTCGGCTTAGGGGCCAATGCTTGAGCCCTCATTCTCACATTGTTGACAACAATTGTAAATAAAAAGGAATTTCAAGTCTTTTACAATGCAAGGATAACAGTTCGTATGTGTATTTTTTTAAAAAAAACTACAGATGGCAGAAAACTTGTAATTAACGGTTGGAGGGTATAAAAAAAAGGTCTTAAACTTTCGTTTGTTTAATGTCGCTTCGAACTTTGTCGGTTTTCACAAGAAATTAACCCAATTCATGCGCGAATATGAAGTATATGTTGAGAAATGTACTGAAATATGGAAATAATATGTAAAAAGAACTAAACTATGTAAAATATGAGTCAAAACCTAATATATATATATATACAAATATGGAAAATAAAAGCTGAATTTTTCGAGTCTACATGCCCGATGTGCAAAGATAATACAAAATATAACTGATTTCAGCTTCATACATAAATATGCATTTAGCTATTTGCATATAAATCCGTTCCATGCTTATTACAATAATTAAAAAAAAGTTGACAGATGACATTTATAGAGGTGACACCGAGACCGATGCGAAGAACATCGACTACCCTGTAGCAACGTTGCCAAGCCTTCGCTTGTTTTAGTCTAAGGTTCTTCGACCATTTTTTCTCCGTGATCATGAAAGCCCACTCGTAATAGAGCTTTTTAGCAACCCTAGCGTTTACACCCGTATTATGTAGGAAACCACGTGCTTACAGTAAGTTTGGCAACATGGCTTGTATCTGACTGGAGTTTTGTATCGTAACGTATGACGCTCGGCACTTTGGGGCACGAAAGTAAACGATGACAGCCGAACACAACTCAACGGATTGCTGATTCGGTTATTTCCAGCCCGCCAGTTCAAAATGCAGGAGGTAGCCTATAATATGCAGCTGATTTGGTCGAGTATATACGCCATTTTCTACACCGTTGGGAATGTAGTTGTTCCATTGCAGTGCAAAATGCCCCTTCCCTTTCAGACATTTGTTTGTTTGCTTTAAGTCCACTTTGTGCACGGATAGACTGATCAAGACTGGGTCTACAGTTTAAAGTAAAGTAGGACCCGCGGATCGAACCCAGGACAACTTGATTACAGGGGACAGCGTTAGAACTACAACACCGGGAAGCGTATTTACAAACCCTATAGTACTGCAGAACCTCCAGCGATATTTGGCTTCTGATTGGCTACCATTCCGGAAGTTAATGCAGCGTTCCTTCAAGGTAACGCTAGATGGCAGGGTTCAAATTAACAGTGTAGATTTCAAATATCCATTCCGACAAGATAAGAAACCCATTTATACTAAGCAGGGACGGCGCCAGGGGTGGGCACGGGTGGGCAAGCGCCCACCCAAAAATTCCTGTGCCCACCCGATTGCCCACCCAATCAAATTCAATAAGTACATATACTTGGAGATATATGAATAATTCGATAAATAAGTGTATTCTGGTGTTCATAACATGTATATTTTACTTGTGAATATTATCTATGCTAGAATATGCTCAAAATTATGCAGGGTATGATCAATATTAGATCAGAATTTAGGTTGAGCTTGAGGACTGCAGCTCCGGGCCTCCACATACGTATATAAATCCCGGCCTGGGTATGGTTAAAATAATCTCTAAATAAACAAATAAAATCATCATCTTAGCGTTACTTCCACCGGCAACACAATACATTATTTTGACTTTTTAATTATTATTATTAGAATAATTTAATCAAGAAGACTTAGATGGGCAGGCCATGTGACACGAATGGCAGAGGAAAAAATAGTTTACAGGATTCTTGTTGGGAAACCTGATGGTAAGAGACCAGTAGGAAGGCCAAGACGAGGATGGAGGGATAACGTTGAGATGGACCTAAAAGAAATCGGCAAGGATCGAAAAGATTGGATTGATCTTGCCCCGAATAGGGACAGATGGAAGGCTTCTGATGCCGAAGCCATAAACCTTCGGGTTTAAGTATTCTAGAGAGTATAATATAGTTTTAATTAACTCTGCATTAAAATTCCAGAAGTGTCCCTTTTTTATTTCATTACAATTTTTATAGACTTGTTATCTTCAAATATCAATATGGTATGCGAAATATCAACTTTATATTCATTCTACTAATAAGAAGGAATCACAATAATCACTACAATACTGCAGTGAATAAATTTTAATAAACCAGTTATGTATGGAAAAAGCTACAGAATTATTCAATTGCTAATGAGTGGCTTATCCTATTTAGAAATCCTCGTCCCACACATAAATTTTGCCATATGAATCAGCCGAAAATGTCAACAGAATCTGTAGATGCAGCTGAAGTAAAGAAAAAAAAAGTTATGCCACGAAGTATCCAGCAGACGATTTTATTAGTTTGTTTTTAAATCCACTTTTAAGCTCAGATAGGCTAACCGAGACTAAACCTACAGTTTAACGTGGAACCAATGTGCATTCAGATTCCACCAGAGGAGGGGGAGTCGAACACAGGACCTCTTCATTATAATGACACAGCGTTATGCCTTTGGGGGAAAATATACAGAAAGAACTCGCACAAAACGTGGCATTTTATCACCACAGAAGATGCGTCAATTTTAAGAGAGTGATTGCCTGAGATAAATATTTGAGACTTTCGGAAAACAACATCATTGTTCACGGAATTAGCTGCCTTGATCCACTAATGAAACGTTTTTCAATTGAAACTACCATCTTAACTTTCTAAGAGCTATGAACTAATGCAACTCCATTTTTGGAAGAGTAAGTTGTGGTTAATTTGTTATATTTAACCTTTAAACAGCGAAAGTAACCCCTCTCTCGCCGCGGCCTTTTTAAATTTTTACACTTATTTCAGAAAAACGTTATATCTCTGAGACTATTTGAGCAATCTACTTCGGGTAACTTTTGTTTGAAAGCAAAAACATCGGAGCACGCGACCGTGTACAATTCAGATAGCCCACGTGAGAAAAACGGGTTGGGAGGGGCAAAGTTCCCAAATTTCAATGAAAAAAAAATCTGGCGTTCGCCTCTTCTCCCGTTATTTTGGAAAAAGGGCGCAAACTTTTGCATTGTTTTCAAAGAATAGACCTTTTGCAACAAAGGGAAACTTCTTTCAAGTCTCTAGTCCTCCTACAGGCTGAAATATGACGCAATATGTACAATCCTGCATTTAGGCAAAAATGGCTAATTAAATGAGTATATCTCGGATACTATTTGAGCAATCTACTTCGGATAACTTTTGTTTGAAAGCAAAAACATCGGAGCACGCGACCGTGTACAATTCAGATAGCCCACGTGAGAAAAACGGGGTTGGGAGGAGCCAAGTCCCCAAATTTCAATGAAAAAAAATTTGGCGTTTGCCCCCTCTTCTCCCGTTATTTTGGGAAAAGGGTGCAATTTTGAATTGTTTTCAAAGAGTAGACCTTTTGCAACAAAGTGAAACTTGTTTCAAGTCCCTACTTCTCAGACAGGCTGAAATATGTACAATTTGCATTTTATCTAAAATAGCTAATTTGCATATTAGAGAAAGGGGGAGGGGTGGGTTTTCTTCCACATGACATTTCAAAGTCTTATCTCAACACCTGTCAGCGTTTACAACCTCACATACAAGTATGAAGGTCCTAAAAGCACGTGAATGTTGTAATCGGCACCATGGGTCATATATGACCCATTGGCTGTTTAAAGGTTAAAGTCATTTTTCTGCTAATTTTGATAATGACGACGATAAGGTTCAATGGTGATTAGATTAAAGTTACGAAGGGGCGAAAACAAACACAAGCTGACACTAAAAATACAAACCCTCATAAATTATTACTTCGACAGTGGTTCCAAGCGCCAGGGACTCGTTGCCTGAAAGAATCAAATTTCCAGGGTGTGTTGCACAGGATAGAGGTTGACATTCTAGTGTGCTCGAAATGGTCACGCCATGCAACCCAAGTCATTATGAAAAAATAGATGAATTATTACTGGCACGATGATCAACTTCGATGAATTCCTTGTGTCCTAAATCATTTTGTTACCTCAAAAAATATGTTCATGTAACCATACGTGTATTGCTTCTCCCGCATTAGTAATATGACAGTTCAGAAAATGAATAGCAACTTAGCTAATAAACTCTTCAATTCTGAACAGATTTTTCGATCTTACTTTGTGAGTGATATTCTGTCAAAATAGCCTTTCATTAACCTAGAAATACTTCATGGACAATGAACAAAGAATTTGATTTCCGTGAGTGTTTTAAATCATACCTATTAAGACGTTCATTTTAATATTCATTATACCGCGTTTGTTAGAACCTGTCCCGTTTCCCGCGCTAGCGATCGCTCGACATTTTCGGTGCCAATGAGAAACGAGGAAAAAATCGTCTGCTGGGCAGCGAGGAGCGAATGGAAGCCAGAAGAGAGGCGCTTACGTAGACGCTGTTGCGACGCCGCGTATTTTAATTGGCTGCCTGGCTTTGACTTTCTCCAGCACGGAGAAAAGCCAGCGACCAGCTAGCGCGGGAACCGGGACAGGTTGTAACAAACGCGGTATAGGAGGAGCGGGAAGTAGGGGATGCAGTTCCCCAGCCACATTTTGCTTCTTTTTGCCCCGGCACTATGGCCTCTTTATGCTACGCCTTTTCTACCAAGAAAAAGTATATTGTCCCTGCCCCTCAAATGTTGGCACCCAATCGCAGCTACTACAAACATTCAGATAGATTTCTCAGGTGTACAAACTATGTAAGCTAAGAAAAGTGACCCCGAAGGAGTAAGAAAACTCTTTCAGTTAAAAACTCATACGATGAAAATACTATGCTCAGGAACATGCATTTAAATTACGAGAAACTTCACGATTATTTACCGTCACACTTTCTATCATTGTCGCCGAATACATAAAATCAAGTATGTGCCTTGTATTTGCAACACAAGCTTAAACCTAATTCACATTTATTTCACTGTATTAACATGCATGAAAGAATGTGATTTAGAATGTATGACTGGGGTATGGCTGCGCATGGGTAAACACTTCCTTGAAATAATTGTGACCATCAGAGACAAAGCGAAAGGAAATGGAACAAGATGCGAGAATAGATTAGAAAAATAAAGAGGTAAACAAGAAAAGGAAAGGGAAAATAAGTAAGAGGAAAATCGGGAGTGTAAGAGAGAGGGGGATACATACGTACACATACATGGTCTTACATTTATACTGCCCACCCTAATCTATCAATAAGGAGCTTCTGCCCACCAGGTCGAAAATTTCTGGCGCCGCCCCTGATACTAAGGTTGATATTTTAGCACAATTATTTAAATCAATATTTTAGAAGACAGAAATCAGAACTCATCTTGAAGTGAATGATTTTTCTATTTAAAGTCACATCTGTGCAAACATTGTAACTACCAATGACAATTGAGAAAATTATGTATGTTCAACGTATATCATTTTAAACATTATATTTATTATATAAACGTATATTTCTTAACATAATTTCGACAATCTGATTACAAACTTTATTACTATATAATCACGAGTCTTATTTTTCCATACGAAGAAACAAGGAACAATGGACACGGAACATAAACACTTCCGGTGAACACAGCCAATAAGAAAGCTTTATATACCTTTGGTTCTGCAGCACTATCGGGTTTGTAAATACGCCACCGGGAAGGCTTATGGATATACAAAACCTCATCTACCTAACCTGCCCATCTTTCTTTTCGATAAACTTAAAATATTTTATTTCATCTGGACACTGACTGACTAACAGCCAGATACCGGGCACACCTGGTACTGCCCTCTGACACGACCAGTGTTTCCAGAACACCTCATAATTTCGAAGGGAAAAATTGTGAATATGCCACAATTAATCCCATAAAATCATCTGCAATGCATAAAATGCGTAAAAATTTATCTTCATTTTATCAATTCAATAAATGCCCACATAGACCATCGATACGCATAGAAAATTCTTGCGAGCGACTCCACAGCTGTCTTTTATACATGTTTGTTTTTACTTCACACAAAAACTTTTTTACACTTTAGTAACTTTTTCCGTAAACTGAAGGTTTGTCTAGAGCATGATTTTCTTGTTTAATTTTTTTAAAAATATCCACATGGACAAAGTTAATACCCAGTATGAGTTTCATGTCTATAGCCCTATTGCTTCCTGAACAAAAGTTACGTACGCTCAAAATCGCGGTTGCGTGACTTTTCTGGCAGTCTAGAATGATATTGCATAGGGTGGTAAGGTTGAGAGTGGGAAACATAACAGTCAACTGGGCGGATAGTTTCTGCGCATCATCAGCGCGCAACGATCTAACCGGAAATGAATGTGACAACAGTGGGCATTTCCATTCTTCCGTACTGGAGGGCGACAAAATCATATCGCGCATGGAGGAAACGAAGGAGACCATTCCACTGCGCACAATCACCGCGCATCGATATAACCGGAAACGAGTTTGCCACCAGGATCCAATTTCACCCTTACGGGATACCCGGAGTAATACCGCGCGTAGGAGCAAGATGGCCCCTCCAATACACGCCGTGACGATGCGATGCAAAGCATCTCGGGAGATGTGTTTTATTTATCGTCGGAAAAGACCTGCTCGCATCGTTACCCGGTCCCCTCTGGGACGACCTCGACGCCGGCTCTGTATGGCAATGAATTCTTACCAGGCACAATTTGTTCCGTTCTCTGGGCAGCTTCGTTGCTGCAGGATGGCGGGAAAGGAACGGAAGCTGAGAAGAACGCGCAGACACAAATCACCTAGGAATCCTCCTGGGGCGGTGGGATCTGTTTGGAGGCAGATAACAAGCAAAAAATCAATTTATGACCCGTCGCCCCTTGTTGCCAAAAGTCCCTGTTTTGTGAATCTATTGGACCGATTGACGTAGATGTGTCTCGGAACAGTGGGTGAAGGTGAGACTCGTGTGATAAGAAAGCAGCGAACGTGTGCACTTTCACGAAACCAGGTCTGCTTTCTTGCGAACTCGAAAAAGACATTGCCGCTTTGCATAGGTTATCTGTTCTCGTCATGTATTTTGTTGCTTCAGTTCCTTAATTATCCCCATCAGTACAGGAGTGGTTAATGTTTCTTGCACGAGAATGTTATTAATAGATCAGTGTGCGAATTAAGCTTCTTGCGTTGGAGGTGGGATACCCACTCATTGGTTTCATTTCGGGAGGTAGTTTTTTTGGGGGGGGATATGCAAATGTGTACAGGGTGTTCAAAAAGTTACGCAACCTTATGGGAAAACATTTCTTATTACATTTTTTACATTAAGTGCTATAAGTGTCTGCCGTTTTGTTCTTCACACAAGCGGACACGACGAACTATGTTGTATGCTGTTGAAAACCCTGTTCAATGTTATCTGTGAGATGTTACCAACACAGCTACGAATATTGTCTTTCAATTCCGGAATACTGTGCTAAACTGCTGGTGCGGATGTACTCTGTCACAATGAATATACGCTGTTCCAACGTATAGCCCACGGTTGCTCAGTTATTCAGCATCTATATATGCATCTATATATGTATTTATTTATCGTTATAACGAAACGAGAACAATTCATAAGATTTCCCATAAGGTTGCGTCACTTTTTGAACACGCTGTAGTTACCAGTTAGTTACCGCTCAGTAAACTAAACCATTGCCTTGCTGTTTTAAGTACTAGCTTGAAACATTGGTTCTAACCTATCTTTAGATCTTACAACATTTACATGTAATTTAGAAACACTATATTTGCATTCTAAGAAAACCCGAACTCATACACAAAAATAGCTATCGAACTGGTAACGCCGAAAGCGTGAGAAAAATTTCTATTGGCAAGCTCAAACTTAATGTCAATCCAATCTACCTACGAATATCTTGTGAACACTTTAATACTTGTAAAATGTCAGCACTATGTCATGAAAACTTAAGTTCAAAACAGCCTGCTGTTGTCTCGGCTTGGTAAAGTTGGTTCAGTTTCAGAATGATGGTCTTCTTTAATCCACAAGGCTCCACACTTCCGGCAGGGAAATGTTTGATGATTGGACCATTAATGGACACCAATGATTTTTCAATTTCGTTTGTTACATAATTAACAAATGGTATACTATATGCTTGCAATTCCAGTTTGTTTCAGGGGGGGGGGACATCCCTGGCAGGGATGAAAATAATTATCATCTGCCGGGGATGAAATTTTCCGTAGGCGGGAAATCCCGGGCATTCCCCCGTTAATTCTAACACTGTTATAGATGATAATTATAAGTTTTTAAAGCACCAAACGTTTGGTTAGGCCTCCCCGATGGCGTAGTGCTAACATCGTTGCCTTGTAATCAAGGGGTCCAAAGTTCGGTTCCAGGTATCCTCTATGCCCTTTTGGTTAGGTACTTCCGGGTATTAAGAAGACGAAAGCAGAGCTTAGTGTTCGCCAATCTTGCCAAGTCAAATGACAATTACTGATCGTTTTCTCTACAGTTTGTATTCGTATGGTTTATCAAAAACCAATCATGTTCAATTAAAAGTGAAAGAAGTTTGGTGATTATCATTCTCATTTTCTAACACGGATTCCTTAAATCTCACGCGACGAACATTTTGATCGCCCCTTATATAAAAGGATGGAACTGATTGTCGTAAACAGTTTGAAAATGTACTTCACATAGGATACGGAAATTCTTGAAAGTTGCCTAAAAACTTTTCTATTTTGGGGCATGGAGGTTTAACTCCCCTATTATTTTATTATTGTTCCACTTACAACATCATGTGCTTGCTTTCACGGGAGATGGGGTTCAATTTTGTGTGGGCAGAATATTGAAGGCTAGGACCCACCCTCAGCCAGCAGCAATGTCTCCCACTGCTTCCCCTGTGTGTCTTCCTTCCGAAAGGTTAATTCTGCGATCGTTTCTGTGTGTTGATCTTCCCCCGCGTTCTAAAGAGAAACGCCCCTGTGACGTAGCAGGGCCCAATTAGATCACACCCTCTCGGCCTACAACTTCGTCATTCTTTTGTAGAAAGCAGCGCGACTTATCTCCTCCAAGCAGGAATAGCTTCGGAAATAATTTCCCCCTGAAATTCCTTTTGAAATGATCCAGTATTAATTAGAAGCAAATGTCTCTTTGCGTGTCTCCTTGCTGAAGGGCGAACGTGATATGTAAATGTGTTCTTGTGTTTCGACCGAACCTCCATTATGAACAGAGCAAGGTCCCAATTGAAAAAGATGTTTCAGAGATTAGCTTTCAAACAAGAACAAAGTACTTTTGTACACAGTGGCAGGCTCTGTTTTCTTTTGTACGGGCGGGAACCTTTTGTGCTTGATGAATGCGAGAGTTCGGATGGAGAGCCTTTCTGGAAAATATGCAGAAACTCGCTCCCCGTGTCGCGTCACAGAGAGCAAAGCGCCATGACGGTGGGGCAGATTCCTACTTTATATGTGCGGAAAAAGGTGTAGGTTTTTTTCCCTGAAAGTATGTATTCCAAGATTTCCACGATTATTTCTTTCTCGGAGCGACTTGCGAGAATTGTCTACGGTGTATGAAACTTCCTTCGACAGCAGTATTTGAAAGTAATTTTTCAAATAATTAAGACAAGAAATTAAGACTTTCACAGGTATGGAAGAAAATTTTCTTTAGCCAGATTTCTGCAACACCTTGAACCAAATGTTCGCTGAAAGAATATGCGAGGTCATAAAAATGTTCATTAATCGCCAAAATCGCTCCTGCATGTGCACTAGAATGAATGCTGCAGTGAGAGGATTTCGCTCGAGCGCCAAATAGTTCGTACAGCCGACGCTAGATATTTCTTCGGTCGAGCGAATAACACTCGGACAGGCAAAACGAGAGACATACGCTCGAAGCCCAGCAGTACACGTATAACCGCAATTTGTCTGTGATCGTGGGACCTTAAATATGGATCGTGAGGCGAAAGACGCAGTGAAATTGATACTTAGAGACTATCTCCATGTTAGAATGTAGTTTAGTCGATGTTACCACTACAATGATGGTACCTCCCTGTTGGTGCAGTGGTAGCGTCGTAGCCTTTTAATCAAGGGGTCTCGGGTTCGATACCCAGTGGAAGCACATAGTGGTTCGGATCAAACTTTAAACTGTAGGTTCAGTCCCGATTAGCCTTACGGTGCACAAAGTGGACTTAAAACACTAAATCAATCAATCAATACAATGTGATATGTTAAAATGAAATAGCTATATACTGTAGTTGTAGGCTGAAACTGCCAGGACGGGTATTTTACAAATTCAACATGTACGATTATTGTCACATTAAAATGATATTCCATTTTATACGCTCGAGGGCGGAAGAGTCGAACGAGTACGAAAGTGGTCCCATGCAGTACTCAAATGTGCACCAACCCAAGTGTATATATTTTATTTTAGAACGCAAAGAGTATACAATAGACGTCCTGGACAGGCACATCTGTCTTTGGTTCAGGTTATTAACAAAGTTATAACTTGACAAAAAAATAATAATAAAACGTTCATCTTACATATTTATTAATATATTTGGTATATGTTGTAACTGTAACACAGTTACTTCTAAAAAAATCACAGAGAACTCAAAACGTGTCAATTGACACATACGTGGGTTGGAAATTTAATAGTGGCAACTATATATTCTCAAATGATACAAAAGAGATACCTCTGTGAAACTTTTATAGCCCTTCGATGTAGTCACCAGCATTGTGTACAACCGTTGCCAGCGATGTGGAAGTCGTAGTAGCAGTGCTTGTTCTGTTGATGGTTTGAATGGAGCGGTAGTACTGCCTGAATAATCTCTGGAACAGTTCGGAAGGTTCATCTTAGGGATCCAATCAAAATCACTGGGGCTGGTAGAGCATCTGCCAGCACCATCGAGCTAATCAACCACAGGTTGCGATACATGCGCATTGTCCTGCAAAATGATGGGATGACTCAGCAGAAAGGTCGCAGGTTATGTTCCAAAAATGCGGGGTTCTGACTACACAACTTTAAACCGCTAACTCCAACGATACTCTATTCCTCTCGTCACTGCGCATGCGCCTAGTGTTGGAAGGAAGAGTCAATTTACTGGGAGGTATAGTGGAACCACAAGCAAAATAGCCTGCGCAGACCCGCGACTCCTGTGCACCGTACTCCTTCTAGGAGGGGAGGGGCAGTGTGAAGCATGCTTCCTTATTGCCAGAGTTGAACGGAAGAAAGGGAAGTTGCGCGGAGACTTTTCGCCGAAGGTTCTTTTGTTTGTGGTCGTTCTATAGTAACTTAGGTATCAAACTAACATGTGGTATAAGTGAGAAACACCGGTTCCGTTTCATGGCGTATATACAGCAGTGTTGCCACTATAAAATTTCAAACCCACGTATATTTTGACTCCAATAACACGTGCATAAACTGCAAAATGAGGCACTTTTTGGTGTGTCAAAATACACACAGAAATGCATAAAAAGGCACTTCCATCAGATTCTGTTGCGTGTGATGCACTAAAATGCATCAGTTGGGAAGATCAGACAAGATCATTTCATAGATAACAAAATTTTACTTTTAATGCATCAATTGACAGAGCGTGAAATTTTGTTATCTATGAAATGATCTTGTCTGATCTTCCCAACTGATGCATTTTAGTGCATCACACGCAACAGAATCTGATAGAAGTGCCTTTTTATGCATTTCTGTGTGTATTTTGACACACTAAAAAGTGTATCATTTCAAGTTCATGCTATTGGAGTCAAAATATATGTGTCAATTGATACGTTTCTGGTTCTGTGTGTAGCAGTCCACTCTGAAAGGTGGTTAAGGAAGGAGGTGCGAATTAATAAAAGTCGGGCCCTCCCAATAAATGCTACCCCTGGCTAGAGACAAATTTTCATGCTTAGGCCAGTCGCACACCGGATCCGACACGACGCGACGAGTTATTCTTGTCGCAAACTGTCTCAGCGAAGGATTTACCATAGTCCCTTATGGGAGGCCGAACACCTGATGAAACTTTGGCTCGAGTCACCTTGCTACAAAATGATCTGCGGATGCGCCAATCCATTCACTTCAGGCCCACACGTCTAATTATAGACTAGAAACGGAACCAATTTGAAGCGAACAATTAAATGTAGTAATTGAATCTTACGTTAAATGGTTAATATCGTATTTTCTAAACAATTATTTGCTACAAATATATTCAATTCATAACATATAAACTGATACATCAATACACATTGATTCTGCATACAAATTGGCTCGTCTTGCTGCGTCGTGTCGTGTCGCGTTGTGACTCGTCGTGTTACATTTCGTCGCGTCGTGTCGACATCCGGTGTGAGGCTGGCCTTAAATTCACATCAAATTCTTGCAGAAGGAAAAGATATGGTGAAATTTGATACTATAAGGGAATTTAAGTTTAATTTCTCTGATGCAAGTGAATGGAGGCTACAGTAAAATTTCGTGAAAAATAGAAAATACAGTGTGGACCGTGAACCTACGGCAAATATATCTGTGTAAAAAAAAATGCATGATTCATTCTGAGTTATTATTTTTATTTTAATGTTTGGTTATATCTTTTTCTTCGTAGAATAAGCAATACAGTCTAGCCATAAAAATAAAGTGAATAACCTTTTTCCTGTTTACACCTGAGTCCAGCACTAACCCTCCCCCCACACACACATACCCTCTCTCTCTCTCTCTCTCTCTCACACACACACACACACACACACACACACACACACACACACACACACACACACACACACACACACACACCACTCTTACTCTCTCTGTCTCTCTCTCACACACACACACACACACATACACAAGAAAAATATATTTTATTCGTACATGAGATTAAAGATTTCCAGATTGGTGCAGAGATATGAAGTAAAGGAACTTACCGTACCTGAATATCAAATGTTTTCTCAACTGTTACACCAGGGCAAAGATAACAAAATCGAAACAAATTTTTGGAAAATATTTGACAAGGATACCACTAAAATTAGCGTTGCCTGCCAACACTGATCGTGTCGACATGTTCGGCGCTCCCTCCCGAACATATCCGAACACAACCAAGCCTAACGGTTGGGCATGAGGCAGAGGGGGGCGTGACGTCAGTAAGTGAGGGAGGGAGCGGATCAATACAAGGCCCGAGCAATCCCTCGTGGTGGCAGTGTTGCCACACGAAGTAAAATATCCCGCAGCGGGAATATTCTAATAAAATATATATTTCTATCTAAATTTCGATACTGTGAAGAAAAATTTGATGCTTTCGAATCCCTTACTTTTCTGCAATTATCGGCAAATTTTTGTTTTAAGGCATGGACATAGAGAAGAAGAATGTGAAAATGTAAAGCAAATTGAGAGTAAGAGATAGGAAATAAGGAAGAAACTGACAAAATGGGAAGTGTTGGTGAGGAAGGGAAAAACTAAATTCATTTGAGTACAAAAAAGAACCTTCAGGATTAAATATATAAAAATATTTACAAATGTTTCAAATATCCGCACCTTTCAATTGATTACCCACAAAATTAGAATAATAAAACTATAATTACGTACTCCAATTATTACAAAGGCATATTCGATAATCCTTCAACTTGATAGGAAATGTATCTGGTTAATATGTACCAAAAAGAGTAAAAACATGTACTTCAAATGTTCCAAAGACGTCGAAACAAGAAAAATTAGCAGTACAAAGAAAGCTAATGTAAATGCATGTTTTTCGTGTTAAACAAAAGCATATATGGAAGCAGGGTAGTGGTTACAGTTCTTTAATTAAAATTCTGATATGGATTATTAACGTGTAGCGGGAAAAATCAAACTTTTGGGGTCCCAGGGTCAATATACAACACTTTCTCCTGCTCCACTGTCAAGTTACACATTCGTTATTGAAATAATGTGTATAAATTAATGAAATATAAATCAAATATGCATATTTAACATGCACTATAAAACAAGTTATCTGAATGCTGAAACAAATGTAGGAATATGTTTAAAAAAAATACTACACCTTTTCAGAAGCGAAGTGCTGAGGCTGTAAAGGGACACTCAGGCTGTGTCCAAAAGGTACAAAGTACATACTTGAAATACAGTCTTGACGGAAGTGACGTCACCTAGTGCAGTTCGAAAGCGCCAAGCAAACGAGTGTACAAGACCAGAGCACGCAGCACACGAGCAGTGCACACTTGCGATCTGTGCTTGCTTTTCATTTGTTAAAAAAATGGACGTCTGAAGTCAATCAGCTGGTAGTTGTAGTTCTTCCATTGTGTGGAAATGTAAGTAAACAAGTTTTTAAAATACTATGTAATTTTATTTATTGGTTTTATTCATATATGCGTGGTTTATTTCTTCTATAGTGAGAAGGTGTTTAAAAGTGAGAAAACAATTTCTTTTCCCGCGATCGTAAACCATGTTGCGGAATGTGTGAAAATTAATTTGAAAGAGCAAATTTCTTTCATATTTCTATAATTAATAACGTGCTGTGTTATATAAACTGCACGCCGAATCATGTGTGTGTTTGATAATTTTAGTTTCGAAGCAACTTTTGTTGCATTCCTCACTTGTGTTGGCGCTGCAGTCGAAGTGCAGTTCGAAAGCTTTCCGCTTCCAGGCTTCAAGACCGCACTGCGAGTATGCTCTCGAAGTATGCTCGCTTCAAGTATGGTCTTGCAGCTTTCGGACACAGCCTCAGTACAAACTAGGACAGGATAACACACAACGATCCCAAAGAGGATTACCCTGATTGTAGATCCAGGGAGCAGAGTATCGTTGGCCCGCAATAATATTGCCATTATATTACAAGGAAGAGAGCTTGGTATATACATTTACAAAAGTATGACAATATCAATTTCGCAGCCCGTATGAACATTTTATCGAAAATTTCTAATTGCAACCTTACGTTCGAGCGAGTGGACGAGAAAGGGATATTTCACGTACTAAGGGGAAATTTCGCGGTCGCACAGTGGCAACGCTGTTCGGTGGAAGAGAGAGAGAAACGGGACGGGTTGCCAACCAACAAAATACAGACGCATACAGGGAAAATATGTGGGCAAACAAGCCCAGCGACACGTCCCTTCAAAACAAAGAGAGCTTCCATCAACCGAAATGACAACTCATCGCCTCTTCTCCCTCCACCTTCCAACCTTTTATGAATGACGTCATCACATCTTAGCACTGTTTACCACGGCAACTCTTTTCCTTCATGGAATCCTGAGATGCGAGCGAAGGCTCTGGAACGAGCGCCATCGGGGTGGTTGATGATGCTTCGCAAAGTGTTCCGCAGTTCAATTACGCATCTTACTTAATAATTAGAGGCAGTGAGGCATTTACAATTTTATGTGGGGGGGGGCTATTTTCTTTTTGCTTTTTTTCATATAAAAATATGCACATACTGTGCATATTTGTGCCACTTCAGTGGAGAGTTTGAGGTACTGTTATCATACATAGTATTTTAAAAAATAAGATATTTTGAATACTAATACCAAAGTACATTTATTTGTGTACAGTATATCTGTCGGTCTAATTTCGATTGGGCAGAGATATGCCTTGTTCTCGTTCTCGTTTCAGTATGAAGCATGGGCGTCGGCAAAAGGGGTGGGGGTGTCTGGAAATTGGCATCATTAATTTGAAGTTACAAGACAGCAGTAAGCATGTTATTTTTATGGTAAATAACATAAATAAGTTCAGTTAGTATTCGAACAGAATAACGAAGTTTGAAAAAGTGTGTTAGATCGAGAAAATTGAGTGTAGAATGCAGGTTTCACCGTTTTGAAAATTCCAGAAATGACATGATATGAAATTTTTATCTCATAGGTCACAGAGAGTAAACTTTATGACTAAACTCCTAATTTTTAAAGTTTTTTTTTCCTGAGGGAGGTGCGTAAATAGTAACAAAATATAATAACTACACATTTCATTACACTAACTGTATGAAATGTAAAAAAGTTAATAAAAAACAGTTGTGCTGTACAATCAGTCATGTGGTGGATCGAGTAAAACTGTTTCTCCAATGATATAGTATTATGTAATAATAATTTATTGTTATTATTATTATTCGTAATTGGTTTATTTTTATTAGTTTATAACAGTTATTATATTATAACAGTAATAATTAACTTGTTGTTTCTAGTATTCATTTTTTTTATCAAAGACCTAGCCTCCCCTACAAAAATTTCTGGCGACGCCCATGTTATCGAGGGGTATAATCTAGTTCTCGTCTCGATTTCTACAAGACCGTCCTCGTCTCGGTACAATCCTTAATGACAGTTGTGTTAGCATTAAACATCTGCTTAAGAATGGACTTAACATTTTTAAAAAGTGCAAGGGCGAATAAAACAAAAAACCTTAGAAGTCCAACAAAAATTGTAGGACAGAATGTATTGTGAACCAGTGAACGCATCAGTATATACCGCTCAAAGGTGCCAGCTGCAACAGTGATCAAGGACATTTCGTAATTTCGAAGGTGCATTTGTATCAGTGAAAAGCGATATTTTCTGGAAGCCTAATACTGATAGAAATTCTTCGACAAATAAAAAATGCAATATCCCTGTGCATGCCTACCAACCCAATAAGTACAAAAATGGAAGAGAAAGTTTGGTAAGTGCGTCACCTGGTGGACAGATAGGAAGAAAAACTTTCACAGTGGTGTATAAGTTACAGAACCGCTCATTCCAAAGTTAAATAACAGGCAATTTTAGAGCACTTGAATATATATGTTGTTCAACAACCATGCCATGAAAATAAGCAAATTTTTCTAGGTAAAAATCAAAAACAACTTTTTAAGTTTTCATCTTACGTACTGCATATCAATCTATCTTCGTACAGAGAATTTTCTTCGGATGGTCAAAATTGCCAATATTCTTTCTCCCTCCTTGTTTCCCTCTGCCTCTTTGTCTATTTCTTTCTTTCTTCGTTCCTGTATCTATCTCTTCATTACTTTTTCTCTCTTCCCCTTTCTAACTTCTCTCGATTTCTTTCTTTCTCTTCCTTCATCCTTCTATTTTCTCTCCTTCTCTCTCTTCTCTACTCTTTCTATATGTACTCCTTACCTCTTTATTACTCTGTTTCTCTATATACCCTCTCTCTCTCTCATTTCACATATCTGTCTTCCCCTGTCCACTTCTCTTTCTTTCTTTCTGTTTCTGTATCCTGTCTTCCTTCTTTCGTTCTCCCTCTCTCCGGCCCTGTCTACTTCTTTTCTGTTCCTCTATTTTTCTTTTTTTCCATCTCTATCTCTATAATTCTCTCCTCCTTCCTCCGTCCCTTACCTTTTTCTATCGCTTTTCGACTAAATATTTTCTTCTCTCGCTTTATTCATCTATGTAATATGTATATGTGTGTGGTCTGAAACAATTTTTTCTGAAAATTTGTCAAGTAAGCTATTTGTGTGGGCAGGAAAGTGGGTTAAGATTATTACACCGTGGGAAAGAGCCCCCATCATCGCGCCAACCTGATAACGACGCTCCTCATATCACACTGCTTTCTTGAACGTGGTTTTTGACCTGAACACAACCAGCATACGAAGCGATGCATGGTTTCCACAATGCAATCACAGAATAATTAATTGCTAGTGGAATTCAATTACATCCCGATTGCTATTGAAGCAGCGTTCCTGCTGAGAGCTCTCTCTACAGTCATGTAACGAGGCTTCCTAGTGGCCACCTACCTCATATTTAAATATGTAAAAACCCTTATGCCAGATCCGCGTAGTTCATTGGTTCAATTTTCCCGGTTATGTGGATTCTACCGTTTGGTTCCAGATTAATTCCAGACTAAACTAATACAACATGATAATTACTTGGTTTCAGAACAGAGAAACGGATATGGTGGAAAGCAAAACTTCAATTGCAAGGTTTCTTAGTTAATAATCTGTATTAGAAACATTTCCTAGGACCATGTTGTTTGTCATTAGTACGTATACCTTTGTGAACAATGTGCATCCAGTCCACATCTGGTTACTTACACGAAAATTACTTTCGCCATTTCGTGTTTACTAAACCAAGATCCACAAGCAACGTTCACCATATAGATTTGGGGAAGTACAGAGAAACACAATATATACAATAGAAAAAGAACGAGATGATAAAACACTAAAGATAATGGCGTCGCCTTATGTGGGGCTCATGAGTAGACGAAATATTTTCAGGTGGGCTCTGTAATTTTTTCAGTTCCTCTCTCTCTTTCTCTCCCTCTCCATTTTCTCTATTTTTTCTTTTGTCCCTTATTTTTATTTCATTACCTTCTCTATTTTCCTCTTCATTTCTAGATATTCCGTTTATTTTCCTCAGTTTTATTTCACGTTATTTTGATTCTAGCTTTACGTTAATAAATTAATCTTCATTTTAAAAATATTTCGATTGGCACGCTTGAATTTACGTCCAAAGGGGGCTAAGGCCCGAACGTTGACTACAACGCTCCGTTCAAAAGCCCGAATTATCAGAATATTTCCATTATCCGAAATGTCCGGATATCCGAATGTTCATATTATCCGCACAGTTTCATCGTATATCCGTTTTATTCTTCATGTTCCTATTTCACTGTACGGATTTGCTACAAATCTTTCATCAAATCTGTATCATGCGGATATCCGAATTATCTACATTTGGATTATCCGGATTGTCCGTACTATGTGATTATCCGTACTACCCGGATTGTCCGTACTATGCGATTATCCGTACTATCCGGATATTCCGATTATCTGTTGCATCCGAAACGGATATTTGAAATCCGGATATCCGTTATCCGAATTTTATGGCCATCCCTAGTATTTACATCTCGAGACGAGATCGAGACAGGCAATTAAAATTCAAGGCAATACCTAGGTTCTGCCAAGTCTCGTATTGTCTCATCTCGATGTAACCTACATTCGAACTTCTCGAACCTGCGTCTGTTTCATTACAGGGCGGCAAGGGAACGCACAAATGGCAGAAGAACAGAAATCATATCAAAATTGAGGAAATCTGAAACACTAGGCTATAGTATACCCTGCAATATCACACACGATCTCCATCCGTGCAAGAGACCACGAGAGCACTTGTTCCACCCTGCACCTGTTACAAGTGACAAAGAAAAAAATCGATAAAAATTCTCCTCTTAGAGAAGGAGCGATAAAAATAAAATCCACGTACAAGGCAGGAGATGACGAATGACAGAGGGTGTCGCATTTGACGTCCTTAATCCAGGATTACAGAGGGAAACGTCACGTGATACGCAGATTGAGCAGTGCGACACGCGTTCCAACGTCCAAAAGACCTGCAGGGTTACGAAGGCGTGGCATTATCAGGCGATACGTGGTCAGCTTCAAAATGGAATATATTACTTGTATGATTAATTTCTCCCGTGTTGCCTTCTTGTGTGTGTGTGTGTGTGTGTGACTTTGGGAGCAGGCTGACGTGATATCTGAATATGATTTTTTTTTTAATGTATCTACCTGTCAATTTTATAGCAAAGCGGTTACAGGTTTATTATTTTTTTCGCGTTTGCGGAAGGTGCACGGTGGGAGAGATATTACAAGGGTGAAAATGTCATACACAATGTAGCTTGATTAACCAACATTTGTTATTTACTTGACCTATTCAGTCAATTATGGTTTACCTATGTGTTTTGTTCGTAGCTTCTTTTTTCTATTAGAGTGCACGGTGTATTTTGGCATTCGACTAGTCCACGCGGGAATCCGGGTTCGATTCCCAGTGTGCGTGATCTCATATGGGAAATTCACCAACAACAGACCTCAACAGATTTCAGGCTCTTTCAGCCTCTCATCAAGGAACAGCGCGCTACGACGCCAGGGGCTCCGGGTTCGAATCCCGGCCTGGGCATGGGTGTTCGTTATGAGAGTCCCTCCATCAATTTCATCATATGTAGACTGAAAATAAAAACCGGGCTGAGTGCCACAACAATCGATTTCCATTTTATTGCTAAAATATGGGCCATGTGCCTATGCCAGTGCGGTAAAAACCGGGCTATGTGATATGCAGTCTGCAAGTAGTTCAAACATTAGCCATAAGAATGCGCCTTGGTCTAAGTGCCACCTGCTGTGTATCAAAATACGGGCTATGTGCCAAGCGACATGTGACTGGTTTTGTGGTCACTTGGACGTCTTGGAGGTTATTGTGTGCTGCGTTTCCTCCAAAACAAGCCCCGTCTAATGAGGTAAGCCTAGAACGGTAATGTTAACCTTGTAGGATATCTTCCAAGACAATGTTTTTCCTGTTTTTCTCGGAACTTACGGTAGATTTTGGCACTTAGCTCGGTTTTTGTTTTCAGTCTACATATCATCACTCATCCTCATCTTCGCGATTAGGCAAAAGTGGCAGAAAAACTAAATGAAATAAACCAAATCAATCAATCAAGAAACAGCTGAGAGTAAGTGAAAGAGGGGAGAAGCGAAATATATCAGTGTGGTGGGAAAGAAGGAAAGAGGAAAACTAGCTTGGCTCAGGTAGGGAGGATAGAAACAGGTATGGGTGTAAACTGAAGCAGGGGGGAAAAGTTGTGCTCACGATGTGGGCAATATTCTGCTACGCCTGACATAGCAGGAAGAGAAGTGGCAGACGAAGGAGGAAAGAACAGAGCAAAGAGTTAGAAGGCACCTGTAGAAAGTGAAAGAAGGTGATAGACTGCAGAAAGGAAAGTCAAACCGTTTCACCGTATTTCTATTCTACATATTTGCCATGAGCAATATAATTTCAAGCTTTGTGTCCTGAGTATTTGTGCAATCGACCGGCCGGCTCAGTGGTCGAGCGCGTTCATTAGTTAGCTTGCGATCTCGCTTCTGAAGTTCCTGGGTTCGAGTCCCGACCTCGGCATGGGTGTTCCTTGTGAGTGTAACATAATCAATATCATCTAATCACTACTTATCATATCGATCGTTGCGATTAGCCAAAAGTGGCAGAAAAGCGACGCTAAATAACGCTATTACAGAAATGTCGAAGAGAGAAAACGCGATTGAATGTATTGGGACAGAACGCTGGAACAACGATCTCATTGTTCTTTGTCAAAGTTTCTATGTCACAGTTCTGGAAACCTACTAGTCCTTTCAAATTGCAATAGAGATTCTGAGGAAAATAAAAGAATCAAGAGAAAGAATGAGAAAGTAAACAACTGTGGATGGATGAGAAAGAGAGAAAGAGAGAGATAAAAATAGATGTAGAGAATTAGAGACAAAAAGAGGAGAATGCATCACCTTTCTCTCACTTTTGGCAAAATGAGGAAGATGATGAACACATATGAACAAGACACAACACAAAACCACCACAGAGTATTCTGCTGACTGTGGCTCAAGACACCAAAGCCTATATAATTACAATTAGCCTGCAAAATGCAGTCCAGGGTACACTACGTGGAAGAGACAGTACAGAGAATAAGGAGGAATTGTGGCAGAAAGAGAGAGAGAGAAAGAGAAACGTAGATTTGGACACAGAAAAACAGAAAGAAGTAAGGAGAGAGAAGCAGGTAGGGAAGGGAGATATAAAAGTAAAAGGAGACATACAGAGACTTCAGAAAGAGAAAGAGGAGGAGACGCAGATAATGAGAAATAAAAAAAGACAAAGGAGTGGAGCGGGAGTTTTATATTTTCGCATTACAAAACGTTGCATGCTTGTTTCCTGCTACCACCGTCTGTTTTCGAGAGTGGATTACACAACGACCGACAACCGACAGGCCGTGAACTTCTATAAAAAGATTTTTATCGAATTATGGCGTGTTGGGCAGGCAGACGAAAACTCTCGGCACGGTATTGTTGCTCTGTGTTTTCCCCGAGTCCCGCGGACACAGCGAGGCAATTTCGAAAGGGTTATTTTGTTCCGAAATTGGAGCATTCGTGCCAACAGGTAATCCGAGACGCGAGGCGGTGCGTGAAAAGATGCTGACGCAAAGCCTCCAATTCCGACTGTGGCTTTTTCTCTCTAAATAAGACCTTGAGGGAATCAAATAGGAGGTAGACTTGTTTCTCCAATATAAGGCGTGTCCGCTATGCACGGAATTTGAAATTTGCTCGTATCCCGCATAGCAGCCTATGAACAGAGCAATTCAATACCTAAGTTTGCAACGTTACAGTGGCGAGTGATACATCAATGCAAAGGGATACTAATAATATTTCAGGGTGGCCACTCTAGGACCATGAGGATAATCAAGTATAATTCCCTGTTTTCAAGGCAAATTTTCTAAATATTCAAGGATACAAACAGATGTTGTTGTTTTTTCGATTTCAACCTCTAACCACCCACATAGATACACACACACAAATAAATTAACAATATTAAGGGTCTGTGTGACCCCAATGTATGCAAAACTTTTAATTCAATTAATATATTTAAATATTTAATTTAGGGCAGGGAATTTACATTTGCCATTTCACATACTCACAAGGGAGGTTATCTAAGTATCCCCCTCCGATTTGCATGAAACTTGGCAGGTGTATAGAGGGGCCCAAAGGAAGAAATACTTGTCTCCTTGTTTCGGCTAAAAAGCTGTTTTGGGGGCACCCCCCCAAACACCCACACACAAATGTCAAGATGAGGAGAAATTGTAGTGAGGATCTGACCCCTGTGTCCCCCTCCAATTTCCATGAAACTTGGCAGGTGTATAGAGGGGCCCAAAGGAAGAAATACTTGTTTCTTTTGTTTCAGCTAAAAAGCTGCTTTAGGGGGCAAAACCCCCACAAATGTCAAGATGAGGAGAAATTGAAGTGAGGATCTGACCCCTGTATCCCCCTCCGATTTCCATGAAACTTGGCAGGTGTAAAAGGGGCCCAAAGGAAGAAATACGTATTTTTCTTGTTTCGGCTAAATAAAGGTTTTAGGGGGCAAAACCTCCCTCAAATGTCAAGACGAGGAGAAATTGAAGTGGGGATCTGACCCCGAAACCAAGTAAATATCGCATAGGAAGAACACGCACATATAATTGGAACACACACAGCACAGAACTGTAGTATTGTCGGTACCAAACGCAAGTGCTATCGTGAAGGACGATGGCGGTTGAAGTTCTGTGCTAATAGTACTGGCAGATACACAAGTGGGACACTTGAGATATGAAGTTCATATCACTGGCAAACACAGATCTGTGCTGTGCTGTATGTGTTCCAATTATATGTGCGTGTTCTTCCTATGCCATATTTACGTGGTTTCGGATTCAGATCCCCACTTCAATTTCTCCTCATCTTGACATTTCAGGGGGGTTTTACCCCCTAAAACCGTTTTTTAGCCGAAACAAAAAAAACACGTATTTCTTCCTTTGGGCCCCTCTATACACCTGCCAAGTTTCACGGAAATCGGAGGGGGACACTTAGATAACCTCCCTTGTCAGACTAGAAATACATCTCCAAACACAAGTAACAAATATTACGGGATATACTAATGTACGAAAAATTGTTAACTGTATAACAATTTCAAACTCAAATTTACCTACTAAACTTCAGGATATCTTATCTTGCATTAATCTTCCGTCTATCGGAGGATAGATTGTTCTGCAAAGGACACTAACAAAGTAAACGGATCGAGTAAATTCTGTTTTATTTTCCACGCAGTTTTCTCTTCCCTCCTCGTTTAAATTCAAAGCTAAACTGCGAAAAACTTGCTTAACGCATTTATTAGTATGTATAAATTCAATGGGATTTGGAATAATAAAAGTTGCAATTTTTCAAGTCTACGGGGAAAAAGGCACGCAGAAATCACGCATAATTCCCGGAATTTAAGGAATTCCCGATATGTAGCCACCCTGCATTTCATACGAAGTTAATGATCAAAGGATGAAATTTGAGTCGAGGAGGAGGGTTGGATATTATTTTCTGTTAGTGTTCTCGCTTCTTGGAATCTTCATCATTTGGTCGACACAAATTTAATCCAATATAAATTACGAGGAAGGGGGGAATTGTGGTGGCAAACGTGGGCATCCGGAAAGGAGTAAGGTGACACAGAGAGTGTACGCACTTGACGAAAGTGATTCTCAACGTAAAATTATGTATACTTTACATAACTAACTAACTCTCTAGCATTCTTAGAACCCACGGTTTATGACTGCAGCAACACAAACCTTCCAATGATTCCTATCTGGGCAAGATCAATCCAATCTTTTCCATCCATACCGATTTCCCTTAGGTCCATCTCAACGTTATCCCTCCATCTTCGTCTTGACCTTCCTACAGGTCTCTTACCATCAGGTTTCTCAACAAGAATCCTATAAACTTATCTTTCCTCTCCCATTCATGACATATGGCCTGCCCACCTATGACTTCTTGATTTAATTATTCTAATAATATCTGGACATGAATACAAATTATGCAGTTCCAAATTATGTAACCTTCTCCACTCACCTGTCTCCTCAGCCCATTTAGGTTCTAATATTTTTCTAAAGATTCTATTTAATTACTCTTAATTTATGTTCCTCTTTTAATGTAATGGACCAAGTTTCACATCCATACAGGCAAAATTACTGTTTTGTATATTTCAACTTTTAGTTTCTTAGATATTATACTAGAAGATAGTAATTTGCTTTGATTAGTATAACGTCGTGTGAGAACCAGGGGACGTAACTTCAATTTATCAAATTTACAGGAGAGAGGAAATAATATATTCTTATTAATATGTATGACTTGAAAATATTCAGGAAACTGGAGATACGTGGCTCCACCTAACTGCTAAGGATTAGAAATGGAGATACGTGGACCTGACTCCAAATAGAGCTCTTCAGAGGAGATACGTCAAACAAAACCGAAAACAGCTTTCTTGGAGTTACATTCTTCTAATTCTAGTACGACGATGAGAGATTGTTAATTACAGGTAAGACTGGTGCAAGGTCTTCACAGTAACGCAATAACTTCGAATCGAAGCATTATATTGGGAAGAAAATAGCTGTGGACGTCCATGGTGACAATATTGTCAGGATAGTATACATTTCGTTAAGTTAAAATCCTGCTGAAAAAAATCTCTATGGTTAATACTGAAATGATGTTTACAAGAATTGGCACACAATTGAAATTCACTGAGATCTGAAGATAAGTAGGCTATTTAATTTAATCTTAAAAAAAGTAACACGATTTGAAGAAAGTGAAAAAAAAAAAAACAGGGAAAATCAATTAAACCTATTTACTGATTACAAAAACATCCACAGCGAAAAGAAAAGAGAAGTTCTGTAAACGTCAGAGTGGAGGGTAAACCCCGCTGAAAACCAATTAATAATAAAGTTCTCTAGATCTTGGATAAGATTAAGCCATCCTTTTCGACAAACTAATTACAACTCCTCGACTAGCTCCGAAGGCAGTTGAAATTATCGATGCCTTCCCTGGCAGGGGAAAATACTCGTCAAGCCACCGCCAAGAAAATGTTCCTTTTTTTTTTTCCTCGTCATCCCGAAATGTACGTGAACCGTAATCACCGCCATATGTTCGCCTCCATCATTTCTAAAGCTAATTAGATTCCGCTGCACTGTCTCATGGCAAAGAGTGGAGGAACGATTTCATAACGACATTAGGCTAATACTCAATTTCCTTTCGTAATCATCTTTCATCTCGGAAGCATGGAGGACGGAAGCTCTGCTTTGTCTCTTCCTCTTCCTCCGTCTGCTGTTAATTCTTTTCCCCTTGACGTGTCTTCTGGAGCCTGAACGTCAAGGTGTGTCGCCCGGCTCCGGCAGTATGGATTTCCATTGGATCCCGAGAACAAATCCAAGGCCATTAGCAGGAAAGAAGCGCGGGAACTTTCTGCTATTGATTTGCCTCGGACGGGGACGCAATTATCGGACATGGCGGAATTAAGTTCGCTCCTCGATCGAGATTCCTTTCTTCTTCTTTCTTTCCTTCTTTCTTCCGCTGAATTGTGCATTTTTACGGCCCAACTCCGCGATTATTCAGCGGATGGCGCATCAACCACTTTTTCCTCGAGGTTACTTGCTGGTGATTTCACATCTACCGCCTCATTCTGTATACAGTGATTTTGTGTCGGAAAGGAGGCTACAGTTACTTGCAGTTTTTCTTCCTATTGAGCAGGCGCGATGAGCTACTGCGCACATTACTGCGCAGAGACGGAATTGCGTGGAGTGGGGGAAAGCGACTGCAGTTACAACCTTCCCAGCAGCGTGTACTGCTTCGCTCTGGCCAATTATTTGCCTCGCTTCTCTGACGCTATGTGCGAACTTGCTCCACAGTTAGCTGGGACAGGGTATAGCACAGCGTTTCTCAACCTGGCCCTGAGAGATTCTCCTGAGATTTGCTGCTTGCAGCCCGAGCTGGCAGCCGTTTGGAAAGTCCACCCATGCAGCATCCAAACTTGAATTACAATCGTGGGGCCGTTCTCCTGTCAGGAGGGTGAAGGGACTTGCAGCCCGAGCTGGAAACCACCTGGAAAGATGACCTTTCGTTCCGGTTTCGACTGTGATAACAGAAAATGCTTCCAAGACAGTGGCGGTGAGCGATTAAACTGTCTAACCGGGGAGTTGTTTGCTTCCCGTCTTCAAATTTAGAGGTTGGCGGATGAGCACCGAGGTTAATTTAGTTTCCGCAACAATTTTCATTAACAAATGCATTGAAGTGGAAATATTCTGATTAATTGGAATTTGCCAGTGTCAGAAATAGAACATGCCAATGAACATCAAGTTACCAAATTAATTAAATGATATTGGCCAGAGGAAACTAAAGACCCAGTTGTTGTGAACTAATTTAAACCAAATTTTATATTTGTCAATAAGCCTAAATATAATCGAATTAATAATCTATACGGTTATGCCGTAAATTATTTATTAATATTAAATTTCAAGGTATCGACTTTTAAAAAAAAATTATTTACCGGTCAACTTTTAAGTAGTTATTATACATTCTTGTGTAGTTAATTCCACGTGAAACCGATTACGGAAACACCTCAGTGGTAGTAGTTTACTGATACACATTCAAAATTTCCCTAACACGTCCACTGGAGAATTAACGACCTTCTCTCGCTGAAGGTTCGTTATTAGTTTTAAACGCCTTCTTCAGTGCTCATCGATTAATTTAGAGGGGGCGTGTTCCGTTAGCCCCTTTAGACGTCAATCGGAGGATCGCTATTTACTTTTAGTTCTTAACGTCTTCTTCGTGATTGCTTAATTTAAAATGCCATGGCAGAGGAAATTGCCTGTTTCGACACCGCATGGGGGTTGTACTTACTGGTATGTTACTTGACGATTTATTATTAGTTTTATACATCGCCCCCTCCACTCCTCATCCATCCCTGGACATCCTTGAAAATTAGCCTCGAAAGGCCCGATCAAGATTATCAATGATATTGCCAAATAAAATTCCCGCACTTCCTCAAGCTTTTCAGGTATTTTGAAATAATTTTTCAAACCATTTTGTAATGTTTTAACTTCCAACATTTTCTATTTTAATGGAAACATGAAAGCAATGGCTACGGTTGTAAGAATCATCATATTGTTTAAATATTTATTTTTACTTACGAACTTCTGTTTCATTAATTATGTAAAAGGTTAGCACATCGCGCTGCGACGCTAGGGATCCCGGGTTCGAATCCTGCTCGGGCTTGGTTGTTTGTAATTTGTGGAATTTCCTGACATTTTTAAAGGCTTCTTTATTTCGAAGATCGAATTCCCTGCTTTTCCAGTTTTTCCAGGATTTCCATACAATATGATCTTTTTTGGAAATACATTTACACCCTACTAAAAACCTCCAGACACCAAAAACACAATTTACAACTCCGACGAGAATCGAGTGTTTCTATATATGGAAACGCAAGCTGCAAAAACACCCCCTTCCAAACAGGGTGTCTGTGTAAGGCAGCGCCTCCCCGCATCCTATATACAAAAGAAGCCGTATTCAGTCCGCTGACGGGTGTTATCTGAAATCTGAAAAATCGCGCAAGGAAGCTATTCTCTGAGACTCGCAGTTTCTCGAGTCTGAAAAGTTGACAGTTGTTTTTGAAATGGTCGGAGGGAGGGGGGGGAGGAACTCGCGTGCGTCCACGTTGCCATCAAGGCAGTGGTAAGGAGCTTTTGTCAAAAAGGCTTTCTCATTACGTTGACAAACTTCAAGATTTTTGAAAGAAAGCTCCTTCGATAGTGGAACTGATTTTGTTCACTGATTGCCTGTGTTGATAACACACCTTTTCTCCCTCATGCCTTTTTTGATCAGTTACTTTGTCCGCCACATCCGAAGCAAAGTTTTAACGTAAGAGAAAGTAGAATTTCATAAGGTACTGAAAAATGAACTGAAAGCAAGAAAAATGATGGCATGTTATATAAGTACGGCTATGTCTCTCATGACCTTGCATATATTTTTCCTTTATTCGTTAAAGGTAATGAACTACAGGGTGGGGTAGAAAAACCTGATGATTTTTAAAATGATTTAACACAGTAAATATGTATTGAAAAAAATATGATTTACACTAAGACGAACTTTGTATATTTACTGTCTTAGGTTTAAAAATCATCACGCTTTTATGCCCCACCCTGTATTTAAAAATTAATTCAGTAGTTATTGAGAGGAATTGAATCGGAGTACTCTGCTATTGGGAAACGCCAAATGGGGGAGAACATGTAATGACTGTAAAAACAAAACAAAGCAGCTGTTAAACTGATCGTTCATTTTTCTACGGTACACAAGACATACATTTAAATCTTCCTACCGACTCTTCCATTTGTCATTAGTTGTTGCCCATACATTAGCACTGTTCACTGTTGAAAAACAAATCAAAATGTTTAGTTAGGCAGGAAGCTGCAGACGACGAAAGTTAAGACGAAATTGAAATACGTCCGCAAGGACACGAAAAAACTACAGAACGGGTAACAGCTGGATAATACTAGTTTACAAGCCTACGGAAGTGCACAAAAAAGGGTTGGTCCCCCTTGGAGGGAGCAGCAGATGTGCTTAAGGGCAAGCTTCAACTTGCGTGAAGCCATTTATATGTTTCCCCTGACCCCGATGTCAAAGAGATAAACTATTTCAAAGCAAATAGAACTAGCTGCTGGCTCGCTTATCAATATTTGTCTATTCATAAGGATTTGACGTTTACGACCAACTTCACAGAACCCAGATACAAATTTTCAAACCGAGGTTCGAGCTTTCAAGAGGATTTGTCAGTATTTTTTCTCGTTTTCAGATTGGGACCAGACTATCTGTTTGGCATCTTGCAGACTTATGCTGCCATGTAAATTACTTTCTAAAGGACTCCACACACATAAAAACACATTTTGTTTGAATTAGTAGAATACGCTCGGTTAATCATTTTAGTAAACATAAACAAAAAAAATGGTAGTTTTACTAACTAACTCTCTAGCCTTCTTAAACCCCAAGGTTTATGGCTGCAGCACAAGCCTTCCATCTGTCCCTATCCTGGGCAAGGTGAATCCAATCATTTCCATCTTTACCGATTCCCTCTACCTTCATCTAAACGTCATCACTCCATCTTCGTCTTGACCTTCCTACAGGTCTCTTACCATCAGGTTTCCCAACAAGAATCTTGTAAACTCTTCTTTCTTCTCCCATTCGTGCCACATGGCCTGCCCACGTAAGTCTTCTTGATTTAATTATTCTAATAATATCTGGACAAGACTACAAATTATGTAGTTCTATTATGTATTCTTCTCCATTCACCTGTCTCCTGATTCCTTTTAGGTCCAAATATTATCCTAAGGGTTTTATTTTCAAATACTCTTAATTTATGTTCCTCTTTTAATGTAAGGGACCAAGTTTCACATATTTATAATACTACAGGCACAATTACTGTTTTGTATATTTTAACATTTAGTTTCTTAGATATTATACGCGAATGAAGATAAAAGTAAGACGCATTTCCTGAATTAAGTATCTTATTTTTCCTCTTTAATATAATTTTGATTTGTTAATATTACCCCGACGTACTTGAATTTGGAAACTGATTCAAACGAGTTGTTATCAATAATTAAATTTTGATTATTACCTAACACTTGGTTTCGGTCTGTAAGCATATATTTGGTTTTCTCTTTGCTTCATTAAAACCCTATCTTTTTAACTGCTTTTAAAAATATTTTGGCATTATTCTTAATTGTATTTACATCATCCCCTAGTAAGTTTACATCATCCCCTAGTAAGTTTACATCATCCCCTAGTAAGTTTACATCATCTGCATATGCTAAGTAGTTTGGTTCTGGTGAATAATTATTTGTTTGTTGCCCCTTTAAACAAATGCCTGGTTACCAAAAACTACTTTTTTGTTGTTCCACACAAACTTTTTTCACTGTGTAGCAATGATTTGTTTTCTTCTGCAAAAAGAACAATCTTTACCCTTTTCTTATTTCATTCGGTTTGTCGGCAAGAATGTTCTATGTTCAGTGCACTACACTCACATAAAAGGGGAATATCATGCAATGTTGACATTCATTTAGCAAAATCCAAATTCCCTGACTTTTACCAGTGTTTCAGGTGCTTTAAAAACTTACCAGACCACTCTACAAATGATTTAACTCGCTAATGAATACATGTTATGTCTGCAACTACAATATGTATTGTTAATCAGGCACGCCAAGTTTATTCATCATTGTTGTAAATAAACGAAGGCAGCCAAATGGTTAGCGCTCTCGCTTTTCGTGCGTGCGAGGGGTCCCGGGTTCGGTACCGGGTGGGGGCTCAAAAAAATATTAGTACCTAGCCGTTGGGTACTGTATGGCGGTGCCACAACAAAATCTTCTTCATTTTATGTAAAAAATATGTAAAATAAAAATATGTAATATACTTCAAAAATATGTGACAGGAAATTCGTGTATATCATTCCTAACATCGTAATTCGCTGACATTTGTCATTTTTTCTTGACTACATACAAGCGAAAAACATTTATGTAATTTTAATTGGGACATTCCAGCGTCACGTGCGTGACATTTTACACACAAAATTTAAGATTCTAGACATGAGATTGGATTAAAATATTCATGATGAACTGATTTTATAGAATTATGAAGTACTTTGTGGTGTCTGCTAACATTTTTTTTAAAAAAAAAAATGAGTATGATGGCATAGGCTGAATGCATGAAAAGCATTAACAAAAGTGCGTTACGTGTGTGACGCTTTGAAAATGTAGCAAATTTGGACTTCATTTGTCTGTGAAGCATATAGGCTGCAGATGCTAGTAACTTTTATTGGTGAAATTCTCAAATTATATGCATTCACAAACATCTAAACAATAATAATTTCCATATTCATTCAATTTTTATTAATATGGAGTAGGACCACTTTTCGTGGAATGTCCCAATTACATAATAATCCGGGCACTATGTACTTATCGCCTTTGCCATCCTCTCGAGAAAACCTTCCCACCATGCCACGAGGACGAGTGCCTGTTTCCCAACGTTCTATCCCTTGCAGCAGAGGTCAATCAGTAATAAAATTACTTTGATACTGCTATTAGTGGTTTTCTCAGGCCTTTTGAAACTAGAACGAGACAGAAGTACACATAGTATAGCGGAGCGAAGTTTATAGTGGCCGTTCCGGAACAGTTATAGGGCCGTAAATCTCGCACGTCGGTGAGCTGGCGCGATCGGCGGGTAGGAAAAAAAAACTTTCATGGGTCAATTTACTCGCAGACTCTCGCCTCAAATAGCCTGGGCTACGCATTAGCATATCATTGAAGGAGTACTGGTGCTGGGGGGGAAGGAGGGTACAGTTAATGTGAAATGGACTGGCAGGGAGCATACAGCAGACTGCCAAATTGAGATCAAAAGTCACGAAAGGGTAAATTCATGTGTGAGTAGACAATTCACACTCCACACATACGCGCACCGAGAGAGATAAACCATACAAAAAAGAAGAGAATACAAACGACCACCTCCCCCCCACCACCACCACCACCACACACACACATATCATGACAATTTGGGGGAACCTAGTAGGTACTATAAAGTATCTCGGTGTGATTCTAAAGATAGTTCCTTGATTTCTCCTCACATATGTTCTCATTGTTGTTTATTGATTTGGTTTATTTTACTTCGCTTTTCTGCCTCTTTTGGCTAATCGCGACGATGAGGATGAGTGATGACATGATGAAAATGACGAAGGGGCACTAACAAAGAACACCCATGCTCAGGGCGAGATTCGAACCCGGGACCTCTGGCATCGTTGCGATCTATGCTAACCACTCTGCCACGGAGGTCGGTTAGAAATATTATAGATCCAATGCAAAAGCAGCAAATAAGATATTAAACTCATGTATTGTTATGTACATAACTTTAAGCGAAAATGTACACACAACTTTCCCCGTCGTTCTTATCATATCCAACAAAAGATAAAAATCAATGACAACCATGAATCTTGGGGTGTATGGTGGTAGTAGTATATATACAGGATAAAATGTGGGTTTTCGGAGGGCTAATAGCGTAGAAAAAAGGCCCCGCCGAGAAAAATGTTATTAAGGAAAGTTGTTTGCTTTGACGTCCTCTGCGAGCTGTGAAAATTTGTCGCCGCAACACAGTATTATATGGTGGAACAGAGTGGAATATAAACACGAGTCTGGGCAGAGCGCTCACTGCAAGATGTCCGCCTTTGATACCGGCCGGCAAAATGCATTGCGTGCGTACAGCGGACCACGTAAACACCGTTGCCGCACGCACTTGTCAGGTTGTTGTGGTACGCCGCAGTGTTGCTACAACAGCACGGTACAACTTCCCTTTCAATGGTGCAAAAATTTCCCCCGTTTCATTCAAATTTTCCCTTCATCTCAGAAAAAATTTAAATTGTGATCCCATAACTTTATCTGTCGTTTTTATTAGTAGTGTATAATTATTACAACTATTTCTACTGATTCATACAAAATATTAAGTTTAATTTAGGTAAAGTTCCCGTGTATATAGCACCGTGCCATGAAGACACATTTAGGGGATGTAGTAGGGCCCCACACATTCTCGATCTCGGTCATTTCTGAAGGTGACGTGATCAGCACCGGCCGTCCTTACCGCCCCCCGGTGTCCCCCAGGTACCCCTTGATTTGAGGCTGGGTGAGCCCCAGAGCGGCATTAGGCGCGGAGAAGGCCTGGAAATTCCAATCTTAGATCATCCAACCCGGGAATGGAAGCCGGGTCTCCCACGTGGCAGTCAGACGCTACCGACTAGACCACCGCGGCTCACATATGTTTGATTTAATGGACAATATGTTTATACCGGCTAGTGTTGCCCACGCCGAGACGGGACAGGCTTTTAAAAATTCGAGACGAGACGAGATTGACCATGTGTCATAAGACAAACGAATATTTTCGAGACGAGACAGCATTTCCACGAGACTCCACGAGACGAGACAGGCCAAAGTCTCGTCTCGTGGGCAACACTAATACCAGCTGTATTGTTATAATTGTTGTTATGATTGTTTTAGGAGAATATTTATTTCTCCCAAGATACATTTAAAATTTTAATCATGATTCCCTTGGAGGGTAAATTAAACGCCACAAAGAAACAAAATGTGTATTTTAAGATGGTACTCAAAGGGCCTCCCCTATGTGAACCTTTACGGACTCAGCGTTTGACATGGGTAAACGACATTTTAGTCCCTCAGAGACAGGTGTTGATTATATTTACGGTAAGGGGCTTGGGCCCGTATATTGGACCTGTGGCCGAGTGGTTAGTACATAGCGCAGCGAATCCCGCTCGGGCTTGGTTGTTTGTGAATGTCCATTCATCCATTTCATCACTCATCCCCATCTTCGCAAATTAGCCAAGAGGCACAAAACGCGAAGTAAAATAAACTGAATCAATCAATCGATCAACCGTATACTGTGCTGGGTGAAAGTAGCCTCAGTGCTGATGCACCCACATTTTAATTTCAATCAACCAATCAAAAATGTATTTTACACTATCATGACCTTGACTTTAATATGTGAACCGAATATCTTCAAATTTCGCTGCAATTTTGATGTCTTTCATGAAATTTCCCTTTTCATCAAACTTTCTACACGAATTTGTCTGCATCGAGGGAAATTTCGCTTTATGTGGCAACACTGACGCATCGTGCACGATACGCCTGGAAACAACATGCTCATCTTGGACTATCCGTAAAAATTCTGCTCCGCTTCCCCGTGTGTTCCCCTCGCCCTCCAAGGGCGATACATCACCGGCCATGCGTCGGAGAGCATGTTCCTTTGACGGAGAGAGATGCTGCTCTCAGATATGGCACACAACGGACCCTCTTTTTGGCACATGTGCGCATATTTCTGGCCCGCACGCTCTCGGGAGAAGGAGTTATCTGCCAAAGTGCGTGTTGAGTGCGGAGTTGCGTGAGTTGTGCTAATCGAGAGACTCGCAGAAGGAGGCAGGGCGAACAACCCTTCCAGTACAAATTAAGTTGAAGTTATAACATTCGACCTTGAATTATTGCCTCTTTGCAACTCTTCTCGTATGTAATATGCTGCTTTCGTCAAACAAGGCCTGGCCAGTGTTGTTCTCTGCAAGGAAATTTTCCTCGAAAAGGAAATTTGGAACCGAAAATGGGGGGAAATAAAAAAAAAAATGTGCGAGTAACTGGGAAATATGAGTTACGCCAGTTTGTATTTGCTTCTCCCCTCATTTGCTTCTCTTTTCTGATTATATCAGTGTGTAAAAATATCTGCAGCTTTAAAAAATGTGCGTTTGAGGAGATTTTTTATGTAAGTCCATTTTGTGCACAGATAGGCTAATTGAGACAGAACCTACGGTTTAAAGTGGGATCCGAACCACTGTATGGCTCCGCTGGGTATCAAACACGGGATCTCTTGATTACAATGCAACGACGCTACCACTATGCCATCAGGGAGGGCCTCGAAAAACATGCGAAGCGATGGAATCTCCCCTTCTCTTTCTTTCAACCCCTACACCCTCAAGCTATGGATATCACGATATGGCGAAGGAAAATCGAATGTTTTTTGTGGACGAAGAGACTCATGAATTGTTGTGTGTGGAATGTAGCACTGTATGATGGAAAAACCTGGACGCTACAGAGAAGTGTGGAGAAGCGACTATAATCTGTCCCGGCTATCTCTGGAGCAGGCGAACGAAAACAAGTCTCTGCGCAAGTAGTGACGCGAGACGGATCCACCATGAACACGTGAGAGGGAATGGGATTGCGTGGAGGGGAGAAGCGACTGCGGTTACCGGCTCTTGCAGCAGCGTATACTGCTTCGCTCTGCTCATTCGACCCCCCTTCTCTGTCGCAATGCGCAGCCTTGCTCCAAAGACAACCGGGACAGAGTTCAGAAGCTTTAGAAATATGACTATGGCGAAGAATGATTGAGCAAGCGAAATGGGCAAGTTAACATGCGAAACTGTGCTGGAAAGGGTAGGTGTAAAAAAGAGAGAAATGTCGAGGCGATTAAGACGAGAAAAAGAAATTGCTTTGAGCACTGGGTGACAAGGAGCTAGCTGCCTGCCACTACTAGGTGTCCTAGAATGAATGCTTAACGGAGAAAGTCCTGGAAAGAACATATATAGTAAATCCTGGAAAATGAAAACTGGAAAACTAGTTCATTGCTCAGGGAACAATGAATGAAGTGCATATAGGGTGTCCACAATTTATCTTTACAACTTCAAATCTAAATAACTAAATAATGGAACGAGGTATCTCAGTTCTGTTTCCTTCATTTAAAAGAGAAACTCTCACTTTTTCACTGTTTTTCAGGTACTTTGAGTAAGTGGTGAAGAGGTGAGGTTACATTTCCACAACATGACTACTCCACAGGAGAAGACACAGTTAGTGTTGCCCACGAGACGAGACTTTGGCCTGTCTCGTCTCGTGGAAATGCTGTGAAATGCTGTCTCGTCTCGAAAATATTCGTTTGTCTCGGGACACATGATCAATCTCGTCTCGTCTCGAATTTTTAAAAGCCTGTCCCGTCTCGTCCCGTGGGCAACACTAGACACAGTGTGTTTCATGGTTCATAGAGATAAGATCTGATACAAAGGTCCAACGAAATTTCAGGACTAAGTATGGCAGAGAACCACCATCAAGACCAACAATCCGTGAATGGCACGAAAAGTTCATGGAAAATGTGTGGTGTGGTCTTATACACAATCAAATCATTGGCCCCTTTTTCTTCGCTGAACACACTGTTAACTTCAATTGATACCTGGATATGCTGGACCAATTTGTTTTCCCACAACTGGAGCATCTCCAGTCAGATATCTTGTTCAAACAGGATTGTACACCACCTCACTGGGCTCTGGAGGTAAGCAGGTCCTTAGATGAACATTTTCCTGGTCGATGGATTGGCAGGAATGGCCCAATTACTTGGCCACCAAGACATATAACCCCTTTGGATTCTTTTAGTTATGTTAAGGATATTATGTACCGAACCTCAGTTCCCAATATTCAAGTCCTATGACAAAGGATTACTGCAGCCATCGCAACAGTTATTGAGGAGGTACTAGAGCAGGCATGGCAGGAAATCGAGTATTGCCGTGGTATCCTACGGGCAACAAGGGAGCACATATAGAGATGCATTGAGGTGGTAAATGAAAGTTTCTCTTTTAAATGAAGGAAACAGAACTGAGATATGTCGTTCCATTATTAAGTTATTTAGATTTGAAGTTGTAAAGATAAATTGTGGACACCCACACCCGGTATATATATGTGTGTGTGTGTGTGTGTGTGTGTGTGTGTGTGTGCGATGGTGTGTGTGTGTGTGTGGGTGGGTGTGTGTGTGTGTGTGTGTGTGTGTGTGTGTGTGTGCGAGAGAGAGAGAAAGAAGTGAGAATGGAGAGAGACGATACTCGGGACAGCACAGAAATGTCTGACTTTTGTTTCGGCACGAACGTACTCCTCGCGTTGCGTTTGTAGATAGCCTCCTCTTCATGTACGTGAGTAAGGTTTAATTGCAGCTACCCCACTCTCCATACCACGCACCCCCTCCCCTACAGTCCATAAATGGTTCCTATTGGTAGAAGCTAAGGGCTTTTTTTTCCTCCTTGGCGAAGCAGTCGTAACCGAACAATGCGGGCTGAAGTGAGAGCTTAGCTCCAATCACTCTATTTGCGCTCTCTCTCTCTCTCTCTCTTTCTATCTCCCCATGTCTTCTCCTGCGGCTCCAATCTGGACCACTTCACCCCATCTTTTGAATCGGTCAACCGTTTTATTCTCATTCGCTGTCGCGACCATCGATGCGACCGCTGGCGTCCCGACGCAGCATCCGGCGCTGGACCCTTCCCTCCTCCACCCCCCTCCCAGGCATTCTTTCCTATCTGGGCGGACAACGATTGTCCATTCGTGAATAAAGTCTAGAGGACGCCAGATTCTTCTTGAAATCGGGTGGAATACGCCGAGAATTCGATTCTGGAGTATGCGTGTTCTCTCGTGCAGTTCACACACAAGCACAGTGTGTTTCAAAACTCGCTTCACCATAATTTTCATTGATGATAACTTCGAAACCGTACATGTTATTTTCACCTGGTTTTGGATGCGTCCTTCACTTTCACGCCACATTATCAACTAATTCTACACAGGGAGTTACAGATATTAATGAGGCAAGAATATTAATTTCGGGAGAGAAGATATATAAGTAGTTTTTCACAGGGTCAAAATTCAATATTTCGTTTTCATTGATTTGCTTTATTTTACTTCGCTTTTTCTCCAACTTTTGGCTAATTTGCGAAGATGGGGATGAGTGATGATATGATGAAATTGATGAATGCCCAGGCCGGGATTCGAACCCGGGACCCCTGGCGTCGTAGCGCGATGTGCTAACCACTCCGCCACGGGGGCCGGCTCAATATTTCCTGACTAATGACATGTTTATCTCTGGTTGGCGTCCAATATTGGTCATGTGCAACATCTGACTTAAAATTTAATTACTAGGATTTCCTGTATTGGTAAACAAAAGTATTAACAAAATGTCTCAGAGATGAGTATTTATAATGCAGAATATCTGATGTGAATATCTCCCCTAGTGCTTACGTAATAGGCGATCAAAGTTAGGGTTGAAGATGTTTTGAAACACTCTGTGGTATACATAGGTGGATTAAGTGTGACGTTCAAGAGGCGACTCATTACCTCTGAGACATCTTAGATTTCTTCAATATATGAAAAATGTTTCGCACATCATTTTCCGTTCAGAAACAGATACATCTAACAGGAAAACTAAACGTATTCATAATTGTTAATTAGTTGAAGTATGGTTAGGGCACTGGAATTGTAGTAAAAATCACAGATCCGTCTTAGGTTCGATTCCTACCACCAGAAAAGAAAGAGAAATTTGTTAACTTGAAGACGCAGTAGAGTAGTGGTGCTCTTTCAATAGAAAATAGTGACGGAAAATATAGTAACAAGTGTACACAATGAATGATGCCCAATTGTGGTTCCATACTACTAATAAGAAACTGCTGTCACTAATATTCAGACAAAAAATTGCGTAGTTTTGAAAATATACTCTCAATAGTTTCTGAGGAGTTGTACGGATATTCGTGTCCTGCAACTGGTATATAGTATTGATGCATAAAACCTGACCCAGAGCTCAGATTGCACAACCACGCCTCTGCAATAGTGTTTTAAAATATGAATCACTAACATATATGCTGTGAAGTTATGTAAAGTAACAATACGTTTTTAAGGATCCCACTTTAAACTGTAGATGCATTCCCGATTAGCCTATCTGTGCATAAAGCGGAGTTAAAAACTAAAAATTAAAAAAAAACGTTGTTGTATGTAGTTATCTGTCTGTAAAGTTATTAAGTTAATCTAAAATTGAGGCTTTTTCAGATCAATCCTTTAAATGGGTTCTTCTTAAAAAGTATTATGGGACCAAAATGTTGATAATTAAGGATTGGGTACTGTTCTGAATGAATACCAGAAACTACTCTTACCGTTATTCGTGTAATTTTTATGATCGTCTCTAGAAGCCGTTTCAAGAAACATTCGCCGGATTTCGGCGAAGTTAATGATCATCCCTCGTATATTAAATTTAAAAAAGAAGAAAAATATATAAGTGAAAATGACACTTACCTAATTGGACGTACATCTTGGGTCGGACGTTCTCTTGCCAAGCCCCGATCGCCGGTGGAAAGCACACGCTCACCCAGGAGAGGGTTGAGAATACGAGGAACTCTCGCCACGACATCGTGAATTTCACACCACTGCAGTCACACACATTCACTCCCCCCTATCCCGCCCAGCACAAATAATCCGAGGATCCACGGCGAATCCTCCCGATACGAGTGGAATGGCTTCAACGATCACCTGAAACGAAAGAGAAACACAAATGAGTGTCGTGATGCAAACGTCTGCATTGCAAGGTTTGCTAGCGATGTCTTAACAAGTTATCCCAGAACAGTTTAAGGATGTTTAATTTTTAAAAGTAGTAGAGTTACTCGAAAAGTAATTAAGTTGTACAGTCACGGACACTGCCGGGTTGTAATGAATACATTGACTTTCAATGAAATCGTTACAACCCAGCAGTGTCCGTGACTGTACTTTGCAATTGCTCTCTTTTAAATGGATCTTAAGACCACTATATATAGTCCTTTCTTCACTCTTCACTATCTAATATTATCGCAAAATTTATTGAATTTTTGTAATAAACCTCGTATATTTAAAATACGATAATATACCTTAGAAGTCATACAATTCAAAGTAAGCCGATCTCTGTGACGGAGTGGTTAGCACAGCGCGTTACGATGACATGGTTCTCGTGGTCAAACTCCAGCCTCGGCATGGGTGTTCCTTGCGAGTGCCCCTACATCAATTTCATCATCATCATCCATTCTCATCGTCGCGATTAAGTGACAGAAAAGCGACGCTAAATAACAAAAATACTTTTAAAAATTCAAAGTAAACCCTTGTACTTCAAATATTACATGACGCAAATGTATATGAAAATCGAAATTTTATTTCAGTTTTTTTAGCTTAGCAAATCACACAATTTTTGTACTTTGCTGTCAATTCATTGATTTGGTGTTTTAAGTACACTTTATGCATTGTAAGGCTAATTGGGACTGGACCTACAGTTTAAATTGGGATCCGAACCACTATGTGCCTCCACCGGGTATCGAACCCGGGACCCCTTGATTACAAGGCGACGAGGCTACCACTGCTCCAGCGGAGACGCCTGTACTTTGCTGGCAAAGCACACATAAAAGTAGTAATTATTATGAAGTGTGATGGGAAACAAAATGATAAAGATTAAGAGGAGAAAGGGAAGAGGCAGAGCACAGCCAATTAAAAAAAAAAAACGATGGCGCCACTGTCACAAAAAGTGGCCAATTTTTGTGGAGGTGCAGGTCTCCCTGGCACCAACTTAACGTCGCCACTGAATTTTAGGGCATTTTCCCCCTTTCTCCATGGAGTCCTTCATCGGTGGCCATTTATCAGTAACGATGACACCCAAGTTGCTTTCGTAAAATCACCCTATGTCCGCTCGCACGAGGAGTGCGTCACGAATACCCCTCCCCCCCTTTTCATCCCTCCTGTTACTTCTTTTTTACGATTCACCACCATTAACACGATGCAGGGAGGACGTGACCTGCATGCGGTCTATGGTCTCGCAATAGATCAATAGCTCCGTGCGACCCAGCCCTTGCCTATGGTGGGGGAGGCCAACACCCGCTTACTTTCCGGATACAACCTTTGAAGTTGCCTTCACACGTGCAAACCAAAAGGCCGGAGCTGAATTTGATAACATTTGCAAATCAAATAACCAGCGCATTTCGCCTCTCTCGCACGCCGGCTACCAGTGTGGGACTTTCTAATCAAATAAAATGGCGCAAGGTAGCTTCAGGTTTCGCTGTACTTAAAAGCAAGTGAATAAATTTCCCTTTGCTTTGAACTCGGGCTCTTCTTAGAGATGTAATAATTGAATAAGTTTGGGTTTATCAAGCAACAAAATGAGCTCCACCTTGAAGAACTTCGGATGTAGCAATTGAATAAAGTCTTGCCAGGCATGAACTCAAGACTGTCCATGGAGTACTTCGGATGTAACAATTGAATAAAGTCGTGCCAGGCATGAACTCACGCTGCCCACGGAGCACTTTGGATGTAACAATTTCATAAAGTTGTGACAGGCATGAACTGCCCATGGAGCACTTTGGATGTGGTGATTGAATAAAGTCGTGCCAGGCATGAACTTATGTTATGCATGTAGTACTCCGGATGTAACAATTGAATAAATTTCTGCCTGGCATGAGCGTAAGCTGCCCATAGAGTTCTTCGGATGTAGTAATTGAACAAAGTTGTGCCAGGCATGAACTCAGGCTGCCCATGGAGTTCTTCGGATGTAGCAATTGAATAAAGTTGTGCCAGACATGAACTCAGGCTGCCCATGGAGTTCTTCGGATGTAGCAATTGAATAAAGTTGTGCCAGACATGAACTCAGGCTGCCCATGGAGTTCTTCGGATGTAGTAATTGAAGAAAGTTGTGCCAGGCATGAACTCAGGCTGCCCATGGAGTTCTTCGGATGTAGCAATTGAATAAAGTTGTGCCAGACATGAACTCAGGCTGCCCATGGAGTTCTTCGGATGTAGTAATTGAAGAAAGTTGTGCCAGGCATGAACTCAGGCTGCCCATGGAGTTCTTCGGATGTAGTAATTGAAGAAAGTTGTGCCAGGCATGAACTCAGGCTGCCCATGGAGTTCTTCGGATGTAGTAATTGAAGAAAGTTGTGCCAGGCATGAACTCAGGCTGCCCATGGAGTTCTTCGGATGTAGTAATTGAAGAAAGTTGTGCCAGGCATGAACTCAGGCTGCCCATGGAGTTCTTCGGATGTAGCAATTGAATAAAGTTGTGCCAGACATGAACTCAGGCTGTCTATGGAGTACTTAGGATGTAGTAATTGAATAAAGTTGAGCCGGGCATGAACTTAGGCTAGTCATGGATAGTGTTGCCCACGGGACGAGACGGGACAGGCTTTTAAAAATTCGGGACGAGACGAGATTGTTCATTTGTCCCTTTGACAAACGAATATTTTGGAGACGAGACAGCATTTCACAGCATTTTCACGAGACGAGACAGGCCAAAGTCTCGTCTCGTGGGCAACACTAGTCATGGAGTACTTCAGATGTAATAATTGAATAAATTTGTACTGCCCATGGGGTACTTCAGATGTAACAATTGAATAAATTTGTACTATCCAAGGAGTACTTAAAAGGTAACGATTGAATAAATTTACGTCGGGCATGAACTTAGGCTGCCCATGGAATACTTCGGATCTAAGAATTAAATAACATACATGAGTAAAGTCCACTTTATGCATATACACACTAATCGTTCTCATGAAATTTCATTTTCATTTGTTGATACTCTATCTGGAAGATTTTCTTTTAACGTGTAAGTGGTTTATTTAATTATATTTTTTAAAAAAATAAGTGGTGGTCGTTATCCACATTGACAAAACTATATATATATCTGAGCTATTTTAAATTAACACAGTCTTCAATTATCGTAGAGTGAGAATTTTGATTGTTTCTGAATCAGAATTTCCACCTTTAACCCTAGCCACTGGTGCAGGTGTCTTGTCACCATTCACAAAGGCAGAGACAGGCGCACCAGAAATACGTACAAATTAAATACTGGATTAAAAAAAAAAAAAAAAAAAAAAACAATATCTGTGAGCAAGCCATGTTAAACAATTTCCACAACAATGCGGCAGGCCAGTTTCAGCATCATTACAAACCGCGACACGTGCGAAATAATCAGAAATTAAACGCATTCCACTGCGATAGAAAGATAAATGGAAGTTCGTGGTTCGCGCCGATTCCGGCGACGAATACAGCATTGGAATCCGTAAAAAAAAACTAAAAAAAAACTATGCACCAGAAAGAATGGCTGCACATCCATAATGCCCTTTTTATATATATGTATGTAAAAAAGCACACGACCTAAACGTGCGTCCGGAGTATTGAAACATATGTTCATTTCTGAGTATTGAGTTATGATCATGGGTTTCGAATCCCCTAGGGGGGTGTTTGATGGCAACATTGCAATTCAGGAAAGGAGGGGAGGGCAATTTTTTTTTGCCATTGCGAATAAAAGTGAGGAACGATCAATAAATTCCTGGAATTGTACTAACTTTTCGAAATGACCGCTAGAGGCGCTTGCTCTAAAGCCACCGAGTAATCTAGTGGCGAAAAAGGCAGAACATCTGCATCTACAGACAATGCCCGATTTTTTTTTCCAACTCCCCCTGCTCATAATTTTATCAGATCTGAAACTGTGTAAACGATATCCTATATGACATAAATCAAGAAGGGATATCCACTGGACGTCAGTTGGATATCCAACTGAATATCCATTTCTGGATAGCTATTGAACGTCCATGGGATATTCACAGAATCTCGAATCCTGGATCATGAAGGTACATGGAATATCCAATACTAGATATTCGGTACATGTCAACGTGTTATCCAAAACTGCCATTAATGGAATGTCCTTGGAAACATTCATTCTTAGTCAGCTACATGTTAGGACTCAAACTCTGTGATACAGTCTTAAATCATAACTATAGGGTTAGGATTTTTATGTAATTACACATTTTTCCCCCTTTGTGTGTACGAAACGATAATGACAATGTCGGCGATTTCATTAAAATGAATTTCATGCCGCATATTTTGAAGTACAAGTATATTACATATTTTTTGTTTAGAGACCAAACTTTTTACATAAAATACTATACCTGAGCTATTTCGCTAGCCTTTACTGAGTACTGCACAAATATTTGTGGGACAAACATTCGAAATGTATTTTCTCTAAAATTTCGGATAATTTTTTTATTTGATTGTGGCAAACTTGCCACCTTACTCTCACAATATTATTCTAAGTCATAAATATCACGCCGCAAAAATCAAAGCTCCGTGTGCCCCACATTTACCAAATAATTCCTGCTGACTCTGCGACTGGTCACTGCAATTTAGCAATTCAGGTATTTATGTACGTGTGTCAATCTGTGCGTATTAAGTGTAGTCAGTACATTTCACCGAATAATAACTCTTAAAAGAGAATTGTATGTATACGCCACTGTGCTCTCTTCATCAAAATATTCCGACGTCGCTAACTTTAAAACAGAAAGCAAAATAATACGTTACTTTCGGAAGCAAAGTAACTGTGACGGTAAGGCTTTACTTTCTAAAAGTAACTCCCTAACCCCACACACCCTATGTGCCTTGCCGGCCCCCGTGACGGAGTGGTTAGTACATCGCGCTACGACGCCAGGGGTCCCGGGTTCGAATCCCAGCCTGGGCATGGATGTTTGTGACTGTCCATTCATCAATTACATCATGTTATCGCTCATCCCCATCTTCGCAAATTAGCCAAAAGTGGCACAAAAGGCGAAGTAAAATAAAGCATATCAATCAATCAAACCCTATGTGCCTCATTGGACAATGCAATGCACAGGGGAAAGCTTTGCCTTTAAACAATTATGTGGGAGCATTCAATATTTTAATACGGAAGGGAAATAGAAGTTTTAAGAGGTTCCTAAAATCAAATAAGTAGTCTGGAAATCTACAGGTTGCTTTAAAGATTTCTGAACATGAACCTCTTTTATCAATAGTACACGACTGTTCATAGTGGTATGATAGATCTGATTATATATTTATCTTTCTTATTTTCGGTTCCATTTCTACCACTTTTGGCTAGTCGTACCAACAAGGATGAAATGGTGATTATGTGAAATTGATGAAGACACTCATAAAGGACCCCGCCCGACATCGACAACCCTAGTAGGATACCTACTAGCATCACTATTTAGAAATAAATTTACACATCGAATACTATGAGGACAAACCATAGGAACAACACGAACAAGTGTATTTTAATTTTTATTCCACTACCATCATTACGACTATTATACTTATGGAATGCCTATGCCATCTATTAGAAAATGTAAGAACTAATGAATTAAAAAGTGGATGCCTACGCCATCTATTAGCAAATGTAAGAACTGATGAAAAGATTAAGTTAATCAACTGATGAATACATGAAATTAATCAACTGATGAATAGATGAAATTAATCAACCACCATCACGGTAGCGGTACGAGCAATACTCGACAGACAAATGTAAAAATGTTAACTGTGTCTCACTCACATACATCGTACGGGTATATCCGAGTTCGATGCCGGGGCAATGCGAATTTCACTCTCTTCCATCCCCAGCTGCTTCATTGATCTCTTTCCGTGACCTACCTCCGTCTTTTCTTGTGCCAATTTCATTCTTAATTTAACCTCCGGACTACCTCCCTGTCTTCCATGTTTTCTCCCTTTACTTTTCCTGACCATCTCTCGCTTCCCTGACCTTTTTCACGGAGCCGTCCGATCGAACGGAGCGAGGCGGCTCCAGCTTGGGAATAACGGGGTTTAAGGTCGTCAATTCTACGGCATGAAGTTACGATGCCTAAAAATGGCAACCGACATGTACTGCAAGTATCAACAATGTGGTGTCGGATTGTCTTAAAAGATTGTGGCACATCCAAAACTCGAACCCGGATTCTTAGCACTGGAGAGGGTCATGCGTGATAGCTAACAATAGACGTTGTGGGGGGAGAGAGAGGTCGAACCCATCAGTGGACTCCCTTGCGGAAAATGATTTACCAGAAGTTAAGAGGGTGCCACAAGACAGAACTGGGTTCAGAAGATGGCTAGAAGAACCAAAAAGGGCAAAGGGGAAGGAAAAAGATAAAATTTCAGTTAATTCACTTTTTTGCAGCACAAAAATCGAAAACAAAAACGAGTTCGCTCCAAATGTGGAAGGCACAACGGATTAACCAGATTCAATTTTTTTTATTGATTGATTTGGCTTATTTTGCCACTATTTGGCTCATCGCGAAGATGAGGATGAGTGGTTATATAATGACATTAATGAAGGGACACTCACAAATAACACCCACGCACAGGCCGGAATTCAAACCCGGGACCCCTGACGTCAAAGCTTACTGTGCTTACCACTAAGCCACGGTTGCCGACTGATTTCAATATTGTGTTTTCATGTTCAGTAACTTGATCGAAAGAATAAATGATTTCTTGACAGAGTTTCTTTCCAAATTGAAAATATGACAGTTTTGCTTGAAAAGTTACACAACAAAAACTTTGGGACTAAAATTTCTCTCTAACTTACATTTACTCGCCTCATGTAAACAAAAAAAGTTAAAATCCCTTCCATTGGAAATCTTTCACAACGCCAATGTACTGGGACAATTGTGATTGAGAACAATGCTTATACTGTAATCCCCTTGGCTGTGTGTGGTTGTATTTTCCTCTAGGACACTAACTCGAGAGGTCCTGGGTTCGTTTCCTAGCGGAGGATCATTGCACAGTGATTCGGATCCAGTGTAACCTTGTAGCTCCATTGCCGATTAGCTTGTCTGAGTATAACGCGTACTTAAAACAAACAAACAAACAAACAAACTCGGTTCAAATTTATTACCTGATGACTAGACAGATTGAATCAATTTGCGAGTTGAGCACGGTCTGAGCACGGGCGTTCTTTGTGAGCGTTTCATCATCAGTTTAATCTAATCATCGCCCATCATCCATCTCCATAGTCGCAATTAACCAAAAGTGCCAGAAAAGCGTCAAGAAAATAACAAAAAAAGATACCATTTTTTCTCACAGTGGCAGGTGTAAACAGGAGGAGAACAAAGTCATTCACCTCTGCATTCTTGCAGACTAAAAACCAAGCCAAGAGCACAAATAAGTTATATTTTTTCGTACAATTACGTATTTCGCGATTCGAGCCAGTCGCGTACAGAACTTGTGGGCTATTCACCCCTCATAAGAACGTTATTACGGCAATATCCCTGATATTTTCATAAACGTCCGTTCCTACATATGAAGACAAAAAAAAAGTGCCAATGCTCCAACTGCAATGTGCAAAAGTATCATGTAACTGTTGCTACACCATGCACCATGTGCGGGACATTGCACAAACATGGCATATTTCGGAGAAACGAGCGCGATCGCGTTGTCTGATTTGATTACTTGGATTCAGTCCAGAATCTGTAACAACGTCCCGATGTGCCTTTCCTCCCGCAGAGCGTAAATCCAACATGGCAACTGTTTCGGCATGTTCGTTCGAGTAAAATGCAACATAACAAGCATCTCTGCCATCGAGAATACTTCGGAAGAGATGTTCAGCGCTAGATTTCTGAGAGGAACTTTCTACCCGACACCGCAAACAGGATCGTTGTTTCGTATGATTAGCGTCACCAGAGGATTTCCGTGGGTGGCCCACACGGGCGGACAAAATATTTACTGCTTCAGTGCTAATGGCTGCAAGGGTCTTGTAATTTTACTGACATCACTAGGTTTTAAAATGTCTATTCACGTTATCTCGAAATGTATCATTCATGATCGAGGATCTGTCTCGGGTATCTGTGCAGCAAGGCCGCGCACAGCGGTAAAGAAGGGGAGAAAGTGAGTGGGCGGAGCAAAGCAGTGCGGACTGCTGCAAACGGCTGGTAGCTGCGACAGCGTTAGCCCCTCCATACAGCCCCAGTCCTTCGCATTCATTGGTCGAGCCCTCTCGAGTCACCACTTGCGCAAAGGCTTGTTTCCGTTCGCTCGCTCCAGAGATTCTTGGGACGAAGTGTATGTAAGCAGTTTATTTCAGCTGCGGTGAAAAATAATAAAACATTGGTGCATATAGCACCGTGTCATGAAAGCTCATTTAGGGGATGTTCGGGTAGGGACCCATACATTCTCGATCTCGGCCATTTTGGAGATGATGTAATCTCATTGTTTTGAATCTGCGATTGTTTATCGTATTATGCGTTTTAATGAAACAGGGAAGTGAGCGTTTACCCTTGCACTAGACAACAATGCACAATGAATGGAGAGGAATGAAAGAAACGTTTCTACTTTTCCAGTTTGAAGTTAATAAAAACCTACATCCGAATGACCATGTCACAAGAACGACTGTCAGGACTAGCGATATTATCCTTAGAGAACATCGGCTCAAACCTGGACTATTCAGAAGTCGTAAGCGAAACATATTAAATATCATTTTAATCAGTGATTGTTATTACTAATTATTATTAACTTTGATAATACTACTGCTGATGTATGTCTGAAGATTTCGTATCGATTCAAATCGAGAGTTAAAATTTAAAGAACGGAGTCTTACGTTCCAATCTCGCCCAGGACCTCGCGATATGTTGCTGGCAGTGTCTAGAAATAACTCAAATTCGCCAATGTTAGTCGATCGAGGATTTCTGAAATAAATGTTTCAATTACTTTATACCCAGAATATTCTGTATTGTAAAATGTTATTTCTGAAACTTGGCAGAAGCAGGATTCAAATAGAGATTCATAACTGGTGCCTTACAAAAATGTATGGAAAAGGTCGTAGTGAATCACCTGAAGACTTTGTACCGTAATGGCACGATACAGTTACAGTACAACAGAGTGTGTGTTCTCTATCACGAAAAAGGTCATGGCCTTTCACATATGCCTGATAAGAAAATTTGGAGAAGTCGAGGCAAATAAAATGCGGCTGCTTGTTATTCGTGACTCAAAATGCTTCCCTGACTAGCCAATCCGAAACGAAGTTTGAGGAACTGTTTCTGAGAGTAAGAAGAGCATAGGAATATAATGAAAAACATATCACAACAGCAGTGGCAGCGATACCAGCTATGGAATCCATGTAAATCTAGATTCATAACTTTCCTCTGTAATTTTCAGTACCTACTTTATTTTTCACGTAAAAAAATATGGCGAACAGAATGATATAGTTAACATGTAAGCGAATACACTATACATATACAATATATATATATATATATATATATATATATATATATATATATATATATATAGACACACACCGCACACACACACACGCATACATACAAATAGATATATATATAGATAGATAGATACATACATACATACATATACACACACAGAGTCCAAAAAGTGAACTGACACAAATATGTTTGTCTAATACACGAAGGCGCTTTTTTTATCAGCTGCTGTTCAGTTTGATGCATTAAAAATGCATTACCGAAAATTACACGCTTAAATGTGTCAGTTGATGCACCAAGAGTGTGGTTACAACTTACATTCATCACAGAGTATGTAAGTTTGTTTGAATTCAAATTCAGCAATTCAAACAGTTTACAGACTCTGTGATGAATATGATAAAGATAGTAAGGTTGAAATCTAAAAACATCCTGCTCCTGTTTTTGACATTGTGAGACGAAACGATCAATTTGTAAAACTCATATGTATTGTGTTATTTTTTCTCAGACAAAAAAATGTTGTTTGACACTCGACAAACAAATAGGAATCATTTGAAAAATGTCCTCGATTACAATGTTAATGAGTGTTTGTTTTATATTAATTTTCATTCTTTGAACAAACAGAAAAACTTTAATGATGAAATTTGGTGTGTTAAATATGAAAGTGTTGCTGTTTATGGAGTTTTCCTCATATTTTTCAAATTCGCCATTTCAAAAATTCATATCTTTCAAATATACAAAATTACTAATGCTAAAATAAAGATTCCTTAATGAATGAGGTACGTAACCAAGCTTGAGAAGGAAGGGCATTAACTAAGGCCCTTATCGCCGCTACTGCACTACAGCAACATAGAAACATCAAGAAATGCACTTAATCCGCAACTGGGATTATTCAAGCCAACAAATCAACGTTACTTAATGCTCGAGAATATTAATGAGCAAAGAAATGCTGACAAGAAAGTATTATTAAGATCCAGAAAGATAAAGATGATAATAACATGTTACTGGAATGAAGGGACAATGAAATATTACAGTCTGCATTCGCAAGCAAATATATTCTTGAAACTTACAAAGAATGGTTTGATGCCTAACCAAAAAAAACGTTTTTCTGTAGGTTCGAGGGTGACTAATGGAGAATGACATTACTCTAGACTGTTGCTCCATGTAGAAGGAATTACGAGCTGTTCCAGATTTATTTATTTATTTATTGAACACAACAGGCGAATGCGCAATAACAGTGTTCTACATTTTCTGTTTTGAGTTTGTAAATTTACAGTTTGATAAGAAATATTCTTGTGCAGAAATGTAAATAAACATAAAACATGTCAACGCTAAATTAAATGTGTATACAACAGTTAACAAAGCAAGTTCGATCTATGACTCAGAACCTGAAACTATCGCGTTTGTGTATATTTATATTTCTTGCAAACATTTCCGATGTTATTTTCCACAAAAATTGGTGTTTTCAAAAACAAGTCAAGTGGTAGAACAGCCGCAGGCTGAACTTCGCCCATGAATGAAGAATTTCTAATTCTAATTTCTAATTCAAGTTCAAAATTAAAATATTTTTAAAAAAAAAAAAGTAAATCCAAGCTTGTTCCTAGCCTCTTGTACAAAAATTGAATAATAGGATATACTACAGTAATCAAACATTTAGCATATAACTGCTCTGGTCTTAATAATAATAATAAAAAAAGAGCATTGCCACAAAAAACAAAAATCGTCAAAAGCGCCTTTATTCTATTTAAACCCTGAATTATATTACATATATAACAGCTTCACTGGTGGTTATTTAAAAAGGACAGTTAGCTGACTGATTTTCACCTTAGATTTAGAGTCACCCTTTATGCAAACCGGGTGTATCGTGTAGCCGCTCGCGCTCTTGACTTCCGTGCAAGCTGTCCCGGAATCGATCTCTGATGGGAGCCACACATCGTGAGAGTAACTGTTTATCTCCTTCAAAAGAAGTTGTAGGCTCCGTCCATTTGTCTCCCTAAAAATTAGAAACGTGACCAAATTCCCGCGAAACTCTCTAAAAATTGCGCAAAGACAAAATTCGAGTTAGTTCATGACTTACTATGTTTTAAAAATGTCTTCCGATTTTGCCATTTTCGTCTTCTTCTCGTCCAACCCCGAGGTTGCCTTGCTCAAGCTCATTTTCCCATTCGATTTTTGTATTCAATTATATGTAATATTTTTCAGATATCAATCAATGTTCTTTCCATGTTACCGAAAATGTGAAAAGTCAAGGTCCTGTGTATGACCTATTTGCCCGAAGTATCCCCCTCTTATCTCACTTTCTCTCCAAACACACACACACATAAGATATACATATAGAGGTACAAGGGATGCAATTGGTTTACTGAGGACCATTGGGGAAAGATATTTAGAGAAAGGAAAGGAGGTGTTTGTAGTATTTGTAGACCTGGAGAAAGCCTTTGATAGAGTGAATTGGGTTAAACTTTTAGAAATTCTGAAGAAAATTGGTGTAGATTGGAAAGAGAGAAGACTTCTAAGCAACTTATACATGAATCAACGAGTTAAAGTGAGAACAGGAGACGAAATGACAGAAGGCTGTGAAATTGGAAGAGGAGTACGACAAGGATGCTGCCTATCGCCTACTTTGTTTAATATTTATTTAGAAGATATAGTGAAAACTTGTTTCCAGGGCACAGGAGGTGTCAAATTAGGAGGAAGAAGAATAAACTGCATAAGATTTGCTGATGACATGGCATTATTCGCTGAGGATGAAATAACCATAAATAGTATGTTAGAAGAGTTAAACAGCAGCTGTGAGCAGTATGGGATGAAGATTAATGCAAAGAAGACAAAGGCAATGGTTATAGGACGGAAACCAAGGAATATTAATGTGAGAGCAAACAGTGAAAGAATCCAGCAAGTGGATAGCTTCAAGTACCTCGGATGCACTATAAGCAGTGACATGAGTTGCAACCAAGAAGTGAAAATGAGAATCGCAATAGCAAAAGAAGCTTTCAATAGAAGAAAAAATGTTTTTTGTGGACCCATGGACATAGGTCTAAGGAAGAGATTAGTGAAATGTTTTGTGTGGAGTGTAGCACTATATGGTGCAGAAACCTGGACGTTGAGAAGAAATGAAGAGAAACGACTCGAAGCTTTTGAAATGTGGACATGGCGAAAAATGGAGCGTGTAAAATGGACGGACAAGGTAAGAAACGAAGCCGTACTGAAAAGAGTTGGTGAAAAAAGATCTATACTGGAGACCATCAAGAAGAGGAAAAGAAACTGGTTAGGACACTGTCTAAGAAGAAACTGCCTGCTAAGAGATGCCTTGGAGGGAATGGTTGAAGGAAGAAAAGTACGTGGAAGAAAGAGATATCAGCTTATGGATGATATTAAATTAACTGGGTCGTATGCTATTACGAAGCGTAAGGCAGAGAACAGGGAAAGCTGGAGATTGCAGTGAAAAACCTGCCAATTAGGCAGAAAACAATGAATGAATGAATGAATATATATATATATATATATATATGTATGTATGTGTGTGTGTGTGTGTGTGTGTGTGTGTGTGTGTGTGTGTGTGTGTGTGTGTGTGTGTGTGTGTGTGTACAATATAGACATACATACGTATATAGAGAGAGGTGAAAATAGATGAGAGGTGGGTAGATACCTTATCTATCAATCTTTCCTCACACATACATACACACAACTTGTGCGTACCCATTTCCATTATTTCTTCGGAGCTACCTTCCGGAACAGATGTTCAAATCTCGCACAAACAGTCTTCCGAAACCGATTTGCAGAACGCCCATAACTCGAGTATTCCAAAACCTATTTCTAAGCTAAGTGTTTCTATCACATACCTAATTTATTTTCCATTTTCCTCCAGATCCTTATCAGACCATTTGTGCATCAAACACGTTGACTTCATTTAATTTGCAGCTCCGCATCCCACACATAACATATCCTAATTATTTTTCCCATTACTTACCCCCCTTCTCATAATTCTCAGTTCTTCGCTCTTCTTCCCCTCTATATATTACCTCATACTTTTCCCATGTGGTGTTCCACACCTGTTCTGAAACCAATATAGCCCGTCTCTGATCTCTCTTCCACCTAATTTGCAACGTCATATTCCTCCACAGTCTCTTGTTTATAACCTCGCCTCACCAACGTTTCCACATCAACGCTCAACTTATAACAGATCTTTCCTGACCTATTACAGCAACTGGCACGATGACAGAAACCCATTTTGAGAGCCACAACAGCTGCAAAACCAACTTGTAATTTGTTTTGAAGCGGCGAACGTGTCGGTACATATTGTTTAATTAAAACTATTTACTTCGGAGGCAGATCGCCCAGAACTTCATTACCCAGTTAATGTACTGTTCATGGGCTACTTTTGGTCAGTATGGGATTTTTTTTTTTTTTTTTTTTTTTTTTTTTTTGCGAGTTGTGCTTCTGCGTGGCAATGATGAGGCGGAAGAAGGGCTAGTAAGGTCCAGTTGAGAGAAATTAACACGAGTGTAACTTTCATTTCTTGATCCTTTACTGGTTGTGGCTCCTGAAAATGTTTCGCAACGGTGTGGGCTTAATATTCATGTGAGCAGTGATACTCATAGGGTTCTGACTTTAGACGTAGAGATGTGAGTCGAGGGATCAGCCGAACCATGTTGGAAATTGGTATCCATGACTATGAAGCCAAAAGGTTATATTTATGATGGTCGTTAACAATAACTACTTTCAGATTATAACACCATTAAGCCTTGTTTCCATGATATGAAAAACTCAATTCGCTGACCAAGGCAGAAATTTATTTTATTATAAAACATAAACTAAACGTAACATATCGTCCTGTTTTGTACCTTGTTGCATTTGTACTTGGTGCAGAATCTGAAGAAGACCTTGCTAGAAGGTTGAAAAGTTACGTTTAGTTTATGTTTTATAATAAAATAAATTTCTGCCTTGGTCAGCAAATTGAGTTTTTCATAGTTTCAGATGTATAGGCACTGGAAAGTGGATGATAATTACAAATGCCGGCCCCCGTGGCGGAGTGGTTAGCATATAGCGCTACGACGCCAGGGATCCCGGGTTCGAATCCCGGCCTGGGCATGGATGTTTGTGAGTATCCATTCATCAATTTCATCATATCATCACTCATCCCCATCTTCGCAAATTAGCCAAAAGTGGCACAAAAAGCAAAGTAAAATAAAGCAAATCGATCAATAATTACAAACGAACAATTGATAACAAGGCTTAAATGTACAATGAACAACCAGTTCAGAATTTAATGTTATCAAATTTCATTGCGCAACTTAATTTCCTCAGTTCCTCGGTTTGTACAAGATCCAAAATAATGTCAAAAAAATATGAGAATAAATACTTTCTCGGCAGACTTTATGGTAAGGCGTGTGTGCGTGTGTGGGGGGGGGGAAGGTGACGACTGACGAGACGATGCCGAGACCAGCTGAAGTTTGACACAATCTCGACTCTCGAATATGGAAGCTTATCTCGTTCCCTATCTCATCTCGATCTAAGCTCCAGTCTCATCCTCATCTAGAAATAATACCAGGGGCGTCTCCCATCGAGTGGGCTCTAAAGTTTATTCAACGTAGGATCCGAGCACTTCGAGTTCTGTCGGTCGCGGCGCTTCTTCAGTCAGTTGTCAACATGGGACCAATCAGAGTTCCTTCCTGCCAAGGTCGTTCCTGCCTGTAAGTGTTGCCACCTATGAATCGGAACTTTGTCAGCGTCATCAGGCTCTTCAGCCTGAGTAGCAACAGACATGTTGCAACGGAAAATTACCATCTTAAATGCGATGAAACCTGTAAAACATCCACAGATGTTTATTCGGGGGTGGTCCCACTGATAAAACATCAATATTCTCACAATTCTTCGAACGGACTGTGTAAAGCATTGTAATACTTCCAAAAACCGAACCTGCTCTGCAACACAAGAAAAATGCTTCATTAAGCAATCAATGTGCCTTTGTTAAGTTGTTAAGTTCAGCGTGGCACAATATTTTCAATAATGCTGATAGAATAAATCAATAAAGTTTGTTAAATGACAACCACTCCTTACCACAAGAATATAATTATTCTTTAGATGTTTAAATATATGTGCAACCACACACGTATGTCTTTCCAGTAACTCATTGCAAGAGTTGGCTATTGTGCTTGACTCAATAAAATAAACTTATTGAGCGAGGCAGATTTATAATGAAATTAATAATGATATTTGCCCGTGCTCGACAGCCCTTGAAGAGCCTTGGCCTATCTCCCGACTGGCAGTCTCCCTCCCACAATCCTACCTAGAGGTGTGGAGATATTCAACCGGTAAAAGGGTGACGTGGGGTCAGCACGTCGACACCCCCCCCCCCCCCGCTACTCAATCGTAGCTCCAAAATTTCCTCAGGATGATGGGTTACCACCAGTCCTATACACAGGCCGAGATCCCAGAGACTGAACCCAGGCGGACTCGAACCCATGCCGTCCCGCAGCCAGAGTCCAAAGCACAGCCCTTAGACCGCACGGCCACGGAGGAGGACGAGGCAGATTCATATGAACCAAAAATAGACAAATTGATAATTTACCTCAAAATGACAAAAATGTATTTACTTGCTTAAACTTTGATTTTTCGAAAGGTTTGTAAGAAGTCGAGACATAATTTAAGTCCACTTTATGCACAGCAAGGCTAATCGGGATCAGAACCACTATGTGCCTTCACCGGGTATCGAAACCAATACCCTTTGATAACAAGGCAACTACGCTACCACTGCGGCATCGCGGAGGCATCGTTTGCTAAGGAGCATTCTCAAAATCGGTCTTCACGAAATCGAGAAAAATAATGTGCGACTCAAGAAATCGTAAAGTTCGTGAAGATAATTACTTTTAACACGTTGCATGTTTTAGGCTGTGTTAATAGTAGAATAGTTATTTGGTGCGAATAATACAACTTACCCGGAGATATGATAATCTATATAGGCATCCCGCCATAATTATACTTATTTAGCGTGTATTGCGCTCTGATTCGGGGATTTGTAACTGTTTGCATATATGCGGTTTACCGCCGCACAAGCGGTCATTCTTCCATCTGGTCACAAACTACACGAGCTGGAAACATTGTTTGGGCGCAACGGCAACACCCAACCCTGCCTGTTGATGTCCTGCGAGGGGTGAAAAGACCGCTCCCTCATCGAAGTTCTCGGTTCCTACACTGAAATCCAGTATAGACCACCGTGAAAAAGGCTTAACCCACAAAAATAGCCTCATGAGAAATGTTCAGGATCTTTCACGAAAGAGCGAGGATACACAAATACAGGGATAAAAAGCAAGAAAGGGGATAGAGAGAAACAAGGTAATGTAGAAACAGAATAAGCAAGAAAAAGAGAGATAGAAAGGAAGACAAAGAATAGAAATAACGAAAAAGAGGGAAGATAATGTAGAGTAAGCAAGAAAGAGAGAGGAAAGAAGGGGTATAAATGAAGGCAGAATAGAAAGAAGGAAAAAAGAAAGCAATGTAGGAGAGAGGACAAAGAATAGAAAGATAAATCTAGAGAGAAAATAGAAAAAGACAGAGAGGCAGCAAAGAAAGAAACAAGAAAAAGCAGAGATAAGAGAAAGAGGGAGGAAAGAAAGAAAAATAAGAAAGAAATTGAGAATCCTAGCAGCCATGACCACCGAAATAGAGCCAACCTGAAAGTATTCAGTCCATCCTTGAACCCACCCGAATGAAACTCTATGGAGACGCCAGTGAATAATATATGTCTACCTAAAGAGAACATAAATTGGAATATGATTAAGTGTTTGCACCGTCTTACAATGTTCGAATACGTTGCATGGCGAAGCAATTTTGAATTAGAATAAATTTCCATGTGCAATACGTCCTAATTTATAAAGTGTCGGACGAGACGAGACTCTCGGACTGCAAGTCTAGATTTTACAGACGCCTCTCTTCTTCCAGATCTTGTCCCGACAAATGTCGAAGACCCTATTCGGTTTTCGTGTCGAAACATTCGTGTAAATCCCTACCACATAGCACAAGTTCTAGCCAAATTTATTTGGTAATGGGTGTAAATGTTTCAACAATATTTATTTCCCAGAAATATGGAAACATATCCCAGTTTCGCTTGTCTGATTAATAGAACGTTCTCTGTGTATTTACCTACTATTATCTTTGCGTACGACTGTGCAATCGGAAGCTATAAGATAGTAGACAAAATGTCCACGGCTGCAAAAACGAAGTAAATGCAAACAAAGCAAACTAACTTATGAGAAATATCTAATTTCATATGTGTTAGTTCTGGTGCTATTTTGCTTCTGTTAGATGTACACTTCATAAAATAAGGTCCTACAACTTCAATATTGTAGCTATGTTGAATGGCATGGCTATATCACATGAACTATATTCCTACGCGCAACATTCGAATCAATAGGGTTTCTCAGAAGCCACGTGCATTTGTTTATACTGACTTTGTTCTTACATCAGACAGAGAAGAGTTAATTCTTCTACATGTATGTTTTTTGTAACTAATGAAATTATTGTTACGTGTTGATGATAAAGCAGAGATTCTCTTCTGCTATATTTGACGTTTTTATTTCAATTCTTGGACCTCGCGCTGTGGAAAACAGTGAATAAACAGGGTTATTGACAATTCAGCTAGTGCTATCTTTGCTGTTGCTTGTACAGTGGGATCCATGAGATTTACCGTCCAAATTGTCCATCACCATGTTCGTGCACTTTATTTGACCCAATAAGAGCTTCAAGAATTAAAAGAAAACTCGAAACAAGCTGTTGACAACTTCTGCACCAGTATATATAAAAATCCATTGCTTAAAAACACATAGGATGTGAGAGAAAAATTAATGAAAATAGTCATGGACAATTTGCACGGTAATACTCATGGATCCCACTCTACCACCATGTCCGCAGCTTCTCTCAAGAGTCCCAGAGGAGAGATGCAGCCAAGAGTGCTCGCTGGTCTGGGGAAAATCGGCCAACGCTAATGAAATTCCAGTCCGTCTAATGGCGGAAGATGGACTGCCTACTTAGCCCTCACCGCAATAATTAACTGTTAAATCTACTCCAAACTACCCCTTGGAATTAATCATCTCTCCTCACGTCCTCCGTCATGGTGCTCTCTTAATCTGTGGCGTTCGCCATGTTTCCCTACAGTTTCAAACTAAAGTCCAGCTTCTATTCGTTGCGTAACTACATTAGCGACTCAGAGCGTGCCATTAGTGTGCGTTCATGCGTATTTAACGCTCAGAATTTGGCTTTTGGCGCACAAAAACCACGCCCAGGTCGTTATATGGCATTCGTGGTTTGCATCTTGCACTGACGGACCCGAAGATTTCAAGTAAAAGAGAACTTCTCTTACAATTTTCATAAATATTGTTGTAAATGTGCATACATTGTGTCGGTCATCTAACATACACGTTCCTCAATTCTTTTTTTGTAAATTCAGATTAGGGATTCTTATACTTAGCATTAGAAATTTCAGACTGGTTACAGCTTCGGAGCAATCCAACAGAAGAAACCTTCTTACATTATTTAAAAACTACACATACCGGTAACTTTGAAAATTCAGAAGAAAAATATAATGTAAATATAACATTAACGTCCATTTGTACTTTCATCTATGTTATTTTAAGACATTTGTACCAAACTATATTTCACATGTAAAGTGGATTAGTAGAAGAGTGCTGCAAATAGACAAAATCTCTGTCCAGCACTTTAAATATATAAAATTAATAAGTAAATTACTAGCACAAAATCATCTAATATTTCCTTTCGCGCATCATTCAATATGCGCGATACACTTGCAGTTATAATTCATTATATTCTACACACAGAAAACTAAATGCATCATATCGATTGATGCACCAGAATGCATGGCTTCTTCAAAGAATTTGATGCATTTGGGTGCATTATTGTATGTCGTGAAAGAAACACCAAAGTTCATCATTTGATTCAAGTGAGGATTTATTTCAGTCGAGATGCACTTCAATGCATCAGTTGATGTTTTTTGATGCACCTTCCTGCATCATCGAAAAAGATGCATTCTGGTGCATCAAAATGCATCAAGGTGCATCAAAATTCATCAACTGATGCAGTATGATGTTTCTTTCACGACATACAAAAATGCACCCAAATGCATCAAATGTGAATCTGATTCTTTGAAGAAGCCATAAAACATACTTTAGTGCATCAATCGATGTATTCTGGTGCATCATTCGATATGATGCATTTAGTTCTCTGAGTGTATTATCAACAATTAAAAAAAACAAGCTTTCTGATTTTTTGGAATTTAAATGAAAGATGCCTTTGATGAGCGGATCGACGGACCGGTTCAACATAGCCAAAGGTGGCAGAAAATCGACGTACAGACAGTAGAACAAATACTAGACTCCTTGTTAGCAATGTACGAGCTTATCTCGTACATAAGATAAGCTCCGAATGTGAGTCAGCAATGGTGACAGTTTGAAAATTAATATCCGAAGGGTAGCCGTTTAATCCAAGCAGAAGTTTCATATTTTTAAAGAAAATTATGACGAGTTACTTCGTGAAATATTCTCCATTTTAAGAGCAAGTGCACCATAAAAGTAATTCCTATATTTCTCAATACATATCTCACTGCCTCTGCCGTGTAAGAACTCGCGTCTCTGCGCAATTTCGTTCAAAATCAATTTTCTCCGCAAAGTTCTTTATTGAACTGAAGTTTTATTCACTATAAACCAGACCTGCATAGGAACGATCGGCTGTTACTGTGCGCAACATTCTGTCTGTCGTCTGCGAGGAAAGAGAGGCAGGAAGATCTTATCTACACACAGTCCAGTTTTCAAAGCTCTCTCTCCATGGCAGAAATCCTGTTCGACTGGAACTGTTGCCAGGAATGCAGGAAATGATACACGAGTGATTCAGTGTTGCTGTTTGCAATATTGTGATGATCTGATTAAGCGATTGGAGCTTGCTAAATCGTATAACATGGAAATTGGTGAGAAAAAATAATTTCTCAACGTATTATTCTCTTATTCCATCCCTTCTCCCCGACGCAAAGTTACACTACCTCTCCCACCCCTAAATCCATAATATTACACTTAGTACACTGGATCCTAAATCCAAAAACGTTACACTAAAGTAGTGCCACGATAAGAACCTGCCTCCATTCACAGCGCAGAACGGTTATTTTGACAAAATCCTGTTTCTCTGCTGACTGCTTCGGGAAGGAGGGTTTCAAAGGTTGCCGCTTGTTGCCCCAACAGGGGGGGCAGCCTAATTGGCTGTTTGCCCTCAAGTTCCTTCGTAGTTAAAGGCGGCAACAGCGAGTCACTGCCATAAAGTCGCTCCCTCGCCGGAATTTAGAGTACATAACTTCACTGCCTCTAAAATCCAAACGTTAAACTTTCTTCTCAGTAACGGCGAAAATAATACGGGAGGCAGAGAAGAGGACGGAAATATTTAATACACGTATCTCTAAAGATTATGAAAAAAATAATCGACCGAAAAGATCACATATTTATCAAGTTTTTCTCGTTGCCTGGACGAACGGTAAGGAGTCGTCAGTTCCCATACTGTCTCTAAAATCCTAAACGTTACACTTCCTCCACAGCCTCCTAAATTTAGAAATTACACACGAACTCCTCATACTTCCAAATCTTTTTATTCATCTCCACCGCCTCCAAAAAATCAGAAGTCACATTACCTCCCACTATCACGAAGTTTAAAGGTTACATTACCTTCTAGTGGCTCACCTAATTTTTCAACAAAACGTTACTTTCTTCTCCCCGCCCTCAACTTTCTTTTCGAAATTGTAACTTTTGATAAAACCTACGCCTATTTACAAGCTTTCCTCCAAACTAATCTCTCCATTTCGAGGTTCAACACGTTGAATACTGATGAAGATTCTGGAGCAATCTGAAGTCAACGGAACAAAAACCGGCAGCAGATCAATAAAAAAAGGAAACCTCTTAATACTAGAAACGTTCTTCAGTTTATATCGCCACGCTCTTGTAAACAAATTGCAATGATATCGTACAGCAATCATGGGAGACACACATACACACTGCACTGTTTTCTTTCGCACTAAAGACCTACCATAACACAGCAACCACAGTGAGATGTCCCCGTACCGCAACATTATATTGCATAGTACAGGCTGATTCAAAAGTCTCCTAACACCCGCATATAAAATGTAAAAGAGTTAGGCTGGGTAGAGTTGATCATGATAGAAACAGGTTAGGACTACGAGGAACCCTATTGGCGTGTTCCAAGCGGATGTCCACCATACTGGTGGCCGCCATATTGAATTCGACTTAAACATTTTAAATGGGAAGGGGGTGATGCGATGCATCAATTTAGGATACAATTTCAGGAGAAGTGCAGTGATGAAGGTTTTTTTCAACCTAACTTTAATTAGGAAAAGTTATGACTGCATGATCGTAACAAATGTATCATTTTCCAGGTGTGAGAAAACTGTGTCAGAACGCGTGAGGAACGCATTGTACTACTGTCTGGGGGAAGAAGTTCACCTGCCATTGCAAATGTTTTTAATCAACGACACCCCTACTACTCGAATATACTGTACAGTATTTGTGTTATTGTACTTTCCTTATTTTGCGTCGATTTTATGTCTCCTTAGGCAATTGCGACGATAAGGATGAATGATGAATATCATGAAGGAGCACGTGAATAGAAACAAAAATAAAAATTAGTGAGTGGGAGAGAGAGAGTAAAGGAAAGCAATGCAGATCTAGTCTCGTTCTCGTATCGAATTTCGAGACGAGACCGAGACTCGTCTTGGTACCATACACACAACTTACGGGTGATACCCTTTGCGGCTCTAAAACCCATTCTTACTTCCACCCATTCTCACTCTTAACGAGTTTACGCTGGAAATACTCCACGTAAACAGCACGCTGAAGGACAAACACATGCTCTGAATTTTCAAGCGTAAATCTGTCCCAATTCCAGCAAGTTAACTTTGCGTTCATTTTGGGGAGAATGGGGAGGGGGAGTAACCCGCAACGCATCGTGTTTTGATTAACTTTGTTAATTGGAGCTCTCAAGGCCGGAACTTTGCGGAACTGTTTTTGCCAACAGCTATCAATTGCAGATGTTCACTCGTAGCAAGCCGGTCCCTGCGACACAGTGCTTCGATGGTCGACTTGAAAGGGTTGTGGAGACATCGAGCCGCGATTAAAGAGAGGAAGCTATTGCTGAAATTAAGTGTACTTGGTTTGCGCAATGATATGCATTTATATTTTTGTTGTATAGTGTAGCTTTTCTTCAACTTCATGGTTAATCGCGATGGCAAGATGAGCGATGATATGACCTACGTAGAAACGAAACTATTGAGATAGCCAAAGCAAATCACATGAAGATTCGTGTGAATCCTAAGCATATGTAATTTTTCAAGTTTTGGAATATCGTAGCGCTTTTTCGAAAGTATAGAAAAATTCGAAAATAGCAGCCCTGGCGTCGGCCAAAGGTCCAGTCTCCCACCGAGTTTCCTTGTTGCTGAGTTTGGTTTGAAGTCCACTTTATGCACAAAAAGGCTATTTGGGACTGGACCTGCAGTCTAATTTGGAATCCGAACAACTAATGCCTCCCCGGTGTTTAAGCCGGGACCCCTCGATTACAAGGCGACGACGTTACCAATACATCATCAGCATCGGAGAGGCCCGCTCTGCCACCTAGCCGGTACTCTATAATCTATACTCGAACAAGACCGCGCATAACGGTAGAGAAGGGGAGAAAGCGAGTGGGCGGAGCGCAGCAGCGTGGTGGTAGATGCAGTCGCTTTTCCCCATATTTGCAACTCTTGGAAAGTGTCTGGTCTCGAGTTGTAAATACCTGTCTCGTTCTCTCTCTCTCTCTCTCTCTCTCTCTCTCTCTCTCTCTCTCTCTCTCGTCTCCAAAAAGAGAGAAGAAACAATAGTACAGCTTTCACACCGCACAGAAGGAAAACATCTTCACTCGAAAACACTTAACTTTTTTGTTTGATGCCTCGTTTCAACGCTACGAGCCCTCGAAAAAGATTAATTTATCCTGAATATACATATATACGCAACTACGCAGCACAAGTCACTCACAAATTGATTAATTTTGCAATTACAATTAATTAATAAAATATATGAACTATCTATAAACAGAACAACACATTTCATTACATTGACATGGGAAGAGAAGCATTAATTATATATGAACACAGTTGCAAACACCTATTAATATTATACAGTTTTGGAAATAATTGGAAACGGTAATTGACAGTGTAATTAGTAGAAAATTTCTGATTTTTTGTGTGTGCTCTTGTTGTTACTTAGCGTAGCTTTTCTGCCCGTTTTGGCTAATCGTGAAGATGAGGGTGAGTGATGATAACGATGGTGTACTCAAAAAGAACACCCATGATGAGGCCGGAATTCATACCCTGGACTCCAGGCTTCGTAGCAGGCTGTGCTCTCCTCTTCTCCGGCAAAATTCTGATGTTACAAACAGAAATGTATAAAAAATCAAGGGGTATATTATGTGTTGGAAAACAAATACAATCTGTGTACGTCATACAATAATCTTTGTGAAAATTGTGAGGAAGTAAAAAAGCACTTTTGCAAATTCTGAGCGTAAAATACTAGGATGTCCAGTTCGCTAATGAAGTTTCGAAACGCATCGAAGCTACACTTTAGTTCGAAACTGTAGAGAAGCATGGGTAGGAAAAACACTCGTTATTGACACATATTCACTAAAATAAAATTGGAAGCAAACTAAAGAAACTCTGCAGCTCTGGCCCGTTCCAACAAATTTGCATAAGAAACGTACCTTATTAGAAGATTATTTATCTCCTTAAGAAATTTCGCCGTATAACTTCGGACTTTACTTGCAAAATTTTGCCTCAAGTTGAAAAATTAATGTAGAACATGGCGTATGATGATATACCTTTTACAAAATAATGTCAGTACATATTGATTATTTTGTTTTAAAAAGTAAGGGGCAGGTAATTCCTGTGGGCATATGGTTCCTTCTGGCCCCACACTAGTGTCACCAATCCAAGACATCAGATTTGTTAGTGTATTAAACGCTTCCTATTGATGGTCAGATAGGATACATTGCTGATAAATTCCCAACCGCCATGTGTCTTCCGTGATGACTCACTGATGAAGGAAGGAAAGGGTGCGACTTCCTGCTACCTAGGATTCAATGCGATATGACGTGTTAAGAAGAAGAAAAGTCAACACGCACCTGAGTAAGAAAGGAAAGGTGAGAAAACTGGCACCTACGAAAAGTTACTATAGGCCTAACGCCCGCGACACTCACGCTTGACTGTTGTATGTTGGTGTGGATTTAACGATTGAACAGTAAATGAATGGCAACTTCTTTTGTTAGGTTACGACGTGTGAGCGAAAAATCTAAAATGTGACCTCACAGACATAAATTTACCGAGAAAAGAGAATGCAGGTGCAATGTACCAGGTGCATTGCCAGCCATCGTGGCAAAGCGGTTAGCGTAGTGGGCATCGCAGCCAGGATTTCTGGTTGCGAATTCATCGCGAATAACGACGAAAAGAAACATGGAAGCGGTGTGTAGCATACCAGACATAGATGGGAAAAAGTCATGGAGAAGAAATTTATCATCAATTGAATGAACCACATAACTAACTGTTGGACACATTAGCACATTTACATATTACTGCAACAGGTTCTATATTGTTTGTTTCTCCGGGGTGCACACTGCAAGACTCCATTTCCATTTTACTTTAAAAAGGAATAATATAAGTTGTAAAAAGTTGCAAAATAAAAATATTCAACTCATTAAATGATGACAACGATAATATACTCGTATTTAAGATCAAGAACCTTTCTGGTGATTAATCCCGACATTCGTCCTTAAGTACGCCACTGATTACACAACATTCAAGAAAAAACCTGCTTCTATTTTGGATATTTTACGCTGCTTTTCTGTATATTGGGTTAATAGCGACGAAGAGGATGAATGATGAAATGGTGATTGGACAAACACAGTGCTTGATCATCGAACCTGGGACCTCTTACAACGTGTACTCGGACCACTCCACCACGGTAAAATTCGAACATGCAACAAGATTGTATGATGGGGTCAACTCCCCGCTATCGTCATGAAAAGATAGCAAACCATCGACTACTAATAAATGTAAGTCATAAAACCCCCCTTTGTGAAAATCCTAGGCTGTTACTGCCTATGGGTGTGATAACATTCATCTTTCCATGAGAACTACCTGCAGACCATGGAAAAATTAGATCAGAGTAGCGTTTGATATTCGAATAATTTTTTTAAAAAAATCCCTTTGAAAAACAATTACTTTTGCACGGAGCGTTTCCTCTAGGAGTGGTACCGAGACCGAGATGAGTTTGCGTAAATCGAGACGAGAACGAGACAAGCCTTTGCAAGATCGAGACGAGGCCTCCTTCGAGATTTTTGCATATTCAGGGTGGATGAGGGGGGGCCTTCTGGCTGCTAATTTTTAACACTTGGGGGACCAGTGGCGGCGATTAGGTTCCAAAACCGGTTGGGCAAGATGCAAAACTGGGGGGAGGGGGGGCAAAGAGAATATATTTCCTTTTTTAGATAAGGTTTAGCATAGTGCGGGGGCAAAAGTGGCGCCGCCACTGTGGGGACTATATAATTTTTTCTGGGGCTTGCAGCGTCACAACGAGGCCTTAAAAAATATTACTAACAATAGTTAGTTTCCCTAAACGACCTCTATGAGCTGTGGAAGTTTGTACCATACATTTCGAGACTCCACACAAGACCGAGACGGATGTTAATAAATCGAAACGAGATGGAGAAAGAGAAGACAAAATTGAGACCGCGAACCGTAGTTTCATCTTGCCTTGAGACCATCGCTATTTTCCTCAAATTACTCATTTAAAAAATAAAACAACAATTCCACATCAACAAAATACATGTTCCAATCATAAAGGAAGTTTTCAATTAAAAACTGAAAAATTAAGTTAGGGGTAAGGGCTTCTTTATTGTTTTTTTCCGAACTTGATCGCACTGACACAACCGACTCAGGATGATGCGAAAGAAATGCAGATACTTTACACAGACAGACAGACGGACGATATAATTAATACTCTAACGCAACGCCATTAAAAGATTTGGAGATCAATCATTTCGAGCATTCGTAATCAATACAGACGAACTCCCTTATCAAGTTTATTCTTCGTTGTGCTGAGAAACACCTTAACTACACCCACCGCTTGACTTACAGTCAGACACAAAGACGGGACCACACGAGTGCAATGCAACCTGGGAAGGTCGAAGACCTTTCTGTGGATACAATGTATGCAAATTATTTTAATACAACGCCCTATGGCCGTGTTATCCTTTATGGAAGTCTGCTGACAGTGCCAGTGTGTAATGGAAATGTAAGAAATAAACCAAGAGTTCGGCTACTATGAAATAAAGGAAACTGGTCCCTGGAGATGACAAAAAACAAAGTTTATTTTATTGTGAATAATGAACCTTGATTTGTTTACTAGTAAACATTTTTGTTTGAATACCTTTCCAACAAAATGCACCACGACGCGAACTTTCGCCCTCCATACCGTTCTCTTGTACTACATTTGTTAGAGCAGTTGCCCCCCTTGTCCCCCTTGAGTAGCGCCAAAAGCTTATTTCTGATTATATAGGCGTGGCTATTTGTTTGAAAAAGAGTTGGATTTGTGTAGACAAGAATTACTTGCATTTATTGCTGCATAAACATAATAAGTATGTTGCGAAATCATGTATCAATTTAAACCATTACCGTACTGTTTTTTTATTTCATTATGTAGCAGTGGTGGCGATTGGGTTCGAAAACTGGGGGGAAAGGTGCCAAAACGGGGGGAGGGGGCAAGGACACTTTGTTTTCCCTTGGTAGATACGATTTAGCATAGTGCGAGGGCAAAAGTGCCAAAAAGTGTGGGGGGCAACTGCTCCCCCTTATCTCCGCCACTGTTATGCAGATATATAAATATATACAGGGTGTCTCATCTAACATTGCGACCTGAAATATTTCGTGAACAACAACAAATATTGAAAAACTGCTTTCGAAGATATATAGGTATGAGAGGGGCTCATGAAATTAGTGGACACAATACGTTCAACTACGTAAGGAAGTACGATTTTCAACACAAACTTACTTTTTTTTTATGGAAACCCCATTTTATTTTCAGCTCATTTAAAAGTACGGAAAAAATCATTAAGAATGGCGTTTATTACATTGTAATACGTCAAGTAGTTCTCAAGTAAATGTAACCTGAAGTTGACGCTTGAAACAAACATTCTCACAAGTTGATTCGTGTGTCGTAACATGCATATCCCCCTTTTGACGCCATTCGTGTATCGTAACAAACATGTTACTCTTCTGCATACTATGCGTTGTGCTTAGGAAAGTGGTTACGTTCCCAACAACTGCGGGTTGTATATAAGTAAACTCTGACAAATTATCTAAAAGGTTCTGATACATCTTTCTGAGTTATCAAATAAGGGTTAATTAAAAAGTATAAATTTTAAACATTACGCCATCAGTTACATACATAAATGTTAGTACATTGACATCTTTCTAATTTTTAGTACATTGGAACAATCAACTCTTCTCGTTTGGTCATGACAAATCTTTAAGTTTTCAACTTTGAAACTTTGCAGCTTATACATTTTTCCTTCAAATTGATTTATCAAATTTATCAAATAAAGAAAGGGCATAACAAAATACACTGATTAACCAGACGTTTGTGATAGTGTACGTACGTCAGAACTGTTGCTGAGAAAATAGTATTTTCAGACTCTGAAGAGGTCGGGATGATACTTATCTATGGCGAGTGTAGGAAAAATACAGCACATGCGTGCAGGCTGTATGCGCGACGACATTTGCGCTCGGCTCTGCCGACCGTCATAGTAAGGGATGCGCCTTCACGCTCAACTTCAGGTTACATTTACTTGAGAACTACTTGACGTATTAAAATGTAACAAACGCCATTTTTAATGATTTTTTCCGTACTTTCAAATGAGCTGAAAATAAAATGGGGTTTCCATTAAAAAAAAGTAAGTTTGTGTTGAAAATCGTACTTCCTTACGTAGTTGAACGTATTGTGTCCACTAATTTCATGAGCCCCTCTCATACCTATATATCTTCGAAAGCAGTTTTTCAATATTTGTTGTTGTTCACGAAATATTTCAGGTCGCAATGTTACATGAGACCAGTGGCGTGCCCAAGGGGGGGGGGGTCATAACCCCCCACCTTTGGCCCAGAATTCCTAAAAAAAAAAGAACATCAAAGGCAGGAAAAGATGGTAAAATGAGGACTGACTACTAAGAAAAGTACACGTAACCCCTCCCTTTCGAAAATCCTGGGCACGCCACTGCATGAGACACCCTGTATATCCACAATAAACGTGTTCTATAATTTTTCCTCGTTAAAACCGTAAATATATAACATGGATTCTTATTGAGGTCTTAGCCTATCTGACCATAAAGTAGACTTAAGCTTTTATAAGGGCAGTGACTGAGCACTACAAAGCAGTGGCGTGCCCAAGGGGGGGGGGGTAGGATTCATAACCCCCGTCCCCGCCAAGTATTCCTAAAAAGAACTTCTAAGGTAGGAAAAGATGGCAAAATGAGAACTGGCTACTAAAAAAATGTATACGTAATCATAGGCGTAGCTACGGGGTGTGCCGGGTGTGCCTAGGCACACCCTTATGGGCTGCTTTATCAAAGAGAATTAAAGACAGATATTTCAATAAGAGAGAAAATAAGCGGCAGTTTATAAGAAGTTGAAAATGTCATTACTTGGTACAAACGTGTGCATTATCGCTGATGAAATGAGTGTCTATAGATTTTCGATTTTTTTATGTTATTGGAGAAAGAAGATATTTACTGCATTCTATTCTGTATGCGCCTTTATTCTATACCTGTCACAAGCTGCACGTGTGAGAGAGCTTTTTCCAAACTTACTCAAGTTAAAACTAAATTAAGAGCAACTCAGAAGCAGGATAGATTGGAAGCCCTGCTCTTGCTATTTGTGGAACAGGAAAAAGCTTAGTCTATTGATGTAAATGAAGTTATTGATGAGTTTAAGAAACATTGTACCTTTTGACAGACGTCTCTTGTTATAGATGACGTGTATTTTGATGTATTTTTTTGTAACATTTATGAACATTTTTTTTGTGTGTGTAAGTTCTATGCAATTTGATTTTTATCTACTATATACGTATATTCAGAAATTTTCAACACTGTCATTTAGTGAATTTATATTCCTTTACAGACATCAGTGCAGTTAAAGAGCCAAGTGATTGTGTTGCAAAATATGCTATTAAAAAGGTACTACAAGACCTCATTTTTTCCTTTGTGCACACCCAAATATAAAGTTCTAGCTACGCCTATGTACGTAATCCCCCTTTAGAAAAACCTAGACGCCACTGGCACTAGAGTTGCATATACCTACACAGGATAAGTGTTGTGCTCTGTACCCGTGTAAGCTGTGCATTCTCATTTTCTACCGCACATTTAGTCGCCCAAGGTGCGAGGATGTGTATCACACACACGCAAAAATAAATTATCGGTACAATACAAAGTACTTTTAGGTATTTTATAAAATATTTTTCTTTTGGTATTGTACCGATAATTTATACTACGTGAGTAAGTCGCACCTGCATCAACATGATTTGATTTGTTGTTTTAAGTCCACTTTATGCACAGTAAGGGTAATTGGGACTGGACCTACAGTTTTTAAAGTGGGATCCAAACCACTTGTGCCTCCACCGGGTATCGAACCCGGGACCCCTTGATTACAAGGCGACGACGCTACCATTGCGCCATCAGGGAGGCCCTGCATCAACATGAAGACGCAAAAATAATAATAAGTCGTTAAGGCATCTGCCTCGATGCGGTACGATTTCTTCCATGAGTGATCTCAGGTACGGATTTTTTCAGCCCTCTTGACATTGAACAAATACTGACAGATGCACTTTTAAACATGTATGTATATAATCACACAGGCACAGGGAAAGCAGGGATTAGGTTATTAGGAGTCAGACTCCACTTCCTTGCAGACTTCATTTTCCTCAAGAAAATGTTACAAGGTCACTTCTCATCTACTTAGAGAGGTAGAAAAGCAATTTAAATTGCCAAGGTACAAATATAAATTTTAGGTGCATTTATTATTGTTATTATTGTTACTGAGCAATTTTGTCAGTATTTTTTGTTATAAAATAAAAATTCTCACAAAAATAAAAGGAAATTTCTTGATACCAGCATTTGAAGAATGTAAATTGAAAATTACAAAGGTTCCTCAACGCTGCCTCAAATAGCAACATTTCTTAATAAAATTATGTTCAATGCCAAACCAGAGAAAGTGCATGAAAAAATGTGATGTAAACCATCGCTGTAACACATTTTTTAAAGCTTTTCTTGTAGTTTTGTCCTGATTGTAGCCAAGGGTGTGCCCAGGGAGTGTAGTTGAATGTCGTAAACCACTTCCCCTTTGGTCTAGCTTCCTCCAGTCCCTCAAAAAGACGAACGTTAGGTTTGTGGAAATATAGTACAATATAACACCAATTACTAAAACAGGAACCCACAACCCTCCCCGTTTTGTCACCCTGCCCCTTATAAATTCGTGAACATACCACTGATTGCCATTCATACATATTTATACAAATTATAGTATTCATACTATTTACATGGCCTGGGTATTGATGCTTGTGAGTGTCCATTCGTCAATTTCATCATGTCATCACTCATCCCCATCCTCGCAAATTTGCCAAAAGTGGCACAAAAAGCGAAGTAAAATAAAGCAAATCAATCATTCATACTACGTATTTATGGAACTTATATTCAATAACAATAACACTGCGGAAATAAGTAATTATAAAATTAAGGTGCTCTAAATTTTAAACATGTCCTAAATGGCAGTGAATGATAATTTCCACATTTACTTGAAAATGTGAAAATACAACACACCTGGGGAAAAGTGGTGGTAGTAAATTGAAAATTCGGTTCTAAATATAACCCATAAAACATGTTAGCCACATATATTTTGTTTCAAAGATGCTCTGATATTAAATTATTCCCGAGAACATTTGTACACCCAAAAGGAAGTGAGGAGATTTCGGGGTCAGAACCATCTGTTTTAAGTTTTATTCTCCTAAAGAAAGTAGGGAAATATAATTATTATTGCTTCATTTTCCTGTTAATAATTGCACTCATTTCTTTCAGCAGTAGAAGAATTTATATTAGCACCTATATACAATAGGCTACATCATATGAAGCCTGTATAAGGACAATTAAGCATGACAAACTACTGGAATAAGATACTGATTAGTGTAATCAATATTATATTCAATAAAAGGATAAGTAGGTAATGTAAACTTTGAAGGCGAAGAACTTCACCCCACTTTCTCTCACACCTCCTCAACTGAAAATATCTGACAAACTCCCTGATAATAATTGTGAGATTCTATTTATCCTAAAAAGTCATATTGTTTTTCTAGAGTCTGCACCGACATTATCACTCTTCCTAAAATTTCTGTAATATTGACGAAAACTGAACATTTGCAATTCAAAATTCTTTAAAGAGTCCCTTCATTTTGGGTATGCTTTTCAAATTGAGATTCATTTGGCATATTATTCCCCATAGGAGAAGGCTTAGTAAAATCCCTCTGTAAACCCGACAATGTACTCTTAATTAATGCAAAACCTGGTATTAATATTTCGTGTTGAAACTAACCGAATGAAAAAAAAATCTCTCAGCCGTTGTTATAAAATATTTACTCACTATTTATCTTTCTCGAATTTCACGCCACCGCCCGTAAATAAAACAATGTCAAATTCCATATTTTCAAGCCACGCTTTCATTTCTCAAAGTAATTTTCTCCAAAAAGTGCAAATTTTTAACTGTCAACAGACTGAAGTTATACTGTTATTCCTTCATTTAGTAATTGGGTTCCTAACATTTGACACTAGGAAAACTTTAGGCACATATTACACAAAAGTGACCGTGACAGGACTCGAAGCAACAATGTACTTATATCATTTCGCATCCCAGTAAACATGATACAGCGCAAATATGCAGACGTATAAAACATTCAGTCAACAAAATGACAACATAATCGCAACCGGCAAATCGTATAATTTACCACGATTCGCGGTATTTAATGTTCTTTCATGCGGATATTTGAAAACACAATATCCTGTGTTATCCACTGCGATATTATCCCGAATTTTCTTGTTACTAAGCCAGCGCCAGCCACACGTCAATTCTCTCGAGCACAAGTGAGGATATAAAGTTGTTTACATCCCTCAGTATAAAGTTCGCGTGGAACTGGGGAAGAAGTAATGACAATTTTCGACCATATCTGCGAGTTGCATACATAGAAATGTCTAAATCTACAGTCCGGAATGTCTACTTACGGCAAGAATTGTTTGTAGTCTCCCAAATATTCAGGCAGAGGTATTTAGATTCCTTGCTCCAGCCTCCTTGGTTGCAGCATGCAGAGAGAACAGCAGGCCACTGATGGAGGATTTTGAGTTACTCCTTCACAAAAAACGCGCCCATTCTAGGTCTTCGGCATCGCCTATACATTAATGCACTTATAACAATTACTATCATCCTTCTTACATTGAAAAAACCTCAACCCCAACTTCATTTTTAAGGAATAACAATTTAGTTTTGCTCGCCCATACACTCGCACTGTTGGTAATCGATGCTAGAGCTTCACTGCCGGAAATGACGTTTTTGTTGTGTTCGCCGCTATTGCCATCTACCGCCTGTTCCTCTTAACTCTCTTGATTCCGCGCGTCACATTTTCTGCCATCTGTTGTGAGATTCGGTTACCTCTCTCCGCGAGTTCCGAAACTAACAACAATCAAACTTATTGTAGAAAAGTGTTTTATCTCGTTCTTCACGCAAAATCCTGTTAGGAAAGTCGCTTTTTACGGGCCTGATAAACAAAAGCAAGCTTGTTGTGGCCTAGTGAGATGTGCAAATATTGTTAGACAAATTGTGCATCACACAATTTCCATTCATATTTTTTTCTTCTTTAAACAGCTTTTACTTCCTTATTAAGGTTTCTGAGAGCACAGAGCAAGTGGATAGAGAGCAGTGGCGTGCCCAAGGAGGGTTGGTGGGGGATTATAACCCACCTTTTGGCCCAGTATTTCTTTAAAAAGAACGTCAAAGTAGGAAAAGATGGCAAAATGAGGGCTGACTACTGAAAGAAAGTTTACGTAATCCCACCTTTTGAATATTCTCGGCACTCCACTGACAGAGAAATAACGTAATCAAAAACATTTTGGGTTTATCTACTAAAAAGCGAAATTCTTTGAACGGCAGCATCTTGCGTCTGTCAAATTACTTGAGGGGGCGGTAAATGGGGTACAATTCGGATCAAAATATTTAGAAACTGAACCCCCTCCCCCCTCCAAAATGGGGATGGAACTGTGTGCCACTGCTAGCGTAGATATTCCAACAAGTTTCGCACTCTACCTCGAACCCAATTATTGTGGAAGAGAGACTTTCATCATATATATTGCACAGATTACGTGAATCATTTTGCAAAATATTGTATACATAGAGGGAATATTAATCTTTTTTGATGTGGGAAGGTAGAAAACTGTTATCAACCGTGTACAAACAACAGTTATCTGCTGTAGTGAATGTCAAGATAAGATATGTCTGAATAACTTTATAATTGGTTGTACAATACTGAGAATAAGTGCCTACATGTTGAGCCACGTGCTCGGGAATCCAAGAGCAAACAAAGACAATCAATGCACACAAGAAAATGAGTATATCGTTCCAGGTGCGAACTTGTGATCGAAAATTCCCCAAAGAAGCCACGATATGTTGCCACTATCTTCTTACTGAAATAAACAATGCTACGGTCATAGCAGTGCTGAAAGAATGTTCTTGTTTGCCTGAAACGTACCACAAAGTTGTGTTTTGCATCACGTTCGATGAATGATGAAAAAGTTGCCTTACGAATAGTGTCTGTCCTGATCATGATCTAGTTTCTCACCAAACTTCTCTGCAATCTTAGGTGCTAACCAACCAAATATCTAAAATATGGATTGAAAATTGTAGAATTCGAGGTCCAGGTAGCGATTTGGGAGGGATTGGGGACGGATTATATGTTTGAATCAGGGTGCGAAATCTTGGGGGGACGGGGGGATTTCCCTCTCACCAACAATCATGGCATCAAAAATCCTCCCACCAAACATTTCCGGGGGGGAGATTATTTGTTATAACACACAAAAGATAACCAATTACTTTTAATTTGAAATATACTTTACTAAGATCAATATCGAAAACACACACAAATTAGTGTAGTTGTGAGTATTAAATGCTTTCTCTCTCTCAAGAGATAATTAGCAAATCTGCATCAATACGCACAATAAAAGTAAAACAAGAATGTAAGACAATAATAACTTTGAAATCTAATTGATTTATATTAACTTAAAGCACAAATTAAACAAAACCTTAAACATAATAAAACCACTTCAACTATTTCATAATTTATTAACATTTTTAACCGGTTAGTAAAGGAATTAGTTAGCTGCTTTGCAATATCTGATATGTATAAAAGTAACAAATTAAATTCCTTTATGTAATTAATAATAATAATAATAATATATATTTTAAATGAGTAATTTATTTTTACTTTTAATAACATTAGAAATATGCATATGGTATAATTTACACATATGTTTGTGGGGGGAGGGGGTTTGAAGATTAAGAACTTTCTCTCCCCCGCATCAGTTTTCAATGATTTCGCACCCTGGTTTGCATGCTTTTTCTCCATCACTTGCAGGACAATACGGATGGCCGTGAGGACAAGTATTTCCTTTGCATAGAGCTGTTGGAACTTTCGAGCCATATTTTAGTATTTGGGTGAATTGAAAGTTTCAAGAAGTTTTCATTACAATGCCGCTCAGTCAGATTTTTATACAAAGTATAAAACTACTTCTCCACCACCTGTTGACAAGAAATTTAGAGTTTGTGATTTAAATACGTATTTCGAAATATTAATAATGAAAGAAATCGTTAAAGCCAATTTTTCACTCATTTTTTAATAGAGCTGCTACAATTTTTCGCGATGATTGAACACCCAGCTCCTCCTTCCTAACAAAGCAACATGGTACTTATATTCCGTCACTTTTCTGCCTATCAATCTAGCTGTAACGATGAGAATGAATGTAAGATAATCTGTTAAACACGGGACTTGAATCCGGAACTTTCCATAGCGGAATCGTGTCTGTAGCTCCATACTCTTATTCAAAATTGCACATAAAAGATTTTTGCAACTATTGAACCCCCTTCAAAAACCGCAGATACGCTTATGTCTTCAGAGTCCTTCAGTCAGGCACTGCCAATGATGATGATGTTGCTGTTGTCGTTGAGTCCACTTTTATGCACAGATAGGCTAATTGGGACTAGATCTACAGTTTAAAGTGCAATCCGAACCACTATGTGCCGGCACTGCCATTGTTTAGTGCAACCACACACGGAACTACTTGTTTTGTATCGAGACAGACACAAAATTCATGTTCTTCCTGACGCGTGTTCGGAAAAAGCGGAAGAAAACGAAAGGACGAGGCAAAGGGAGGCTAGCTTAAGGCCGTCGACTGTCAACTCAATGAAGGAGAAAGACAATTCTTGAAATACCCTTCCCGCCAACGTTCAGGGACTCAAAAATTCAATTTCACCAGTCAATTTCTGGAGGAAAAAGGAAGAAAAATCACATATTTTCAATTCCAGGCAAACTAAAGATTGAAGGGCTTTGTTCAATCTGCCGTGTAATATGGACCCTCGCAATTCTCCCCCTCCTTTCCTTCGGGAAATATTATTGAGAAATCACACACAATGTTGGGTCCATTTCGCTGGATCACGAGTCAGCCGTTCCTAAAGTCTTTGGAACCACCGGTAATACAAGAAATGGCGCCTAGAAATGTGCTGAATAAACAAACCTAAAATAAGTGGCGAATCGTGGAGATGCATTTTTTTTTTTTAAGATTGTCGCCCGTCAGGTTAATTTGGGGAATTCCACGAAAATTTGTCCTACTCCATGTCAATAACAAAGTGAATTAATATGGACCCCATTATTGTTTTTAATTGCATTAAAGTTTAGATGTTTGTGAATGCATATAATAGTAACAATAAAAGTTACTAGCATCTGCAGCCTATATGCTTCACAGACAAATAAAGTCAAAATTTTGCTACATTTTTAAACCGTAACACACCTTTTGTCAATGCTTTTCATGCATTTTTTTCATGTGCTAGCAGACACTTCAAAGCACTTCATAATTCTATTAAATCAGTTCATTATGAATATTTTAATCCAATCTCATACCTTAAACTTTGTGTGTAAAATGTTACATACGTAACGCTTGAATGCCCCATTTGTAGACGTCACATAAAGGCATTGCAGAGGTGGCGTGATCAGAACCACGCTCCGGTCGTCTATCATTGGTGGCTGGGTGAACCCTAGCACCATTTTACGCAGGGACACGTTCGGAAAAATTCCCACCAGAGGTAATTTACACAGGGAATCGAACACGGGTCGCCCGCGTGACAAGCAGACGTCCTACCGACTCAACCATCGCAGCTATCCCTATGAATAATGTTTTAAGGTTTCGCTGTACATTTGACCGGTGCCAGCACAGCAAATACTCTATATTGCGAGAAGAGAGAAGAGACGATGTCATCTGCGCCGACTTAGAAGGGCACGGTACTTTTTGCCCCCAAAATATTGTTTATGTCAATCGTGCTCCTATTTTTAAAATAAGTGCTTTCTCCCCGTTTTGACATATTGGTATGACCAAACGGGGATAATAATCAATAGCAAAAACACAAGTGAAAAACGCCTAAAACAGACAACACACACACAAGTAAGTAACTATAATAACAACTAAACTACAATTAGACAACCACATTACTACAACTTTAGGCCAGCAGTAAACTGACACATTTTAAAAATTAGTAGTAGGCCTACCAACATTTAGGAGGCGTATTATCCTGTATAATAGAATAATAATGATTAGAGCCCGGAAGTTCAGGCATTTATTTTCGTTAAAATAGGCAGGCTAAAAGGCATTTATAATGTGGAAAATAGGCACTAAAAATAAAAATAAAAAAAACGAAATAAACCGAAAAAAGGCACATTTGGAAGTCGCTTACTTTTATCTATAATTTCTGGCAAAATGTTAAAATCTACATTGGGAAGAGCATTTCAATTTTCTCCGTCTTGATTGCACATAACTACAAGGTGTTTTTTAAAGTTCTCAACATTTATTGATAGTCTGTCAGAGAGAATGTTTTTCATAATAGAAAATGATCTTTCTACTTTGACAGAAGTTACTGCAGCATACATAAAACAAACTAATGTAGCTGTACTCATTTTGGTAACAGCATTTTCACCTTTTAGAATATCACAAATTGTTTTCAATTGTTTCAAGTCCTCATTTGCACTCACTACCCGTTTGCACTTTTCCGCAACAGCTGACCCCTTTTCTCCTGGCACTTCCATCATCTGCTGCATAGATTCTTCGTAGATTTTCATGGATGCTATAATTGTAATTGTCTCTGGCAATGCACCATAATGTGCAAAAATAAACTTGAATAGCACAGGAGTTTTTTCACTTCACGAATTGAAGCTGCTTCATTTTCTGGAAGAGCATCTATCACCTCACTGATTTTTTGAAGGTTGTTAGCATAATATATAGCTGCTGATATCCAGGTTCCCCATCTGGTCAAGACTGGTTGTGGAGGTAAACTAAGCTCAGATGCAACTTCCTTAAATATTCGGGTTCGAGAGGGAGATTTCAGAAATATCTTCTTTGTGTTCGAAATCAACCTGGCCACTTCAGCAGTCAATCATGCACAAGGAAATGTTAACCGAAAGGCAATAAATATCCTAACTGAGCATGAAATACATTTTTCTCACACTTTTCTCCTTCAGCAATGTTGAAACATTCATGAGTTCAATATTACTTAAATAAGGTGAAAATTATTCACATAATAAACGGAAGAAAAATAAATGCCAACAACTTTTTTTGGGAGAAAAATAATTTATATACACATTTTTTTTAAAAAAAAAGGTCAAATTTCATTGAAAAAGGCAAAAAGGGCATTATAATTAAAAATAGGCAGTGGGGTCCCAAATAGGCAAAATAGGCAAAATGAAAAGGCTTCTAAAACATTCGAAACAACATAAAAAACATATATCCGGAAAAATTGTATCAATATATGCAGTAGATAAAAAAAGGCATTTTGCCAAACTTCCGGGCTCTAGTAATGATAATTTAAATAACACACAATTAAAAATAAATTCAGGTTTTTGTAAAATAAAATGAACGGAGTTGGACAAAATGGAATCGTCATTTTGTCAGACCCTAGGCCATGGGCGTATTTGAAGGGGGGTTCAACTGTCCAAACACCCCCCCCCCCTTTGGTTCAGTAAAATTACCAAAAATTATCCGCTTATTCATAAAAATTTCTTCGTACTTATTTTATTCTCCCAAATTAGAGACGTATAGGACGGGATACGGATGGGAAGGAATTTACGTAATTCCACACACCAGATGGAACTGCAGACCAAATGTCTGCAAATTCCTGATAGTTTCGGAATTTCTGCGATAAGAAACTGCATTGGGACTGTCAAATCAGTTATAATTTTCCCCCTCGAGTCTTCTTAAAGGATCTTGGTTTTTTAAAAACACAATGTAAGAAAACCAGGGAAACACCGTAACATTCTCAAGTTGTTTGACACAAAATGGACAGAAAAGTGTCAATACTAAGTAGCGTGATTTCCGGAATTGTATTCAATTGTATAAACTTTACAACTTACTAGTAGAAGAAATATGTCAGCAAGCTCTTCAGTTTCTTCTCTGTGTAACCTGTGGAGAGTTTGAAATATCTCCACTTGTTCTTCCAACCAAATTGCCTTCATGCAATGCAAGATTATGTTGGGCACCTCAAAAGGTAGACTGTTCTGTACTTTGAACATGTCAGTATTCTAATAGAAATTTTAAAAAAAGGAGGGAGTTCTGAGAACTTTAAATTGAAACTTATTCCAAAGCAGAGACTATGAGCCGTCAAATAGGAGGAATAATGCACCAGCTGAGAGCACAAAAGAATATTACAAAGTAACCTATTATCGTCTATTTTTGTAGTAGAATTGAAGTCACGTTTCTCTGAACACAGTGAACACATTGCAAAATTGCAACAACTTATTCCAAAAATGTGAAATGGCTATCCCTCATTCATTAGAACAGTGTGTCAAAATGTTGGATGGCCTGGTTGATAGATTGAATTTTGATAGCCTGATCATACCTATATATAAATGTATATTTGGTTGTAGCTTTGCTGCTATGCACCAGTTACATTTGTTTTACATTTTATAATTTTACAATTTCATAATTTTACAATTTTATAATTTTACAATTTCATAATTTTACCATTTCATAATTTTGCCATTTCATAATTTTATAATATAATATTTTCTCTCACAATATAGTTTTTAAGTACATATATTATTTTATTCGTTGGGTTCCTCAAAAGTGTTGACAAGGAGTATGCGCCATTATATCCTGCTTCTTTTAGATCTCTTAAGAAATAATCACGCGTAGTTACATTAAGGCGACATTCAAATATAATGTGATCAAGTGTTCCTTCAGTTGCACCACACTGACAGATTGGGGATTGAACAATCTTCCTAGTGTACAGGTCTTTAGGGGCTAGGGTGTAATTTAGCCGACATCTAAGAAGACTTGTTAAAGAGTTTCTTGAAAGATTAATATATTGATACCAAGGTTCTTTAGGTATAAGTGATTGAATTGAATAATATTTTTTCCCATTAGTCTTCCCTGTAATTGTCCACTGTTTCTGTCAACTTTTCAACAATTCTGTTTTAGCATGCGACTCGAGCGCTTTTGCAGAAAATTTGATCCGAAGCGATCGGTGACTTGATTCTTCAGCTGCGTACTTGGCTAATGTGTCTTCTATGTGGTTCCCTTCTATGGATGTATGCCCAGGAGTCCAGACAAAATAAATACTGTATCCTGAGTTTGTTAGTTTGTGATACAAAATTTTTATGTTAACAATATACCAGTCTACATAGTAATCAGCTGTTATCGATCCCAGGGAGTGTAAGACTGACGCTGAATCAGTGGCTATCACTACCCTCTTGAGGTTTTTCTCCTGTATATACAACAATGCTTGACGAATAGCAAACGCTTCCGCCCAAGGAATATAGAGATTAGGTAAAGCCATCCGAAGATTGCCGATCTTGCACGAACGTGTGACGTCACCGGAGAAGCAGTGAGCTCGGCTGAAGCAGACGGCCCCTAGCATTTATATGGGAGATTCAGAGAGCGAAAGTATATTATTACTTTTAGGAGGGGGGAAATAATAATTGTCATCCTCCAAGATGGTATTGAGGCATCCTTTTAATGATTAGTAACATAATTGAAAACGCGCTACTTTTAAAAGGGTACATGTGAAAAAATGTATTTTGAAAATCCATATTCCTGAAACTTTCTGACCGATGCGCTACAAAGAAAGTTGCGTGTTCTCCTTTATAATTTCGTCATTTTACAAATCGTAATATAATTTTAACAAAAACGTGGCATGCTAAAGAAGAATTAAAGAGTTTGAAAAAATAATTGATTAATAGACTTAGTTTATTTTACTTCGCTTATCTGTCACATATGGCTAATCGCAAAGATGACGATGCGTGATGATATGGTGAAATTGATGAAAGGAAATTAGACCCATGCCCGGGCGGGATTCGAACCTGGGGCCCTTAGCATCGTAAAGCGTAATGCTAACCACTTCGCCACGGAGGTCAGCATTACAAGGAAATAAACAGAAATTGGCATCTATGTTTTAATATGCGAGAAACATTTGCGAGGAGGTTATTGAAGTAACAAATATACAAGACGTTGTGATGAAAATTATTAATATATCTGAAATATCGAGAGTTGACCTTGCAGTCTCTAAATGTACTTTAAGGTTACGCAAAACCTTTACTCAAAATTGATAGTGTAAATTTATAAGCTATTAAAAATTAAAACTTATTCCTGTTCGAAAAGAGAAACTGCCAAGTCAAATTAATATTTCGTAGAAATACATATATTTGTCTTTCATGAGGCCAAGAGAGTAAGTATTTGGAGGGGACGCTGGCTTGGGAAGGCTATAGCCCCGGATCTCGATCTGCAAAGGGGCTTCCAGTGGGAAAACATTCCTCTGAAATAGTCCAGAAGAAGGGGCGAAATGATTTTTTTTAAATGGCTCAAGAATACAAAGATATAAGTGGATATTTGACAAGCTTAGTCTAAAACTTACAACTGAAGTCGTACGTGTGTGTGTGTGGGGGGGGGGGGGCTCGTACGTGAGGTAACACAGTGGAATATGATTCACAATACTAAAATTAAAATAAATATGTGGGAACAATAGAAATCAAAATATGTTGTAGCTAGTGACAGCGCAATAGTAAAGATGGAGGGGTAAATCATATTTTCCCGGGGCAATCATTTTTATTATTCCGTTACATACGACACAAAAATGCATATTTTGGCTAAAAGAACATTCATTCATTTATTTATTTTGTCGTTTTACTGGGGGCAGATAAGAGAGAGAGAGAAATTGTCGAACGAGAATTGGGGGGCGTTCCAACCCCCCCCCCCCCCCGTAGTGTGGTCACTGCCTATGGCTATGCTGGAGAAGAATGCACCAATTAATACGCTATTAAATAAAACAGATACTTTTAAAACTTTTAATCACATTATTTGTGAACTATGATTTAAATTTAGAGAGAGCACATACCTGTTTAATTTAGAATGGATGAGTTAACTTCTGAAGCCTGCCATTTCCGAGCCTTCTTCCGGTGTAACTACACTGCCCTTTGAGCCGTAGCTGCTGCGTTCAGGTGGAGGAACGAGCAGAATACTAATTAAAACAAATATGTGACAAATATATAAAAAAAGAACAACGCGTTGAAGCTATTGACGGCGCCAAAGAAAATACAGAAGAGAAACGTGAAGAGTGCAGTGATATTTTACGGGAAGCAGCAGGCACGTATCCAAGAATTCCTTTCGGGGCAGCGGCTGAACACCATTTTTTAAAGGGGTATCACAATTGTATGTTTAAGGCCAGTGGTGGCAATTGGGTTCCAAAATGTGGGGGCGGGGCTGGACAAGGAGACAAGCATTAAGAGGCCATAGTGTGATAGTGTGGAGGCAAAAGAATGGGGAGCAACTATCTCCTAAATCGTCGCCACTGTTTAAGGCTGTCATTTTAATCAGAACGTGAAATCGGTTCATTTTCTACCACTCAACTCCTCTGTTTCCATGCATTAATATTGTGTGCCGGAACCATCTCAGTATGTATGTTTGTCAATTTCTTCTCATCAGGCATCAAAACATCTATGTACCAGAAGTGTTTTTACGAAGGTGTTATACATGCACGGAATGCACAATCCACTCGACAACACAAGATTCAAACTGTGTGCTGGGAACTGGAATCAGACAGTTCACGAATATTTCTCTCTCATTCGAGCCTGAACACCACTAATGTGTCTTGTCCTCCCATGTTTGCAGCTCTTATAAAAGCCGAAACCCACCAAATTGTTCATATTCATGCACAAGCACTCGCAAGTGTCCAAAATTATCTGTTGAGTGTGTGTCGAACCCAGTAGCCTTAAACAAAAGTATTTTTTTATGCCATGAAATTCTCGGACTGCATAAACAAAATTTGGTCCTGGCACAACCAAATCATCACTCAAAACTTTGATTTTCAGTTGATCTGTGCAGCTTATTTCTTTTTTAATAAATCGCTCCAATGCCCAGCCCGATACTGCCGAAATATTCACTTTAGAGAGAGAGACCTTCGATCTCTTCGTCTTTCGACCCGAACTACTCGTAGCACTGCTCGAAGTTCCGCTGTCGTCAATGTCTTTAGCTTTGGGACCGAACTGGAACTAGTGGTAGACTTCGTTACTTTACGGCATTTAGTCCATTTCATTTTCGAATCACTAGATCTTATAAAGCAACCAATGGACACTGACTGATCACTAATAGACTGTATGAATTGTCACACTAACCTCTGAAGTCTCCACCTATTCTGTTGTACAGATCAACCGGGAAATTGAAGCCGCGTATTAATATCCTCATTATATTCTAGAACGTTTCGCAGATATCACAATTCGTAAATATTGCCAGTAGTTCGACTCCTTCTCTTTTTCAAGAACGTTCCCTCTCGCGCTTTCCAGAGATTAAAAAATTGCAATGAATCCGAATCGCCCTACCTGCGGCGCTACCTTTGTTGTGCAGCTTCCAAATGCTGACAAGTTTCTTCTACATAGTGTTCAAGTTCGCTACGACAACACCGAAAGCGTAAGAAAAGTTTACGTGCAATATTATCAACAACAGGGTTATAGAACATTCTCCGTCTTGCCTTGATAAGTATTTCTCTCCTAAAATTATCGTCACATTATTCAAGAAGACAAAAACCTAATTTTATCTAGTGTAAAATGAAAACTTTCCTGGTGGGGCGAGTCCACGAGTTACGATACCCACCTTGGGTACGCGCTATAAACAATAACAGGGTCCGTACAACATTCTCCGTCTTGCCTCGATAATTATTTATCTCCTTATTATCGTCACATTATTGAAGAAGACAAAAACTTAATTTTATCTCGTGTAAACTGAAAAATTTCCTGGGGGAGGGGGCTCGAGACACCTGATGCCCACCTTGGATACGCACTATTAACAATAACAGGGTTATAGAACATTCTCCGTGTTGTCTCGATAATTATTCCTCTCCTTAAATTATCGTCACATTATTCAAGAAGTCAAAAACCTAATTTTATCAGTGTAAACTGAAAAATTTCGTTGGGGAGCGGGGGGCTCGAACCACCTGATCCCTACCTTGGATACGCGCTATTAACAATAACAGGCTTATAGAACATTCTCCGTCTTGCCTAGATAATTATCTCTCTCAAATTATCACCATATTATTCAAAAAGCCAAAAACCTAATTTTATCTAGCGTAAACTGAAAATTTTCTGAAGGGGGGCTTGAGCCCCCTTATTCCCACCTTGGATACGAGCTGTTACCAATAACAGGGTTATAGAATATTCTCCGTCTTGCCTCGATAATTATTTCTCTCCTTAAATTAACGTCACATTATTTTATTTGACACCACAAGAAACAAAAAATCTCATTTTATCTAGTGTAAACCGAAAACTTTCGGGGGGGCTTGAGCCCCCTAAGCCCCCCTTGGATACGTGCCTGGGAAGCAGTCACGTTTATTACACCCTTACATTTACATACAATATTATAAAGTTCTGCTTTTAGATCTCGCACAATGCCTTTTTCACAAAAATGGGCAATCTCGCATTTTTTTATATCAATCAAGCTGTGATATTTTAGATTTCTTCCGTTAGTTTTCTGATAATAGTTTTCACAGCTTTCCATAGCATTTAGGCATGATTTCAGTTGACAAGAACAAAATAATCTTATTTCAAAACATAGAGCAAAAATAAATCCAACGCGCTTAAGTTAAAACTCCCTTACATTGGAAGCCTGGAGAGAACAAAACAGGGGTTCCTTCGTAACACGATTTCTTGAAAACCATTTTACACATTTGAATCAACTTTGTGATAAATTGATTAGAAAGGATGAATCTTAACAGTAAAAGTTGTAACTTTTCCCTTGCTACTATATTTTAGAAGATATTCGTTGTCAAATTTCTCAATATTTGCATAAGGAACCAGCCTTTTCCGTGCCGAGTGTTTCGATGGTGACGTCATGTATCCACGGACAACTGCGCATACGATCTGCGCCGCCGAACGAGCACCCCCTGGCTTCCGCCGTGAATATTGAAAATTCTGCTGGTAATGGGTAGATTTTGTATTCCGTTAGATTATTGCAATATATTGCAGATCCAGTGTTACCAGTTGCGAACTTTGATGCGCCTGTATATACTATGTAAAAATCTTCATGCACTACAGAGTGTACATATTCCATGAATATGTTATTCACCATACTTGGCATTGACGTTCGTGTATCTTTATCTGGATATGGAGGAAAGTGAACGGGAAGTATTGTTGCTAATTTAAAATAGTCTGTCGTAAAGCACGGAGACGTTGAAAATCTAATAACTTTCGGTATGAAATCCTTAATCGACTTGTATGCTGTGAATAAGATTGGAAGATTTAATTCATATTTAGCTGTACGGTTTGATGACATTAAGGCTTGTAAAAGTGATAATTTTGGTATTATCGGACTGGATATGGAAGACATCTTTTTCATTAAGAATTTTCTCGCAAGATATTGCGCCCGTAGATGAAATGGTGGTTCTCCTAAACGTAGCCTGTTTCGGTGTTCCTTTCCATAGACCAAAGATTCTACATAGGCCTGCTATACGTCCTGGATCTTCCGGGACAATCCCGCAATGGTATAATTTCTTCTGGTGCCCCGAATAGTTTCTTTAGGATGCACAAATGTCCTGGAATCGGATGGGAAAGAAGAAATTATTAAGACTACACTTTCCTCAACTTCATTTATATTTAAATGCGTAGCATTAAAATGCTAATTTTACTAAACAAGCTAACTGTACATTGAACCACTCCCTCTCGATAATACAAGATTTATCGAGTTAAAAGAAGACGCTGGAAAGATATTTGACCTCATGATAGCGCCGCCGTCTGCTAGTAGCACTGAATTTCAGTTGCAAATTTCTTCAATTGCATAATAAGCTGTTTACTGCAAACAGTCAGTGATTAAATACCCGCACTGTTCAGTCCGCAGTTCTTAAATAAAGTTTTGACATTGTGAGATAGCAGCTTAGTTCATTATGGCACCGAAAGTGGATTTGTTTTTTTTTATATAAGAAGTGTAAATAATACGATAATGGATATGTACATACACAAAACTTTGTCGGGTCCAGCACCCCCTCCCCGCTCCCCAACAAGCAGTGTCCCGGATTTTCACTTATGAAATATAGCAACCCTAACCATACCAAAAGTTGAACCCCCCCTCCTCCTTACGTGAACTATATCATGACCATATATACGTCCATGCCCTAGGCAATCCCGTTTTGTCCAACCACGTCATTTTCAAGTAGGGGTGTGCGGGATCCCGAAAAGTCAGGACCGGGATCGGGAAATAAATTTCCCGTCCCGATCCCGACTTCGGGAAATGACTTCCCGACTTTTCGAGATCCCGAGGAGTCGGGAAATACCGAATGGTCATTTTTTAAAAAAAAATGTTAATTCTCGACGTTTTCTGCATTGCAAGTGTCTGGAACTTATTGGAAATTGTTTGTTTGTACTCCAGAAATACAAAACCATCACTTAAGTTGAAAATGACGTGTACAATTCGAGATTTTTAGAGCTTCAGGAAATTTCGACTTTGTCGGGAAATAGTGATTTTTTTCCCGTCCCGAATGTCGGGATTAAAAATATTTCCCGTCCCGACCTAAAAATTTGTCCTGCACACCCCTATTTTCAAGAATTCATTCGTTCTTACGAAAGCCAACTTACAGCTAAATAATGGTAGTTTCCAGTGATGTACTTACCGATTTTGTTTCAGAATCACTGGACACACGTTTACACAACAAAAACAGTCCAAAAACGCTAACTTCGTACCATTTGTACGACAAATGAAAAACAAATTCATTGCGACAACACGTTGTGCAAACAACCATCTTCAACTACAAAAATTACCTCTCCATCACAATGTAGTTACTACCTATCCCATATACGTAGATTGATGGATTTGCTTTATTTTACTTCGCTTTTTGTGCCACATTTGGCTAATTTGCAAAGATGAGGATGAGTGATGACATGATGAACTTTATGAATGAACACTCACAAAGAACCGGGACCCCTTGCAGAATAGCACGATGTGCTAACCACTCCACTACGGGGACGGCCATCCAATAGATATCATAACTAGTTTACTCAGAACGTGTATTAAAGGAAATTTATAACTTGGCATCGATGGTCACGCCGACTGGTGGTCAAGTGGAAGCAGTTGACCTCCTTCGGCAAATTGCAGCTAGCGCAAGGGGCCTGGTGTAATCTCCCCCCATCCTATCCACCCCATTTTATCCAATTTTTCCCTAAATAGCGATTACGTCTAAAACTAACTATAAATCATCAATTACCATCAAAGTAAACGTTACCTCACAAAGACGCCTTAAATTATTACACAAACTAAACCTTCAATGAATCTAGTATCGTTATTCTTCTCCTACAGGTCCCATTCATAGGCAAACATCTACGCCCACCAATACCCGCCAATTACTTTAGATTTGGGAGAGAGGGGAGAGCAAGGGGAATACTCATTTAAGAAATATGGCAAAAGTACCCTCCAATTTACTTGTAAATTGTTATAATTAGTAATAGTAGTATGTCTCATTTTTGTCGTGTTCACCATTTATCATATATTTGTAAACACTACTTCAAAATGCAAAAATTCATAAAGTTTGTACTTTCAGATTTATTAATAGTACAGAATAATCCCTTACCAAAATTTAAAAAATTAGCACTAGTGTTCCTTTTCCTTTTTTCCAGCTTGGTTGAAAGATAACCAACTTTTGCTACCAGTGTTTTGCACAATCATTATTTGAGTAAACTTGAGAGAACATGAATATATCATTCCTATGTTTAGGAACTCACCTTTACGTAGAATATGAATTAAGTAATATGTTTACAATATTTTATTGTTTCCCCCACGACTTAATATTTGAGTTCATGAATATTTCATATTTTAATTCATAAACAAACGAATGAAATATTGATTAACAGAATTAAAATATGCACAGTTGCTACTCTCAGCATATTCCAGAACAATGGGGTAATATGTCTGGACAAAGCTTCATAATATTTCAGTATGGTCTGCTGTTACACACACTAGGTCTATCACCTCAGTGCCATAGATATTATGTACTTTAGCAGAGTATCCTGAAATTCGCTATAGGTATACAATATTTCTTACCCCGCTTGGATTAAAAAAAAAATAATTAAATAGCTAATTATCACTTGGAATCATGTATGGACTGTAAAATTAATGAAAAGGATGTGTGTGTGTGTGTGTGTGTATGTAAGATGGTATTGTTTTGAACAAGAGATACAGTTTACCTTAAACATTGGGCATTAGAGTTCTAAATGGGGTTGCTATGCAATAACAGTTGTGCAAGATTACACTATCTTCTTCAATGTCATAAAGGTTTCATTGATTCTCAGATAGATGACAATGCAAAAACAAATCAGAAAGAATGTGAACAATAGGACTTTTATTACCAAAATTCTACATCTTACATTGAAATTACAAATAAGGTGGTTAACTACTATGGAAACAGAACATAAAAAGAAAAATGGCATTTTTTTAAACATACCTTCCATACTGTTACCGCCATTTTTGCAAGGCATTTACAAAGTTCTAACACAGAGAAATAACAAAATGTACAAATGTTATTGATATGTTTATTACAAATATATAAAATCCTATTAAAATGCATCAATAAATATAATGATTTATATTTGTAGTTTCGTGTAAAAATTTAATCTTCCAGATATTTTTAGGCTAATAGTACAAATGATTATGATGTACAGAACAACTACTGCGATATCACCTTGTCTATCATTTATTTACTTTCATACTTTTCCAAAATTGAAGAATGGTGATGGTTATCTAATATGGGAAAATATGGTTATTTTAAAAGAAAACTTTTGTACGATATTGCATAGTTTGTACTATTCTTTACATTTTGAAGAATGTACATTTCGTATTGGCAGGAAGGAATTCCATAAACATTTGGGCATTGCTTCAAAGTGACATTGACTCAAAACTAATAATAATGAATGTACACTAAAATTACTTTATTTTATGATTAATAAATTCTCTATTATGCAAAATTCAGTACTATAAAGACTTTGAGATAAATGAAAATGTAAGAATAAATGGTATTAACAAGAATCTAACAAACGGCATAGAGCACAATAACACAATAAAGTTAAATCAAACAAGTTTTAAAAACTAGGTACCAAAAAAATGATTTCCTTATAAAATTATTACAATAAGCGTATTATCTACAGCATAAGAATTATGATCAACAACAATAAAAATGAACTTCATTAAAAATAATGGTATAATTAATATTCTATTTTACAAAGAATGGTGTACTTTAGTGCAAAAACCTGCTATGGTCACAAAATATTTTTAGGTTATTGTTTATGGGTCATTTCCATGTCAAATCAAACGATAAAAATTATTTTTGAATCTTTAGGATTCAGATTTTTAAGATGTTTTGTTTATACATTGTATCTATCAAGACAACAAAAACTGCCAAATTTCAGATTTTTTCGGCTTTTAGTTTGAGTTATTGACTTTCAGAAAATCAAAAATCCCAAAATTTGACGACATTTTGAAATCTTTAAACAGCTGTAGATCAAGAACTATTTGACCTAGAGAGCTCAAATTAATGTCATTCTCTTCTGCTTTTAATGAGCTTTAATTTGAAATGTAACATGACTGTAGTATTTGAATTTTGTAATTTTAAAACACTTGAAAAAAAGTTTTTTTGAAAATCTCAAAAACACAATTTTTATTTTTTTTTAAAAAAAATATGTCTTGAAGACAACAATTGACTATTAGTGTGCAAAATTTCATAATGGGACGGCAATGAGTTCCTATGGAACTTAATTATTTTGTATTGTAATGTGTGCGAAATTTGATAAATTTGTTGACTTCCATGTTGATTGATTGATTGAATTGTTGTTTTAAGTCCACTTTATGCAAGAAAGGCTAATCGGGACTGGACCTACAGTTTTAAAGTTTGATCCGAACCACTATGTGCCTCCAACGGGTATCAAACCTGGCACCCCTTGATTACAAGGCGACAAAGGTACCACTGCACCATTGGGGAGATGCCTTGACTTCCATGTTAAAACCAGAACTATATGCTGATTGGTTGATGTTTAAGTCTTAATATTAGTCTATTTTCTAATTTTTGGACTATAAATAACATGAAAATACCTAAAATTTATCACTTTTAATATCAGGTAAGCAAATTGAAAAATGTACGAGGGGAAGTCATTAAATAACAGGAATTTTATTCTAACTTCATGGAGAATTATGCACAACGAAAATTTTGTGTTTCGGCAATCAGAAAGGTTCCTTACCAACACGCCATAAAAGTGTTGTGACAATTGAGCAGTAGTGCGTACAACATGGCCGCTACACTGTTGACTTGCACCATAGAAAAGCAACGAAGTGCTATTCGGTTTTTGAGGTCAGATGGAGTGAAACCATCTGAAATCTACAGTAGAATGAAGGTTCAGTACGGAGACAATTGTTTAAGTCAGGGGAGATAGTACTATGTCGCCTCAGTTGCCATGCAAACTGGCCTCCCACCCCGATGTCCATCACTGACATTTCGTCTTCAGTCTTTAAATCTTTCCACCCACTCATACACTCTCCCCTGACTTAAACAATTGTCTCCTTACTGAACCTTCATTCTGCTCTCATTTCATACGGTTTCACTCCCTCCGCCATCAAAAAACTAATAACACTTCGTTGCTCTTCTATGGTGCAAGTCAACAGTTGTATGCGCTACTGCACAGGCGCATACTGCTCGATCGTCACAACACTTTTATGGCGTATTGCTAAGCAACCTTTTTGATTGCCGAAACACAAATTTTCGTTGTGCACAAATCTCCAGGTAGTTTAGACTAAAATTCCTGTTATTAAATGACTTCCCCTCGTACATTTTTCAATTTGTTTACCTGATATTAAAAGTGATGAATTTTAGGTATTTTCATGTTACTTGTACTCCAAACATTATAAAATAGACCAATTAGAAGACTTCAACATCAACCACTGAACTTAAGTTATGGTTTTAACATGGAAGTCAACAAATTTAGCAAATTTCGCACACATTACAATACAAAAAATAATAATTTCCATAGGAACCCATTGCCGTCCCATTATGAAATTCTGTACACAAATAGTCAATTGATGTCTTCAAAACACATATTTTTTTCAAGTGTCTTAAAGTTCAAATACCACAGTCATGTTACATTTCAAATTAAAGCTCATTAAAAGATGAAGAGAATGACAAAAATTTGAGCTCTCTAGGTCAAATAGTTTTTGATCTACAATTGTTTAAAGATTTCAAAATGTCGTCAAATTTTGGGATTTTTGCTTTTTTGAAAGTCGATAACTCAAAAACTAAAAGCCCAAAAAATCTGAAATTTGGCAGTTTTGGTCAACTTTACTGGTACTACCAATGCACCAAACATTATCAATTTCTGAGATGTCAAGGTTAAGACCCCGGTTGATTTGACATGGAATGATCCTTATACCGAATTGTTTAATGTTTAGCAGACAAAAGCCTCTACTGTGTGTTAGCCTCATCCGGACAAGCGCACTTTCCAGGCACATGCTTTTCAAACTTGCTGCAAAGTACCAAAAAAAATATTCTACGTTGAAAAATAATTGTCGTAGAGAAATGAAATCTATAAATTGCACCTCCCAATAATGAAAGTTAGAGAAAGATGAAGAAGAAGATAGAAATTTTACAAAAAAAAGGGGTATTCAGGCATGCCGCTAAATGAAAAAAATGTAGTATGCGGCAGTGGTACATTCCTACAACCATGTAAAGTTGTGTTTAAAATAGGCTGATACTTCGTGGGGAAAAAATAATAGCAATGTATATGCAAAGCAGTGTTGTCAACTTATGGAAAATTACCAGAAAATCACTTCTAGCATCAGCCCTATGGATGTTGGATGGAAAGCACGACAAAAGTCCAATGTTTGAGGACTTGTAATACCCATCCCCAGTTATGAAAAAAAAACAGAAAATATGCTTAGTTTTAGAAAACCCTAATTTTCGGGAAATTTTGAAAATTGGACATTTTCCACCTCTAATTGTCACACGTGAACATGTTTTCATTATTACATGTAAAAGTAAAATATATCAGCAAAAAGCAGTGTTTGAAGAGTAAATAAAATAAAATCTATCCCATATTTTCAACCTCCGTTTGTTAATAACACTGGTCTACAAATTTTCATAAACTTTCTGCTTATGTATATTTTTCAGTCTTATTTTCATAATTTGAACCCACTGAACACGAATATGACATTGGTCTTGCTGTAATGTCAGTTTTTCGGATGATATGGGTCGTTTATTATTTCTTATTGAAAGTGCAATATGTCATATGTATTATGTAGAAAAACATAAAATTACAAACACTACAGTCAGTAACCAGTAAATTACATATATAATGAACAGTATAACAATGAAAAATAGCTAAAGAAATACAATAAAATGAACAGAATACATTAATAACAGTTGGGCTGAAAAGTTCGTAGGCTAACATAGTAAAAAATATTTTTTTGACAAAATCGATTTTATTATTCAATATAGTTGCCTTCGAGGGCGATACAACGATTATAGCGGTCATACAATTTTTCGATGCCATTTTTATAGTACGATTTCTCTTTAGCCTCAAAATAGGCCTCAGTTTCGGCGATTACCTCTTCATCAGTGCTAAATTTCTTTCCAGCGAGCATTCTTTTAAGGTCTGCAAACAGGAAAAAGTCACTGGGGGCCAGATCTGGAGAATATGGTGGATGGGGAAGCAATTCGTAGTCTAATTCATATAATTTTGCCATCGTTTTCATTGATTTGTGACACGGTGCATTGTCTTGATGAAACAGCACTTTTTTCTTCTTCAAATGGGGCCGTTTTTTCGTGATTTCATCCTTTAAACGCTCCAACAACGCTATGTAATAATCACTGTTGATGGTCTGGCCCTTTTTGAGGTAATCGATGAATATAATACCATGCGCATCCCAGAATACTGATGCCATAACCTTGCCAGCCGACTGTTGCGTCTTTCCACGCTTTGGATTCGGTTCATCACGTGCAGTCCACTCGGCTGACTGTCGATTGGACTCTGGAGTGTAGTTATGGAGCTATGTTTCATCCATTGTAATATATCGAGGGAAAAATTCGTGTTTATTACGATTGAATATCGCTAAACATTGCTCCGAATCATCAAAACGTTGTTGCTTTTGATCGATTGTGAGCACGCGCGGCACCCATTTTGCACACAGCTTTCGCATGTTCAAATATTCATGCACAATATGTCCAACACGTTCCTTTGATATTTTTAAAGTCTCAGCTATCTCGATCAACTTCACTTTACGATCATTTAAAATTATTTTGTGGACTTTTTTGATGTTTTCGTCGGTAACAGCCTCTTTGGGGCGTCCACTGTGTGCATCGTCTTCGATGCTCATTTCGCCTCGTTTAAATTTAGCAAACCACTTCTCAACGGTTGATTTTCCTGGTGCAGAGTCCGAATAATGTTTATCAAGCCAAGCCTTGGCTTCAACAGTATTTTTTTTTGCCAAAAACCAATGCTTTATTAACACACGAAATTCTTTTTTATCCATTTTTTCACAATAACAAAAGCTGCTTCACTCACAATGCTATATCTCACGAACTAATTATCCGGCAGCTGTGAAATTTATACACGTATCTTTTGAAGGTTAGTACTAAGTAAAAATCACATGGATTTAATTATAGTAACGCCATCTATGAGTCAGCCTATGAACTTTTCAGCCCAACTGTTATTACACATCAGTCCCTTAATTTAGTTCATCTTATGTAACAACTTGCTCAAGAGTGAACATTTGTTGTTTGTTGTATTCTTTAGGAAACACTCCCTTCCCCTTCGTCACAAACTAATCCCCAAATGTAATCACCCATCATGGCACAGTCCCATCTTCCCTGGTATCTGTTTTCCATGAATTGACTGTCCTTATGAAAGTGTTCGCCGTGTTCTTCGCTTCTCTCTCCCAAATTCTGCCGAAAGAAATCAAGATGCGAATGAAGCATGTGTAATTTTACAGACATTCTACAGCCCAGTGCTCTATATCTATCAATTAGTGTCTTAACTTGATCGTCAAGAGCTTCACTTCTGTTGTGGACAAAAAATTCCTTCACCAAGTTGTGGAAGGCCTTCCAAGAATTTCTTTCCAGCTCAGTCATATTTTGTTTAAGTTCGTTACGATTTAGCATGAAACGAATCTGTGGCCCTGTAAAAATGCCACCCACAATTTTTGCCTCCAACAGATTAGGATTTCTTTTTATATACTGTAGAGCAGCTGACTCACTATCCAATGCTGTCACAAATTGTTTTGCCAACCTCTGTTTAATGTGCAGCATTGGTAGGAGAATCTTCTCTCTGGGCACTTAAGCTGAGCTTATCGCATTGTGTTTTCCTGGAATTAGCTGTTCTTTCAGGCCACACAGTTTGCTTGTACTGTCCCAGAGACAGAGAAAACAAGAATACTTTGTGTACCCACTTTGTAACCCAAGAAGAAAACCAATTATTTTGAAATCACCACATAGGCTATGTCCCACTGGTGTTAATCATATTGGATTTTCTCCAACATCAACTTCACACTTGAGTAACTTTCCTTCACGTACATGGAGTACGCGACTGGAATTGGTTTGTACTGAAAGCCAATTGCACTAAAGAGACCACTTATATCAGAACAGTAGCACAGCGACTCTTCCACAGCAAGCAAGCAAGCAAGCAAAAAAAAAAAAAAAAAAAAAAAAAAAAAAAAAAAAAAAAAAAAAAAAAAAAAAAAAAAAAAAAACACACGAAAATACCTGGTGTCTCTTTCTGAATTTTGTTATTCTATAGGAAGGAAATAGCAAGTTCCATTCCTTCAGCCGTGAAGCTAAAAGTTCAGACTTATTTTTTGGTAAATTCAGGTATCAAATAAGGTCATCTAGCTCTTTCTGGTTCAGTAAATGAGGTTTCTTGATATCCTCATCATCAGTAACATGGTCACCAGAACTGTCCAAATCACTACCTTCTTCCGCAAATGTGGTTTGGATTGGAGGCGATGGTATAGGAAGAACTTCACTGTCAGGAACAGGTGCTCGGGACAATGGCATGTCAAGGTACTGTGGCTGATGCATGTTCTTCCCTCTCTTGAAATGTAGCAGGTCGATAATGCAAAAGTAACAATCATCATGATGATTTGTAGGTTTCCTCCACACTCGCAGAATCGCAAATGGCATGCCTTTCCTGCGCAACCAATGTTCCATCGTCGACCTGCAGTTACCACACGTAACATGTGGAGTTCATGGTTTGTCCAGATCACCAACAGCCATTCCAAAGTACTCTTTATAGGCTTCACAAAATTTTGTCCCTGGTACAATGACATGCTAAACTTGCTTCGGCCCAATATAGTATCCACATACATAACATAACGAGTCTGCATGTAATTTGCACTTCCGACCCACTGACATGCTGCTCCATAACAAAGCAAATTAACGCAGATTAACACACACCCAGACTGAAGTAGCAGACATGGTGGCGAACAAACAACCTTGAAACACACAACCACAAAGCCAAAGTAGGAATTCAGGTGAGTGCTTGTACTCTTCAAATTTACTACGCACCGATAAAATCACACAAAAAAAATTAGATAAACCACACAGACGGGGTAGATATGAAGGAAGCGTTTCGAACCTTTACACAAGTTAAAATCAACAGCAGCTGTGCTTCCATCTAGTTACTCTAAGAGTAAATACACCCATATTGCTGTGGCTAAGCCAGCAGTGCAAGGGAACAAAACATGCTAATATTTTTTAAAATGTTGATATTTCGATAAAATCGTTGCCGGATTCGTGTTTAGTGGGTCGAAATCTATAAGAATTCATCACAAAACAATGATAAGCAAAATCTTGTTGACCAGTGTAATAGTAACAATGGATATATTGTGTTGTGATCAAGTATGTTATACTTTCATATGTATATAAATAAAATAAAAAATGCAACTGAATTATCACCTGTAGTTTTCAAGAAATGACGTGTTAATTGCTGCCATGTGGAGGTGGTAAACATAGCTACCAGTCGTCTATTGGCAAATACACATGCTGATAAACACAGCTATCATCCTCCCCGATGGCATAGTGATAACGTCGTCGCCTTGTAATTAAGGGGCCCTGGGTTCGATGCCTGGTGGAGGCACATTGCACAGCGGTTCAAATCCCACTTTAAATTGTAGGTCCAATCCCAATTACCATATCTGTGCAGTGCATAAAGTGGACTCAAAACAACAATTCCTAATTCCATCCGCCCTCTAAAGGTTAAGAATGAAAAAATAATATTGAGATTTGTTCTGATATTGGTGGAAAAAGCAAGATAGGAGCAAATGTGCGCTAATTTGTTAACTTGAAGGATTCATTATCCTTTCATTACACTTCACTGAGCAAATCTATGTTTGTAACTCATCATGTAAATAGGCAAAACAAAAGGTGTCAACATTAGAGGTAATTTAAAGAAATAAGCATAATGAAGCATAACAATAGGTAAGTTTCGTACACACAAAAAAATGCTAAGTGTCAGTAGTGAAAGCAATTACAGCTAGAACCCAATCAATAATAAGGCCATTACCATTACATTGCCATGCTCTGGCTCTTGTGCAAGAGTCAATTAATTCTCGATTGCACACACACATACACATATACATGTTCTGACTAGCAAATAATGGAATCCACATAGGAGATATGTTCATAATAACAACATATGTGTCATGAAGAAGAATCTAGTGTCTTCTTCCTCCACTATTTAGTTGCAGTAGTAATGTTTCCCCACATAGATTCTACTTTCATCGAAGTCATGACTGAAATTAAAAAAGAAACACTTAATAATAAATAAATCTACATATAAACCAATAAAACATTTTTTAATATTCAGGTTCTTTGAGAGGTGTTGTCCTTGACAAGATAAACTATCTTGTAATTTACTTTACAAAACCAAGCCGAATTAATAATATCTTCAAATGCATAAAAATAACACCAAAAAAGGCAGAATTTTGAACTAATTTACAAGCTATGTATAGAAATATCACATTAGTCATTTTATTTTTTTTTAAAAAAAAAAAACATGAAAAATGTGCTTTGTACTTTTGCACATCTTATGGGTGTGATGATAGAGTGAGCAAACTGCTGTTACTCGAATATCCCAGTATTGATATTTGGAATAAAATAAATAGGACTATAAAATTTCATACTTTTGACTGCTTTCTCTTCTGTTTTTATTCTTAAATAAATAGTTCACCCCATGAAGTGAGCTACATGAGAAAATAATTTATTAATTAGAAATTCACATTGTTATTAAAGCATTTTTTTAATGTTTTAGAGTGAATTTTTGGAACATTTAAACCATAAGTGCATTTTTTATTTTGCATATTTCATGGTTTTTAGGTTATAAAATCCTAGTCATACTGATCAGAATTATCTCAATAAACCTATTTGGAGTGCTCTGGAAGAAAAGTTTGCTGTGTAGCCATGGGCATTGGAACTTACCCTGGTTTTGAAAATAAGTTCATCGTATTTTGGTTGCTGGACAGGTTCAAGTGGGTAGCTTTTTAGAAGTTGCGAAACGACCAGGAAGAGCAACTCCAAGTCTTCAGGGTCAGTGAATCGATGCATCTCCTGTTTCCTCACTATCACATCTACGTCCTGGCTCTGCATGTGTTCTACCAGCTTCAGAGCAACAGTGTATGGGACTGTCATGTCCTAAGTACAAGGTATCAACAAAAGTCGTGTTAAGAGTTGAGTGAGCCAAAATGCCAATTTCATAATGTTCCTATTTGCTAACAAAAAGTATGCTGTAAGTCTGCTTTATGCAAATTACATTTCCTCCAAGAATCAAATCGACAACCACTTGATCACAAGGCAACAGCGTAAGCCACTACACTACTAGGAGGGCCATCCCATATTCTTCTGAGAGTAGGTTACGTAGGTTGGTGCTCTTAGCATTAAAATTATGCTCATGCATGCTTGCGTGGAGCCAAGGTGGTCTAGTTGGTACGCTCTGACTGCCATAAAGTGGCTCTGAGGCTCACCCAGCCTCAATTGAATGGGTACCGTGGGTAAACAAAAGTAGCAGGAGCATACTGCTAATACTATGGTCAAGGTAAGTTCCCCGTGGATATAGATTGGCACCATGCTCCGGCCACCTTTATCCCCCAGGGTTGGCCCCAGGTACCTATTGATTTGAGGCTGGGTGATCCCTGGAGCTGCTTTGTGCGGCAACAAGGTTGAAATAATTACGACCTTAGATCACCCACCCTGGGTCTCCCACGTGGTAGTCAGATGCCCTAATGACTATACCACCACAGCTCCTAATAATATGCAAAATAGAAAATAAGAAATGAAAACTCTGTTGGAAAGAGTTGATGAAACTATTACATTAAGTGGATCCTATGCTGACATGAAATGTAAGGTGCAAAATCAGAATGTCTCATTGTGTCATTCATGGCTCTGTACTTTGCTGTAATGGAAAAAAAGCTGCTCCAATGCAATGAAGGATTTCTTTCCTAGCAGTTAAATAAAACTTGTTTGGTCCAAGACCACTTTATGCTCACTTAGGCTACTTGGGATGGTTTCTTCAGTTTAAAGAGGGAGGTGAACCACTATGCCTCCACCAGGGACTGAACCTGCGACACCTTCATCACAAGGTGATAGCTTTACCAGAACACAATCAGAGAGGCCCTTTCTGCAGTTATGTGAAAAAACAATGTTTACTCAATCAAGGACAGTGACACTGAGGAGCCCTGACAGTGTTATGTAAAAGTAACTGCCAGCAGGACTTGAAATGTGGTAGGAGATTATTCATCCCCTTGATATTGTCTGTGGAAGCATCTTGCTTGAATATTCTACAAATTACCTGCATTCCACATAGTACACGAGTGGGGACTTTGATTGGTACAGATCGTCCCAAGTCAATTTCATGTTTCTTGCTCCTCTCCGCAAAATCTTTTCTCAAGAACATCTCCAGGTACTCGCTGGTGAACTTGTAAACCTTTCCGGCATCCAATCTTGCCTTTCCCTGGAACAAAATATCATAATTTTAAATCTGCACACCACATAATCTTGTGTTTAATGTCACATGGGTGAGGAAGGCGATGGGGTCAAACTGATTCCTTGATGCACAACCTCACTCGCCTCTTTTCGATTAAAATTAATAAAAGCTTTTGTTCCTTCATTGGTTGAAATTCTCTAATTTATGTGACCATTCTTCTTCAGTTTATCTCTAGTGCAATATTATTATACAAACCCATATATATGTGTGTGTGATGAGATGGATTTGGTTACACAAACAAGTTGTAAAGATCTAAACTCCATTTGATTGTGGAAGAAAAAAGCAAAGCTAATATTTATAATAGCAAGCAATGCTAATTGGATATTATCCACTGTCTAGTGCTTCTACTTTCACTGAGAGAGCACATCTTCTCTAATTTGAAGGAAAACAAAATTATCTTTGATGTCAGAGGAATTGAAACATTAGGTGGTCCGTGATTGTGATTTACTACAAATCCGGTGCACTAACCTACTATTCCTTACAATTAGCCAAAAGTGGAAGAAAAGAAAAGTGAAATAACCTAACCTACTATTCCACGGCACCCATCTCGAACTATAATGTTAGACTAGGTAAAAGCAGAAGCACAATGCTGAATATTAATATTGTATACTAATAAAGAACCACTCTAACTAACATTCAGCAAAGTATATTGTGTAACAATGATTTTGAATTTATTGCTTTCTTGTTAATCTTATACATACATTACGAGATCATAATATTTGAAAATGCACTGAAAAAGTTTCATAAAACAAAGAAAAATGCAGAAATGGATATTTTATTATTATTATTATTATTATTATTAAAGGATGTCTTCCAGGAAAAATGGAGAATAAAACCATCATGAACTGTCTTTGAATTTTCAAAAATACATTAAGTGAAAAGAGAAAAGCCTCTGATCCTGAGAGGAAATAATGAATAAATAATTTGAAAAATCCAGGAAGCATTTCCTCTACAAATCAACTATAAGCTACAAAATTTTCTACAAAAATAATTGGAATGACAAACTCTGCTATCTTACCTCAGGCGACGCTTGACTGTAGGCCAGAACAAAATAGTTCCAGATGAAATTTAGTGAAGGTGAAATTAACACCAAGCTGTGGATCCTCTTCGGATTTCTTATAGCAGTTATCAATGAGAGCTGAAAACAGATCAGAGTAAATTTTACTTCCCATATTTATTAACAGCAAAAAAGAAAGTAAAAACATAATTTATGTGTGGTATTTGGTAACTTTACCATTGATACTGATAGTGAAAAGGCTGTCCTAGGTCTACTGCTAAATAGTCAACTTCAACATACAATTATTTTCCTGTAGTTTACGGTTATTACAAGCATAAGAAAACAGTTTTTCTTTGTGACGTTTCAGGAGAACACACGCTCCTTTCATCAGACATTTATTTTCATTTTGATTAAAGATACAGTTATAATACATATAATAATAAAGATACAGTTGAAAAGAAATTTGTGTGCATTCCTTTCCATAAGGGATTCTCACATAAAATTGCAAACATTTTTAGAAGTTTTAATTTCAAAATTGTTTTTAAATCACCAAGAAGTTTGGAATGTACATTTAATGAATTCAAAATGAGAAACTCTCTACCAGATGTGGAAACCACAAGAATATATAATATAAGTTGTTCATGTTCAAAGGATTATGTGGGACAAACAGCAAGGAAAATGGCAATAAGATGGCACGAACACGATAAAATTGGACATTATAAATCTAAACCCAAGAACAGGTTTGTCAACTCATATCATCGAAGAGAAGCATTTGATTAAAAAGAGAAGGGTTTTAAAAAGATTAACAGGAAAGCTTCTTTCATTGCATAAGAACACTGGAATAAATTAAATAATGAAAATGGTAACAGATCCAGTATGGAGTTTTCTTTTTCACAAATGGAGTAAGCCACAATCTTTAAAATTTAATGTAACAAAAACAATGATGAATTTGAATTACCTGATGATATTTGGGATTCATAATTTTAAAAAAATCTGAAATAAAAATAAAACAGACTGCTTTTTTCACAGTTAAGTTGCTATATTACAACAATGTAACATTGACAACATCCATTATATCAGCCCTTGCCCAAAACCATGGTAACGGTTGAAGTTTTTGCGTGCGATGACGTGTAACCGGCCAAGTGAATGCATCACTTCAATGTGAAGTCACGTGAAATGACAAAACGACAGTGTTGCAGTATGCAGATATTAAACACCAGAACAAGAACAATGTCTAGATGAAGATGTGTACTACAGGCTATGGAAAAGGAGATGCAATAACCACTAACGCCGTCAAACGGTTGGGCGGGAACTTTACGTCACATACCATGAAGAAGTAATAGGATCTGAGCTGATTATGTCCTTTGCGATTAGTCCACTCAGAATTAGTTCACTTCATCAAATGATTTACTAAATCTCATCAATTTACATTGTCGAGTTCATTATTTGAGTTGTTTTTTTTTGGTTTAGGTACAACATCTTCACCGAAGAGGAAATTATGCTCATTTCTTTGTTTTCCTTGACCCTGTACATCCAGGGTCAAGGAAGTCAGTAATAAGGTGTGTTATATACAGTGTACGTACAACTATAGATTGAATTGTATCTTCTCCAAATATGATGTATAAAGAAACAAACTGCCGGAAAACTAAGTGAGATGAGTGTACAATTTTAAATTACTATTATAGTGGAACCACAAGCAAAGAAACGTGCGTAGACTCGCGACTCCTGTGCACCGTACTCCAGTGTGGAGGGGAGGGGGAGAGTGGAGCATGCTCTCTTATAGTCCGAGTTGAACGGAAGAGGAGGAAGGTTCTTTTTCTTGTGGTCGCTCTTGTAAGTAAGGGGAACTGTGATTGGCCATTCATCTATTTTATCACTTCTTCATAATCTCAATTGACTTAAATGGCCGGAAGAGCAAAGCAAATTTATCAAATATAAATACAAACACGTACCGTTTAATAAATAACCAAAATGGAATGAAAAGTTAGCAGTTTGTATTTTTATTGCTTTTTGTGAATATGTAGGGAAAAAGCGAGAGAGAATTGTACACCAATGGCAAAGAAATGGTAGGCGAAGTATTTACCAGGATTATACACCCTACATTCCTGCTCATAATAAGGAGTCGAAGGTTTCTTGCTTAAGGATCTTTCTTCGATGTAAACCTAAAAGTTGACTTTTCAGATTACGTACATAATCTTCTGGGCAGAAATGCACACTGCAGATTCTAGCATTAGCATGATTCCAGGGTTGGCATGTTTAAAACAAAAGTGTTTAAAACACTTTGTTTTAAACATGTTTTTTTTAGAAGTGTTTAAAACACATTTTGGTACTTGATATTTTATAATCTATGATATTTTTTTTGTTTGGCAGCCCTGTTTTTTTCATTGAATCTGTGTCAATTAATCCGGGCTTTATGGGTCTCACTTATCGCACAACACTTGAGCAACCTTTTGTTCTGACGTCACGGGAGAAAGCTTTTTAATTTTGGGGCACATGCCTACGTTGTATGCACAAGGTAGCAAACTGTTGTGCGACAAGAAAGACCCGTGCTTTACTGTAGAAATGAAACTTCTTAGTTCTTTGTTTCCTACCATCCTGTAAGTTTCTGAATACACAATGCTTGATTTTGATCATGACGTGATTTTTATTTCTCTTGCGATACGATTCATTGGTTTGTATAACTGAATGAAGCGCAGATGGTTACTTTTGGTAACATAATTTTGTACCTGGAAAGATAAATTGATCTGGAGAATTTATTATGACACTGCAGGTTGTTTTCTGCTATATAAACTGTACAGGCAGCAGGAAATATTTCACCTTGATTTTTCCAGGACGAGGATAGTAATTCAATAATATTTAGTTTCTTGAAATTTAGATGAATATGAATCCTAACCTACTTCAACAGTGAAGGAAAAAGGGGGTTATTACCCCCAACCTTTGTCCCTGCAGTAGAGGTGTGCGGGATCCCGAAAAGTCGGAACTGGGATCGGGGGCAAAACAGGCCCGTAGCTAGAGGGGGGCAGGAACAACTGCGCCTCCCTGAGAGCCTGCTTTGGCACATCTGTGAAAAATACAGAACACATTCCTTCGGAATCTAGAAGATTTGTGACATTTTGAGTAGTCTTGTATTAAAAGTGCGTAAAGGTGTCGGATGTTTTTCTTGGGATGTGTTGCTATGAACTTGGAACTGCTTAAATTTTTGCTTCATGTGATAGAGAGCGGGAGTGGATATTTGAGTTTTGTTACGTATCGTTGCATTTCTGCCACTTCTAGCTAATGGCAACAATGACTGATGACGTGAAATTGATGAAGAGACACTCACAAACAGGGCCGAAACCACAGGGGGGCATGGGTCTTTGCCCCCCCCCCCCCCCACCTTGGACGGAAGTCCATTCTATGGGAAGCAAACATTGAAGTAAAAAAACAAGACTAGGAGAATCTAAGAATAGCAGGACAATTGGATACTCATGATGGAATTAGTTTTTATGTGTTCCTTGCATTTTTCTTACAGACGGCCAAGGGGACTTGCAAGGGGCAATAGCCCCCCCCCCCTCCATTTCAAATTTTATACAAATAACAATACATTTCGTACAATGTCCTTGCTCGCTTCGCTCGCAATATCTGCTATTCTTATAGTCCAAGTTCAGAGCCATAGCTATGGGGCGGCGGGAGTCGGCCCTGGGAGCCAAATGATCTATAGTAAAAAAAAATGTTAAAGAGAATGCCATGGCACCCCGTAAAGTTATTTGCGCCCTATTAAAACAATTTCTTTCTATGAAATTTAATATGAAATATTAATGATGACACTATAATCCAAGAAGTCATTGATCAGTCAAGGGATTCCTATTTGTTTGTCAGGTGTCAAAACATGTATTTCAACTATAATATAATACAATTCACACAATATTTTGCAAAATGGTTAACGTAACCAGTAGGCAAACATTGTCTGTAGTGATGCAAGAGTCTCCCCTTTGAAGGAAATAGAGTCCGTGGTGGACTAAAGGACCCATGTTTTAATGTTTTAGCAAGTACAAAAAATGTATTACAAATTTTTACACAATTCATAAAAGTGTAGATAATATGTAACCATTATTATTTAATTAATTCGATTTTTCTTACATAACACAATACAATGGTGTTGTTGGATTCTCATTTTTACCTTTGTGAGTAAAAAACTTGCATCCTGGAAACCAGAGGGAATCATTATGAAGCATGATTTATAAAGGGCTCCCCCAATCAGTTTTGCAGAGAGGCCCAAAGCTCTTGGTACATGTTAATCATCTATTAACATTATCGACCTGTAGATATCAAGTTGATACAGTCTCTATTAGCTTATTTATGTTAAACTTTATATTCTTTGAAGTGGCGTGCCCACGATTTTCGAAAGGGAGGGGTTATGTCTACATTTTTAAGGAGTCATTCCTCATTTTGCCATATTTTCCTGCCTTTGACGTTATTTTTTTTAAATATTGGACCAAAAGGGAGGGGTATAACTCCCACTAGTCCCCCCTTGGGCACGCCACTGATTCTTTGACAATCTGGAAAGATCATTATCGAAATGTTGCTATTTGATGCTGCTCGAAGTTTTTATTGATCATTGCAGTTTCAAGATATCATCCACTTATCTCTTTCGGGGGAGGGGGCAAGTGCCTCTGTGTACCCTGCTATATCTGCCAATGTGACACAATATATTAAGAAATTACCCCCTCTAGGATTGACTTCGCCCCCCCCCCCCTACAAAGAATTCCTGGCTACGTGCCTGGGGCAAAAATTCCCGGCCCGATCGCGACTTCAGGAAATGACTTCCCGACTTTTCGGGATCCCAAGCAGTCGGGAAATACCGAATGGTCATTTTAAAAAGTCGTCAATTCTCGACGTTTTCTGCATTGTAAATGTCTGGAACTTATCGGAAATTGTTAGTTTTGTACCAGAAGTGCAAAAACAAGCACTTAAGATGGAAATTACGTGTAGAATTCGAGATTTCAATAGTTTTGGGAAATTTCGAACATACCCCGTCCCGAAAATTTCCCGACTTTGTCGGGAAATTGAGAATTTGCCCCATCACGAATGTCGGGATTTAAAGAATTTCCCATCCCGACCCAAAACATTGTGTCCCGAACACCCTGCAGTATGGTAAACCTTATCTCCAAAGGTAAATAAACTCTCCTTGCTGCCGCTACACTCATAAAAATGAGTATTTTTTCTTTAACTATAATTTACTGGGAAAAGGTTGACTTTCTTTTGTTTAAAACATGTTTTTTTAACTCATGTTTAAAACTATGTTTAAAACAAAAAAACATGTTTTAAACAAAAAAAAACAGTTTGTTTTGTTCTTTTTTAAAAAAAAAACAAATTTTGCCAACCGATTCACGTTAGCGTTTCCACACGAATCCAAAGACCGAAGAATCCTTTTGAAAAACGTATATATTATGTTCAACGTACTTGGAAGATGTATCTTGTGCTGAACTAAAACAAATAATAATAACAAGTGGTGTGCGGTAGCTCGGAAAGTCGGGACCGGGATAGGAAAGAAAAATTCCGTCTCTATCACGACTTCAGCAAATGACTTCCATAAATTTCTGGATCCCAATCAGTCGGGAAATACCGAATGGTCATTTTAAAACGCTATTAATTCTTGACGTTTTCTACATTGCAAGTGTCTGGAACTTATCGAAAATTGTTAGTTTTTCCAGAAATGCAAAGAAAATCACTTAAGGTGAAAATGAGAATTTGAGATTTCCCGACTAGTCGAGAAATTGCGAATATTTCCCGTCCCGAATGTCGGGATTTAAAAAAAATTCCCGTTCCGATCAAAAATATTCTGTCCCGAATAACAATATGTACCTATCTATATTTATTTTCAATTTGTCTGAAGCCACAAAATGTAAATGGGTGGAAATGCTCATTTGTGTACTCGATTTCGTGTGTTCAGTTTCTGGCATGGTTTCCTATCTGCATAGTGCAACACTAGCTCATAGATTTGGAATTCATTTCATGGATAAATTCACCTCTTACCGTCGTTTCGTCATTACGAGTAAACAACGGATTGGCCCAACCTATACTTCTAATAACCTTGCATTATATAACGGATTCTTTTTGTTTAAAAAATTACTAACCATTGTTATAACTGATCTTTAGTCAAAATGAAAATAAATGTCTGATGAAGGGAGCGTGTGTTCTCCTGAAACGTCACAAAGAAACACTTGTTTTCTTATGCTTGTAATAACCGTAAACTACAGGAAAATAATTCTATAATGCAAGCAATGCGTACATACAAGAAAAACTATTATTCAACATACAGTTTACATATTCTCGAGTTTTCTCTCTCCACATTAAATTATTTATAAATAAAATCTAGGGCCAAGCCGATACCACTTTGAACCAATGCTGATAAAAGTGCTCCCCTGTGCATAGCACCACGCCATGAAGGCGTATAGGGGGTGTGGGGGTAACACCCCACACTTTCTTGATCCGGTCGTGAGTGGGGGTGATGTGATCAGCATCATGCCAGCGGCGTATATTCTGGGTCACCTAGGTAATCGGAGATGACCCGGCTATAATTTTTTAAAAAGTTGTTTTTTATTTCTTCGTATATTCTTCCGAACCAATCTTTGAATCACATATTTCTTTGCTTCCAGCGCTCGAATGTTTTCAACCGTTTGCCGCGGAATGTCCGTGAGGCTTTTTCTCCAGCTGGTGGAATCTGGTGACGTCAGGGTGAGATTCCACCGGCTCCCTTTAAAACCCTTGACGAGAGGGGAAGGAAACACTATATTCCTTGGAAACACTGCTTCTCAGGCGCGGTTATTCCGTGGCAAGGGTAAGCTCCTTCTGGAAAGAGTCCATCGGTCGCACTCTCCACCCCAGAGCCTTTGCCGTTCCCTTGGCTGGCACCCTCTTCTGCCATTCTTCCCCGATGGCCTTTGTATCGTAGGAGCTGTGTTGTTTACGACAGGGAAATTTATCAGGAAACAGGTTTTGGGTTCACAAATTACGTACTGGAAAGGAAAGAAGAGAAAATACATCTGAAAATGCGCGAGAAACAGAGACATCTGAACAACATTTGCGAACCAATTCTATGAAAATTCTCATTTTACGTTTGCTTCTGTCTTCCTGATCTCTGCTATTTCAACAGATATTGTCAAAGGAAAAAAAAAAACTATTACACCGACCTCCATTGCGGAGTGTTAGCACAGCTCCCTACGACACCAGAGCTCCAGGGTTCGAATACCGGTCTAGGCATGGGTGTTCTTTGTAAATGTCCCTTCATCAATGTCATATCATCACTCATAGTGATTAGCCAAAAGTGGCAGAAAAGCGACGTCAAATAACAGTTTAATCAATCGATTAATGAAGTAATTAAACTATTTATATGCTTACTTTTTTCATTTTTGTATTTTAAAATGCGTGATTACTTTCTTTGTAGCCTTCAAAACTAGTGAGAGTACTTCTTTCACAGAAATGAATAATTTTTAAAAGGGAAAGCTAAAAAAAAAAAAGGTAAAGTGTTCCCTTGTGCTAAGCACCGCGCCATGAAGGCGTATAGGGGGTGTGGGGGTAACGCCCCACACTTTCTTGATCCGGTCATGAGTGGGGGTGATGTGATCAGCATCACGCCCCTGACCGCCTTTACCCCCCAGGGTTTCCCCCAGGTACCCATGTTATTCGACGCTGGGTGGCTATCAGAAATAAATTATATATATATATATGTACACATATATTAGGTAATTTAAGTTGCTTTTCCCCCCTCTTTAGATTAACAATGATCATAATGATAAAAGATGTTTGAATGTAAAATATATAAACAAAAAACGCAATGATTCCAACTTATAGAACCTCGCGCATCGCAGGGAATATAAAGCTGGGAAAGGGAATTTTTCAACATCCATAGGGAATTTAATTCTGTGTCAAGCAGGAAGGAACCACAATAGAAGATTGGCGCAGGGAATTGAATGCGTGTTGTAGCGATTCGAGAATTTAATATTTGTTTAGCTGTTAGTGGTTTAGTATTCGTGCTAGTGCTGTGTTCACTGAAGTTAAAGGCAATGAATGGATATAATACAATATTTGCGTGCGAAAATATTTGGAACGGGATCTTTTCCGGAGAAATTTCAAATAGTTAATGTAGGTAGGTCAGTAGCATCTCTTGTACCATAGATCTTGAACTTAAACTTCCGTGTATAAAAACAAAAATCGGGAATGCACGAGTGACTGGGTACTGGGGTAACTTGAATTTTACACTTAAATTAATATTGAGGGTTTTTATTTCACTACCGCATTCCTTTCATATTCTTTGTTACAGGTTTTTTCTTATAGATTTATTATATTCTCTTGTTTTATCATTTGAAATTCTAAACGTAGATTAACTGCAAGTGCAATCACAACAATTATTCGACAGTGGTCGCAACAATAAGGTAAAATTTTTCACACATATATTCATAAATCCTGTATGGATGTTGAGGTAAATTTGCAGGGAGACTTCAGGAGTGGGTGGATGAATCAAGTGTCGGAGATTACCCACTAGTTAAAACCAGCATACGCCACTGCATCATGCCCCTGACCACCTTTACCCCCCAGGGTTTCCCCCAGGTACCCATGTTATTCGACGCTGGGTGGGCACCGGGGCCGCTTCCATCGTTAGAAAAGTTCCCAGATTTGAACCGGCCGGGGATCGAACCCGGGACCTTTAGCATGGTAGTCAGATGCTGATACCAATAGCAACAGAGTGGATATACAATGATACTCACATCAGGGTTGCTATGATTTTTGGATTATGAAATTTCCTGACATTTTCAGGTTTTCCAGTCGAAAAATGTTCCTTTTCCCAAACATGTTTATCATCATGATTTTTGCTTTTGAACCTTGTGTTTTTCAATAAAATATATAATCCGTTAATTATTATGAATATTCACTTCCACAACTTTTTTTATCATATTTCATTCTATACACACAAGAACATGTGAAATTCAAAGAGTAAAATGTCAAATTACAATCGGCATCAAATGTATTGGGTGCTACAATCACATGCATCTAGCTTTCAGGTTAAGGTAACAAAGGTTCATTATTTCACCATAACAGATCTCCACAATATAAAAACAATAGAAAAAGTTCATAAACCATACAAAACTTTTCATTTTCTGGTGGATTTATAGTGTCGTAGAAAATGCTGCTTTTTTGCTTACATCTATAAGTACACAGCATCTGGAGAAATTTTTGTTGCATATAGGAATTCTATAAGAAATGCCAACAAGACTAAGATCTATAAAATAATAGACGATAACCTCATCTTCACCAACCTTTCCGACAATTACAATCATATTGTCAATGTACTTTAGTTATCAATCAGATATCTGGACTGCAAGTTTTACTTTGATATTCTTTCTAATATCTAGTATTATAAAAGTGAAAATTTATTACAGAAATCTGAAGGAACCATAATTTTGCACTAGACTGAAAATCATAAGAACGAAAGAAACTAAGTTTCTAATCTGAATCTTTTTTGGGAGTGGAATCACAAGAACGGAATCCAGAAGTGGAAGTGAACTGCTTGTTCATTTTGAAACTTTTTCTCTTGCAAACTTCAATATGCACATAAATTCCAGATGATCTGTAAAATTCCCAGACATTTCCCTGTTTTCCAGAGTAGCAACCCTGCACTTGTACTTGAACATTGTAACAATTAAAATTTGTTCAGGATCATATTATGATTTGTTATAAAAGTATTCCATTATACAATTAGGCTTTATCAATTTGCCATAGCTACACACTTTAAAACATACAAATACTAAAATAACTGTCACTGAAACCCAAAATTCAAAGTTCACAAAATAATGGTGCCAACTTAATTAACACAAAGTGTGGTCCTCACAAGAACATCAGCTCAACACTAACAAAGTCCTTTATTATACACTGAGTGCTAATTGAATTGCGACCACTCCTCCAAACAAGGGATGACCCAGCAGCTGTTCTGATTACATGATCACCCCGACTAGAAGTATAGTGATGAAAGTATAGACCACAACGCTACATGTTAGTCGAACAGCACGTTAAAATGGGAGGTGGTCAGGATTTAACATCATTCCAAAAGGGCATGATTGTGGGTGTCCAAGCATCAGATGCATCAATAACGCAGACACACTGGTCAGATGCACCCGTTCCAGTGTAGTGAAGGTGTACAGAGAGTAGCAAGAAAATGGGGCAACGACCACCAAGAGGCAGAATTGCAAGGGCATATGGAAAGTGACACTGCAGGGAGAGCGTTGAGTCAAATGGCTTGTGACAGCTGAATGCACAATCAGCATCCGGGAATTACAGGACCAATACAACAGTGGATGCACGACACCCATATCCCACGCAACTGTGCGGTGCACACTGGCATGCATGAAGTTCCACAGCAGACGACCCACTCGTCACCCACTCCTCACAAAGTGACACTGCCGACTTTGTCTCGTTTGGGTGCACGAGCACACTGATTGGATTGTGCACAATTGGAAAAGGGTGTGTTGTCCGAAGAATCATGGTTTTTGCTACACCACTGTGACAGGTGTGTGTGTGTGTCACCAACAGCATGAGGCTATGGAACCTTCGTGCATGGTGAGTGCTGTACAGGCAGGTGGAGGCAGCTGTATGATGTGGGGTTGCTTCTGTTGGCATGGACTGGGACCTTTGATTCGTATGGACCGCCTCCACTTACATCCCACAATGAAACACTTCTATCCACATGGGGACGGCATTTTCCAGGCTGACATTGCATGGTGCCACCAAGGTGGGACTGTACTTGCTTGGCTGGAGGAACATTCCACAGAGATGTAGCATATGAATTGGCCTTATTTCTCCCCCGATCTTAATCCCATAGAGCATCTGTGGGATGTTGTGGAATGAGCTCTTTGAACAATGCATCCTGCACCGACGTCAGTTGGCTTGTTATGGGATGCCATCAGGAATATATGGTGTCAACCTTGTGGAATACATGCCACGTCGTGTCCAGGCTGTCTATCGAGCCAAATGTGGACCAACGAAGTATTAGGTAGGTGGTCGCAATTAGTGAGCACTTAGTGTATATGTGCATTTCCATGGAGATAGTGGACGAATTCCCCATAATCAATACAATAAAATCATTAATGCATGGGAAAAGGTAAGTTTCACATATCTACAGATATTTCAGTGTCTGCCATGTCTCAAAATAGAAATTTCATTTTTTTCTGAAAATATCTGTCTTATAGACAAATTTCACAATTTTTTAAAACATTTTTGAGATGATATATACATCACAATAGTAAAAGTATTGCTCTGATACAAAGCTGTTAAAATATATCTTTATAAATCAACATTGTTCACAGGCACGCAATACCTTTACGAAATGATAGAAAATATCTAATCAAATTTTAAAGAACTTGACTGTTTATTATTACAACTCACCTTTCAATACCTTAAGCTAATGTTCAGACCTGAAAAATAATTATTTTAAAATTGAAACGGGTGGATGGTGGAAATATACATGTAACAAATGACAGTTTGTGTGGTTAGGACACCGTTGGTCCATATAACATTGATTGTGGAGTCAAAGACAAAAATATATTAAACGATAATCAATGAGAAAATTACGAACTGTTCTTCTGTGAAGTTTGTACTCACATTTTAGCATACACCAAAGGAGCAATTTACATCTGTGCATCATCATCAGAACTTGCAACCTTGCAAAAGGTATTTGAGGGAGGAAGCGGTGGTTGGTCAATATTCATTATTTTGGGCAAAGAATAATTTTACACTAGGAAGATCTGTCATCAGAAGCAGGACATAACGTGTGCAATAGTTTATACATGATATTGCCATTTAACACTAACAAACTTTAACAGTATGAAGAGAATCATGTACTATATATGCAGGATACAAATGTTGTTTTCCACAGGATTGTAGCATTAAAACAAGGTCTCGAAATATTATTTTAAAAAAATTGTTTGCCTTAATGTCCTCTATCCACTGCAAAAGTTTGTCTGCATTGTATATCAACACCTTGCATATCATGAAATTAAAATATCTTTTTTTTGTTCTTTAATAATAAGTATCTGGGTTGCAATAACACCACTGGAAATCAATGTTGTTGTTACAACCAAGAAATGTCCGTGACTGTACAAAGACGATGAAATAAGTAAGGTAACAAGGCCCTTAAAAATTGCAATCATGATGTTGTTTGATATTATTGTATGCATGTTACAGAAATGTATATCCACCACTTCAAGTTGCCAGCAGAGTGTAACACAGTACAGAGGTACATGGATGGTGGGACATCTCCAAACGTGTCAAACATAGAGGTCACATGATTAATTTCCTGCATGTAAAGGGAACAAAGGCAGCAGAAATTCTTCAAGAACCTGGGAACATGGTAATGTCAAGAAAGCAGTTGTATTGCTGCAAGACGGTTGCACGCACATGCACGCACACACACACACACACAGAGGTACATCGACCATTCCTAAGAGCTACTCCTTGCACTTCTGTGTTTGAAGATATCCTGCCGTGACTACAACAGTTTAACTTGGCGACTAAATATGGCACTCTACTTGCTGTTCAGTGCTTATAACATACAAGTGTGGGTATAAAACATCATTGTCAGTAGAGTTTCTATGGACCTTGATACCTTATTTATTGATCCATCTCCATATCTCTACATGTGTGTGTGTACACAAATTTACAACTTAAAGTTGGTTTCTGATTAACTTGACATACCCATCCACCCATACTGTAGCCTACTAGCTGCACTGGTCCCTCAACTAGGCGAGTGATAACATGGTGACAATCTTCGATCCAGTGATCCATTTGAACTGCTTGGGTATCCCCTGGTGACTGCCCAAGGCATTCCAGATCAAACCTCACAAAAAAAAAAAAAACAATGTAGCACAACCAGCAGGTTCACATTTATGCACAACTGTATCTTACACATTTAATAATCAATAAGTTAGTAATTCTTGTAGGGAAGTTAGAAGGCGTTTTGCAGCAGAATTCAGATATGTTCCTGTTCCACACAGAGACAGTGTTCGAAAACTTGTGAACAAATTTAGGGAAACAGGGTCTATTCTTGATAAGAAGCAAAGAGTGAAACAGTGTGTGCTTACTGAGGAGAAAGTAGACAGCGTTGGAGCATGATTAGAATGTACTATTCAAAAATCATCCGGTGCCTTGTACAAGAAACAGACATTTCCATGACATCTGTGTGGTGAGCTACCAAGCTTTTAAACCTGAAGCCATATATTAGAAGAAAGAAAGAAAATATCAGGAGAGAAACTGAAGCATTTTCGGAAGAGGAATTGGTACGTGTTAGTGAAAATTTTCTAAAAAGATGCCGTAAATGTGTAAAAAGGTACGTGCTCATTTAATTACATAACTAGTGGTTCCAGTTACACGGATGCTGCATCCAGTTTGCTGGCAGATACACTCTCACTGCCCACCATGCTAGCCGCCACTCTACTGACGACTTGACTGTGAAAAGCACCATATAAATAATTCCGCCGTAAGCAGGTTGAACGTAAATATAATGCTATGAGCAACAAACCAACCCATCTAACCTACTCACTACTTACACATACATACAGGGGTGCTGGGGACCCACTGTACACCAGTGAGAAAGTTGAAAATTTTGAGTGGGTTGGGAATATTGTGTATCATATGAACGTTTGTTGTCTTTAGCTCAGGGAGATGTGTTATAAGCAAGTAATTAGTGATTTTTATGGGGTCTGTCAGCAGGCATATCCAGCTCCTAACATGTCGCCACAATCAGGTGTGTGAAGAACACCATGTTTTCTCCAGCCACAAATAGCAGACACCTACTAAACAGTAGTGTTGCAATATGTGAATATCAAGAATATCAGGCTAGCGAATGAAGCACCAACACTGGCAGAATAAGGTAAGCACACTGTGATTATACATTTACTTAAATAATATAGTTTAAATATAGAATTCAAATAAAAATATGTTATTCTGTTAGAAAAGGCTGCAAATAAACAAGTATTTTTGCATATATTATCCAATGCCATTGTTGCCAGAAACCATTCATTCACGATCAAGCCACGAATAACAACACTAGCAACAAAAGCAAATAGAAATTAGGTTTAATGACTTTAAAATAAAGACAAACCTAGGTCTCATGGTGATAGTAATTTAACTCATTTTTTGAATTTGCACATGCTTTTCCTTGTGCAACAAAAATTGCTTTTAAAAAACTTATGGAAGTGGTATGAGATGAAAGGAATTCAATGGTCCAGGGTCACATTTTGGTAACATGTGGTTTCCGCATGTTGAAATAACTTTAAAGCATTGAAAAACAACAACATCTATAAATTGAGGGGGGAAAAAATTTTCGAGGGTGTAAGGACGGTCACCAACCCCCTCCCCCCCCCCCCCATGGGAAATATAGATATGCACAAAAGATTCAGTAAGTAATCACAAAGCTTGGTTCCTGTGTACTTAAAGACACATAAGTGAATTCAATTTACATAGAAGCACATGTCACGATGATATAAATACACAACCAAATTTTGACTGGTATTTGCCGCTTCCAAACTGGTCTTGTAAAGGATGGAGAGCAAGAGAGATGCAAAATCATCAAGCAGGACGAAAATGAGCTGAGAAGAAGAAAGGTAAGTACTGATATTTCTTGCTGGCAGGGTTGTTAAAGGTCCACGAACCCATAAATTCTATTGGGTTCCGCTGTAGGACCGGAACCTTTTTTCTCTCGCACAATTTAAATTCGGTACAAGTTGCGTATTGTTACAATGAAAAAAGGCTCCTGGACCGTATTTAAATTGATGCGGGAAAAAACGTTCCTGGACCGAATTGAAATTCTTCCGTAAAAAAGGTTCTTGGACTGAACTGAAATTCATTCTGGAAAAAAGGTTCCTGGACTGAATTCAAATTCATCCGGAAAAAAGGTTCTTGGACCGAATTGAAATGATTTAAATATGAAAAGGTTACACACTGTCTAGAACTCATTTACATTTCCTGATTTTCTCTTCAAGACCAGGATTGAATTTATTTAAAATTACAGACCAGGCTTGAGAGATGTCCGGAAGTACGTTTTACATTGGAATGTCACACTGTGGTTGTAGAAAACGTAGCGCAGGGAATAAATCAAAACGCTGTTGTTCTCTCGTGGGCCAGATTCAAAAACTCCCCTGTCGAAGTTGTTAAAGTACATAACGCAATGGACTATATGGCGTCACATTGAGTTCAAACAAACCCGTCACGTGTTGCTCCGGCATCCGATCCAGGAACTGCAGCCAATAGGAGCCATCGATGAGGTAACGTGAGACTGCTGTGTTCCCAGCAGATATTACGACAGGGAATGGCAGTGCTGCTACAACCAAGTGAAGGAACGCACGCGAGAGAATGGGATTATATGGAGAGTGGTAACGTGACTGCAGCGTTTGCATTTCACCCATTTCTACCTTGTACCTTACATTCTCAAGACAGCCAGCACCTGGATTAGTCTTTCATGCTCACAAGTGGATAATTGTTTATCGTCAGGTCCGTATTCGATCCAAGTTGCATATTGTTTCATTTAAACTGATTCAGAAAAAAAGGTTCCTGGACCATATTTAAATTGATCCTGGAATAAAGGTTCATGGACCGAATTTAAATTGGTTCGCTATAAAGGTTCCTGGATGCATTTCAATTCATCCGGAAAAAGATTCCTAGACCATATTTAAATTCATTCAGAAAAAAGGTTCCTGGATCGAATTGAAATACTTTAGAGATATAAAGGTTCTTTACGCTTGCTGATTTTCTCTCCTGGTCCAGAATTACCAATTGTGTATTGCGGAACATAGTTCAAGGTGCCATTATACTTTTTACATGAAAACAAACACAATTTTTCACATAGAGTAGTTTTTGTTATTCCTTTTTTCGCTTCCGTAACACAATGGCGTGCACAGGTTGACTACTGTTGTAGGTATGCAGTGTTTCCAATCTTCTTCATCGAAAAATAACTACTATCGTGTTCATCACGTGTGCAAAATGTAAATTATGCACGGGTAGCTGACAGATAGCCCCACGAACCATTCCCGATAAGATTAGGTTAGGTTTGGTTAGGTTAGGCAAGCATAGATAAAAAAAAAAGAAAAAGTTGGGAACACTGACAGGGGCGTTACGTCATCGAACGTATGCAGCATCAGGTTCACGTAGCGAAAGCAATGGCACTTGTGCGCCGATATTTCTCTTGAAAAATCCATTCCATGATGAAAGAAAATACCTCGACGAACGTTGGAACCTTAGAGAAAGTAATTTCCGTAAGTAGTTTCTTCTGTAAAAATGAAGAAATGTGTCTCCGATATACCAAACTGTTACCAGAAAACCTGGAGCAGTCATGAATATGTACTGTAAGGTTGCATGCACCCAGGATAAAATGTGTTTTTTCGGAGGATTGTAGTGTTGAAAAGATGGTAAGTTTCATACATCGGAGACACATTTCTGCAATTTTACACAAGAAACTACTTAACGGAAATGAGTTTCTCCAAGGTTTACAACCTTCGTCGATATATATTCTTCCTAAAACTTCATCCTACAATGCAGCAGAACAATAAATAATCACTTTTCATGTAATAATATTGCGCATTTTGTGAAAATCGACATCATCATGCCGTTGTTTCCAAGATGTACCTGCAGATGGCTCTAGCATTTGAAGTCACGCGATCTCGCTAGTGGAATCAGGGTTTCCAAACGTGCAATTTTTTTTTTTTCGAGAAATGTGTTTTTTTTCTCCGAGAAATGCGTGGTTTTTTGTCGAGAAAGGAAAATGGTTTTTCGATGAATTTAGGGCTGAAATGAGTGCTAATGGAACCTAACCTAACCTCATGTGAATGATTCGTGGGGCTACCCATGGGTGGTTTTTGGGGCTAACGTCAATGGTTTGTGGGGCTACCCGTGGATGGTTTTGAGGGCTAACATCAATGGTTTGTGGGGCTAACGAGCAATGGTTCATCAAAATGTATAATTTCCAGACGTGACCCCCAGTTTTTTACAACTTTTATGCACAATAGAGTTGGAAACATTGATATTCGAAAACAAAAGAAGCGTTATCATTCGCAAAGCAAGCGATATCGCACCGTGACGTGCTTTCCGTAGCATTAAGGTAAATGGTTTATTTTAGCAGAAAAAGTGTTTGTTTTCGTGCAAAAAGCATAATGGCACCTTCCACTATGTTCCGCAATACATAATTGGTAAGTACTAACCACGAGAAAGACAAAATATCCGATTTAAATGTGTCTCTGATGTATGAAACTGTTAATGAAAAGATACCATCTTCACAAGAAAAAGCATCACAAAAAATGTGCTCCCCATGATGTTTTCTGTTGGGACTGTTTGCTGGTGGCGTGCACAAACATATGTGGTATATATATATATATCTGTGTGTGTTTGGGGGGGGGGTGCGTCTTTCTCTCATACACCTACACATTGTGTGTACTTGTATTACAATATACTTATACTATGCAACAAAAGTCACAATTCAACAGATACAAGGAAATTAATGCATTCGTAGTTAAGCAAACACCGAATACACAATTAATAATGAACAATCATACCTTACGTAACTGTAATCACGTTCACGGCAAAATCTCTCCAAACCAACTGCTTTAGTACCTTCCATGCTGGACATAAATCCAGGTACGAACACGATGGTTGGTTTCTTCGAACCTAGGAATTTATGATAAGCTATCTTTCTTCCATCGGTAATATTAAGGTATTGTAACGAGGCACATAATTTTGCAGAGAAATTAAATTTCCGGCAAATAACTTTATTTAAAAAAGGTAAACAAAACGCTGCCTTTTTGCTTAACTTTGATGAAAACATTACGTCGTAGTTTAAATACTAGAAAGTATCAATCCTTGCAAGGAGCCATCTAAAGCCTGTCATAAGTCTGCAATTGAACACGTTTATAGTAACGTCATCGAAAACTAATACTGTTCTATGATAAATAAAATACACTGCATTGCATAGTATGCGAATTACAAATACAAGTGTAAACAAATTTCAGTTTGTGAGAGTTCTTAGTTCCTACGACATTGTACAAAGAAAACATATGTTTTAGAGACAGTGGTAATGATAGGCGTTTTCTGCGTTCTTCTCCTTCTTTACGAAAAGAAGCACGTTCCGATCCCGACTACGGGAAATGACTTCCTGGCTTTTAATTTTTCACATATTTTTTGCATTAGTAGTGTTTAAAACTTCTCTGGAATTGTTTGTTTTTCCAGAAATGCAAAAATAAATCACTTGGAAAATGTGTAGATTTCGATATTTCCACAGTGTCGAGATATTTCGAACATCTCCCCTCACGAAAATTTCCCGACTTGGTCATCAAGTTTCGATTTTTGCCGTACCGATGCTACAGCGCCTTGAATAACGTAGTGTGGAAGACGGCACAGTTCTGCGCGCTCTGGCTGGTTCCACTCGAAAATGATCCGCTAGAGGCGGTGGTGTTGAACCCGGTGCTTGGTATTCATCTGCTTATAATGGAAGTAAATGGAGTTTTCGTTGCAACATCTGATTCTTTTACATGAAGCATTTCTATGAATGTGATAATTGCAATGATATTTGGTACAGTGGTCGCGAAGATATTAACGAACATTCTAGACAGTCGACCACGTCCTGTTATCGTCATACTTTCGTTAATAATACGGGAGATAAAATATGCGTGGAATGCTCTTGGCAACTAAATTTTTGTATATGAATTAGGTTCATTATTATTATTATCATCATCATAATTTCTTTTAAAGATATACACACTGAAGCATTTGTATTTTTGATATTTACTGTCTCTTTTCTTCGGCTTTAAACTAATCGCGGCGATGATGATGATTCCATGAAATGACAAGGGGAACCCCACAAAACTTTCTTAGTGCCATCGACATGAGTGTAAGGAAACTTTCAAACCAATGGGACAAGCGACACGGGATGTTCACACTGTCACACTAGTGACACACACTTCCAGACTAAAATAGCATTCATTGCATATGAGGGTCCAAACAGCAAACGGCACGTTCATATGGCGTATTCACGTGCTGCTTGTTACTTCGGTCGGAAAGCTCCTTAAAGGAAGGGTGCTCAGACCGAAGCAACGTGCTACAGGGGGAGTTCCCAACTAAGTGACAAGCAACATGGTGCCCTCAGTCTATTGGCAAGCGTTCGCTGCTAATTGTGTGAACAACAGATAGGCAACACAAAAAACCGAACATTACAACAGATCTAGGCGACACGATAAGTCGCATTGTCACTTGTGCGTCGCTCAAACTGGGCCATTTCCTCAATAGTTTGCAACATGTTGCCGTGGATTCTTGTTCGCGCATGCACGATACAATGAGTGTCTTGCTTTAGGGGGATTGCGCACCAAAGCGACAAGGGGCATGCGACACTTGTTGCTTGAGGATTTTACCAACCGAACACTGGCCTGTGCTTCCCGTCATGCTGCTACGATGTGAAATGTTGCTCTTGATTGGCTCCTTTCCAAGCAACATGTGTCGCTTCGGTGTGAAAGTTGCCTTGGACCGAAGGACCTATGTTGCTTTGGTGTGAAATCCTCGTATCGTTTGTCGCGTGTCGCTTTGGTGTAAAATCTCCTCGAGGAAACGGTGCAGTGAGAGCTTGTGTCCCTACGGTTCGAAAGGCTGCATTGATTACGGACTGCTCGCTTCCAAGCGACACTTGTGGTTTGACTGCAAATCACTCCACAAATATAACTGTTTCCATCAATTCACCCACCGCATTTCAAGACAAACAAATCTACATAATATATTCCAAAAACTAACAAAGCCGCATTACTTTCATAAGAAAATTAGCACCAACATTGATCGCACTGCCATCTATGTTTCTCATCCGTCTGGAGAACCAGTTTCTTGGGTCGTTTTCCACACTACGTTATTCAAGGCGCTGTACCGATGCGATGCCATCCCCAACAAAAAAATTTATTCCACACACCTAGCAGCAGGGTCTCCCTTATCGCACAGCATTGGAGCAACTTTGCATTCTAACGGCAGACAAGGAATACCTACGTAATGTTAGGTCTGGTTCTATTAGCATAAATACACTGAAATTTTATTATTTATGCTAAGAGAACTAAACCTGGCTTGGCTAATAAAACAACGTAGGCATTTAGCCTAACAATAAAAGCATTCCCCTATGACGTCAGAATGCAGGGCTGCTCTAGTGATACCCAAAAAGGGAGACCGCTACTGGCAAGCAACACGTCTACAAATAATATATATATATATATATATATATATATATATATATAAAATCTGAAGTATAATGTAGTGTCAGACTGGACTGCATATATATATATACTAGCTTATTAACCTGCGTTGCCCGGGTGTTTAATGAATTCTAACTATAGCGTAAATGTAACTAATATTATTTACAGGTATTTAAAAGCATAAGTACATTATACAAATTATAAAGTAATATCTTTTACAAATTCACTATAATATAAATTTAACAACATTTCTAGTTCCACCTCCAGGAGCAAGAATAAATAAATTGAACGGAATTGGGAGTGTTACTATTCATCTTAGCGACCCAGAAAACTATGGATTCCACATTTATATCGGTCGTTTCCTATTATTTTTACGTCACCCCCTTCTCACCCCACCCCTAGGGGCACCATGTCATTTCTCAAATCTTGTTAAGAGACTTCCTGGACGTGCATTTCAATGGAAAATGGATAGGAAGAGGTTCGAATTTTATTCAATGGACCCCACGGCCACCAGACCTCACTGTGTGTGATTTTTTTTTTTGTGGGGGTATGTTAAGGACAAAGTTTACCGTACACCGGTTAGAGATTTGCAAGACTTGCGTGAAAGAATTCTGGTTGCAGCATTACCCCGCACATGCTTCAAAACATGTGGCTTGAGGCTGACAACCAGTTTGACATTTGCCGTGCCACTAACGGCTTACATGTGGAAGTGCGCTAGTTTTCTTGATTTGTAAAAAAAAATTCTGAGTTGTTACATGTTTGTACAAAGTTTGGACAAAAAATATTGGTAAGTAAAAATGTTGTGATTTTTTCTTTTATTATACGCATAAGTAGGGAACGGAACTTTATGTGCTAAAAAACTCAGAAATATTTATTTTTTATGTGTCATAAATGTTGAAAATATGTGATAAAAACAGGAAAATATGTGACAAAAATAAAAACATTTGGTAACAAAAACAAACTATAACATGCATTTTAAACACCTGAAATTAGTTTCTAAATGATTACCTCTTAGCGAGCTATTTTTTGGAAGAGTTGCAGTGGATCACCATAGTTCTTTCCAAATTCTCCATTGTAAATCTGTGACGATTATCTCTAAAAAGCATCTTATATTGTGAGAAAGATGGCTCCACGTCACAAGAAACAATTCTTGCATATTTGAAGCACGAAATGTCACTAACGCTGAAGTTTTCCAAAGCTTCCTCTTCCTCTACTTCACCTCCTTCCAAAACACATGCAATTTGGCACAATGTTTGAAAACCTTGGTTTTTCCCCAAAAATTCTGTACATTTAGACATTTAGATCCAGTGAGTTCTTTCAGTTTCGTTTCTACTATACGGACTTCACCAATGGAAGCTGCCAAAGTGTTCGCGGACGATTCAAGCTTTCATATGGAATTAGAGAGAATGGACAGGTTTGTTGAGATGTATGCCAATTCGACTTTTAAGGAGGGCTCCATCAACAGTTCTTGCAGAATTCTTCTTTGTCGAGATCATTTACAACAGATACAATTTTTTTCAAAGTTCTGGGCATAACATCTGCATCGCGTAATTACTACAGGTGTAGGGGGAAGGGGAACCTCAGGACATTTTTGTTTAAAAATGTCTATTCTTCTAGGCGACTTGATAAAAACTTTCTTCCCATTTGAAACCAGTTTATCGACATTGGGATAAAGAGCTCTTATCTTTTCACATATTCTATGCAACGCATGCGCCACACATGTAACGTGCACCATTTTGGGGTAGCTAACGGCAAGACCACTGCATGTAAGCTGCAGCATCTGTCAAGAGAAGAACATTGTCAAATTTTATGTCTTCTGGCCACAATAGCTGCATTGCTTCATTAAAAAGCCTTGCTATCGTTACGTGTAGCCAGCCCCAGCTACTTACAGCTATTTTCTCCCGATAGGATCGTAGGCGAGGTGCCAGAAGTCTGCCAGCGAGCGTTTTCAAAGACAAAACAAACCTAGCACTCTCGATATGAAAGAGGTGCAGAGAATAAACATTTTTCCTTGGAGGATTTCGAGGTAGATGAAGTCAACGAGCGATTTTATGTATTTAAAATGAAAATTCGCAAAATATGTATTTACATACGGAAAACTGGAAAATATGTGTTTTTATGTAAAATAAAATTTGCTGTGTTGACATATAAGGCTATGATAAGAATTTTGGCAAAAATGAGGGTCTCTATCTTATCGCAGAAAAAACATTTATTTACCTAAAGTTCCTTTCCCTACGCATAAGCGGGACACACTGTATATTACTATATATTTTGTCAGTTCAGCAAGGGGGAGGGTGCACCTCTACACATGTTCTTCCTCCTCACCATCATAAATATATACCCCTTGATATTAAGATTAAATTAATACTTATTACTATTATATTACTAGCATCATTAATAATATTACAAACAAAACATCATAAATAACAAAAACTAGTTAACTGACAGAAATGTCAATGATGGTAGACACTTTTAAAGTTTAAAAGGAATCAAGAAATAACCAGTTACCGTCGAGACATCCAAGTGATAATAAATCGTTGATTAAGGGAAAAGTCCTCCTTTATGAATCTCATGTCAGGGTTGAAGCAACATACATGGTATCTTCAAATATAGATCTTACTCCATACCCTGACATGGGGTTCCAAAAGCAAACTTTTAGTTTCATTGATTTATTTTACTTCGCCTTTTGTGCCACTTTGGCTAATTTGCGAAGATGAGGATGAGTGATGAAATTGATGGACACTCACAAACATCCACGCCAGGCCAGGATTCAAACCCGGAACACCTGGCATCGTAGCACGATGTGCTAACCACTTTGCCACGGGGCCGGCGAATGAATGATGATACAATGAGATTGAAGAGGTTGGCATTTTGGTGCTTATTGAGAAAGTACCCTGTATACCCTGCAAACTTTAAGTGAACTTGCATTAAAATCTTCCTAAAGGTTTGGATAAAATAACCTGCTTTTATCCATTGTTTTAATACATGCATGTATGAAGTTCCTGATGTGTGAGGAACTGCAATGTTAAATCAAGGTAAAAATTCCATATGCAAGTACCACTGCCTTTTTTTTTACTACTTACTGTGTTTTACTAATAACACCATCACTGGAATACAGCATGTTTCAAAAGGAATATACGTATTTTGCATGCATATATTTATTAAACTTTAAGACATACGAAGATGAAACTTGACACACATACTTACGAACCTCTCAAGTTCAGATTACAGATGTTCAATATGTCCTCCAGCAGTGACACGAACAATATCACATCCGATACTCAAATTCTTCCCATACTTGGGCAAGCATGTCCTTCGTCACTGATGTTACGGCAGTACGGATCCGGTTCTTCAACTCTTCCAGGTTCTGTGGGAGTGGTGGTACATAAACATTGTCTTTAATGAAACCCCATAGGAAGAAGTCACAGGGTGTCAAATCCGGTGACCGTGGAGTCCAGCTGATACATGCTAAGTCGCCAACGGTTCGGTAGAGTTTCATTCAGATAATCACGCACTTGGCGACTCCAGTGAGGGGTGCCCCTTCTTGTTGAAAAATGAAGTTGTCTTCGTGCAGCCTCGGAAACAACCAGTTTTGTAACATAGAGAGATACTGCTGACCGTTAACCGTGTTTCCATCAAAGAAGAATGGGCCGTAAACAGATGATCGGGATATCGCGCAAAACACATTAACTTTGGGCGAATCTCGTACATGTTCAATGAATGCATGTGGGTTCTGTAGGCCCCAAATGCGAACATTATGTATGTTTACCTGACCACTGACATGAAACGCAGCTTCATTATTAAACACTAGGCGTTGTGCAAAAGTGTTGTCATTGTCAATAGCATCAAGAATCTCGTTACAAAATGCCACACGTTTGCGTTTGTCATCAGGACGCAGAGCTTGTAACAGCTGTACCTTGTACGGCTTCATAACCAGCCGACGTCTCAAAACACGCCAAATTGTTGTTGTAGGAAGTTGTAACTCCCGACTGGCACGACGAGTTGATTTTGAAGGGCTACGTTGGAAAGCAGTTTGAATTCGTGCAACATTTTCTTCAGGAACACGAGGGCGGCCAGGACTCTTTCCTTTACATACACATCCTGTATCTACAAACTGTTGATACCATCTGCGAATGTTCCACCCATTCGAAGGATCAATTTGGTACCTCAACCTGAAACGTCTTTGCACTGTAATCACGGAATTGCACTTCGCAAACTCGAGAACACAAAATGATTTCTGCTGCGGAGTAGCCATTTCAAACAACTGATGGTTACCAAGCAAAACAGAACACAACTGACATCTAGCGGCTATTATATAAACTAGACTATGTATTCGTTTCTCTAATAGCCGAGCCGGGGTGCAGCAATCGATAGTTTGGACAAAATAATACTTTGTAATACGTATATTCTTTTTGAAACACGCTGTAATTTTATGCAGCTGCAGTGCACACACCTTTTCCAAGGATGGTGTACTTACTTTGATTACACCCCTTCTTCACCTGCGCCACATCCAAATTGGCAGCTACTGTTGCATAGCACCATCCTATCTGCTGAACTCCCCCTACTGACATTGTCTGAATCTGCGACATAGGTGGAGTTGGAGGAGAGAGGTGGAAGGTGTGCCAAGTGCATGCTTCAACTCACCGTAGCCCTACGCGTGGCACCCATATTGCAACTTTCACTTTGTAGGAGCAACATTTACTGAATAGATGAAGTAAAACCCAGTGCTACCTGGATATTTTATCGATAACACTGTATGTAATAAAATTGTAAAAGAATAAATCACATGCCACATTTTTTAATATGAGTAGTAAATAGGTGGAAAGCTTTGTGATGTCTGGTTGGCATATCCCTTCTGCTTTCGTACTGTGTGCCTGCGCCCCAGTGTGTTGTTGGTGATGTTTGAGCTGACACCTGGCTGACAGTTGGCATGTTAATTCCGACGACTTTGACAACACAGGAACGTGACTGGAAAGTATGCCACAGAGCAGTTTCCAATTCGGACACAGCCATGTAACAACTTTCATTTTTGCTTGGACCGAAGTTAAACGGCTGTATGAAGAAAGCAATAAGAAAATACAGTTATTTTCCTTAATTAGCTTTTATTTTCACTAACGTTTTACAGAATACATTTCTCGCACAGCGTCTGTATATATTTTTTTCTCTTTTCATAATAAAAATTATCTTCTTTATCACATAAAAACATTACAAAATTGTTCTTTATTAAAAATTATCACTGTTTGGGGTTTTAACCATTATAGATCCTTTCATATCATATACATTATACTCTTTTCCATTCTACTTTACAAATATACCTCTTTTTGATTGCAATGACGTACGCACACACATGCATGCATGCACACGCTTATAGACACAAACACACACACACACACACAGAGGAGACGTTTACACATTACTGTCCCTCCACTTTGTCATGGAGAGTAACTGTTGAGCAACTTTGACCATTGTCAGCATGTAACGTAGTAGGTTTTTTCAATTTCTTTTGGCACACAGCTGCAAGATAATACAAGCATTATTAATACACATAAAACTCAATTTTATGCTTACATCACAATTAAAACTGTGTATGGTTCATTGTCTAGTTGTATAAATATTATATTTCAAGTATTAATGGTACCCGGTATAGTTACTTTTGTAAAAAGGTCGGGCCCCTACCAGTAATATATTAATTTTAGTAACCTTGTAATCAAGGGGTCCAGAGTTCCATACCCTGTGGAGGCACATAGTGGTTCGGATCCCACTTTAAACTGCACATCCAGTCCCGATTAGCCTTACCAAATCAATCAAAAAATACCGGTGTCACAAGCATCATTTTCTCGTAGTATGTTACTTGTTTAACATACTATAACTTGGATAATGATTGGAGATACATGTTTTGACTTCTGCCAGGGTGTCTACTATTCCCTGACTTTTCCACGTTTTCCAGACCAAGTCATGAGGGCAATTAATGTACATGAATATGTATGTACAGTAGCAGCAATTAGGGGAGCATGTGGGGGGATTGTCTCCCTACTCTTTTTGCGCTACTAGTATGGTCTCTTAATGCTATCCCTTATCTACAAAGAAAAAATTAACTGTCCTTGCCCCAACCCCAAAGTTTTGGCACCCAGTCAAAGGTGATATATGTAAGAAAATCAGAGCACTTAGATGAAAATTCACACTTAGTTACACTCAAGATTAAAACTGTAAACTGTAGAACATCAGGTTAACCTTTTCACCACAAAGCATCATTTATCCTCTTGTACCTGTATATTTATGGGAATTTACCAATATATTAGCAAGCTTTCATTATCAAATTATGTGAAATTATTGATGGCCTCCCTTCACCCCTTATAGCCATCCGATCCACCAACACATTATAAAATAATAGTTTTACCAATTTTTTGGAGTTAATTTATTTCCATAACAATTCAGTAGTCACAAGAAAAATAATATATATGTTTATTAACTGAATGTAATTTTGTACAATAGTTTTCTTCCTTTAAAATAAATGCACAATTTGAATACTTGAAATGTTTTTCTAACATATATGTAGAATTGGCATTCATTAACATGTGAAAGTTTCAAAAGAACACGTTACTCGAAAAACACAACTACACAATTTTCTTCTTTAATGCTTTCATCTTTTCATCAACTTCTTCGATTTCCTTTGCAGATCTCTTGAGTATTTTAGCTTTCTTTGTACTCAGTTCTTTCAGTTCTGCCATACTTCTTTTCCTATCTTCTAAATGAGTCTTCTGAGTTTTTGTTGTATCATGATTCCTTTTCAGTGCTTCCTTCCACTTTCCATTTGCATTCCTCGCTGCATGGATTAATGATTTTGTTATAGGGACTTTTTCAACCCCTCCATAAGTTACAATTGCATCATGTATACATTGTTGGGCAATAAGTGAGTCCTCATCAAGATTATCCACAAGGAATTGCTTATTTACAGAGAAACTGGGCTCAACAGAAGCATGTGGAAGCATTAAAATCTTCTGGACAAACAGTATAAAGGCACTGTTGTTACAGTCTTCAAGAACTGTCATCCACATCTGATCCAGCCGATCAACAGCAATGTCAATTTTTTTTATTCTTGCAATCATACAGTCATTACTACATAAGTCAGTATAGAACCGTTTTATATCATCTGCAGCAGGGCCACAAAAATGGCACTTTTCAACTAGGACTTGTAATGCCACATTTACTTGGTCTTCACCTACTTTTCCATCCAAAACAGATGCAGGAGAGAGACATGCTGCACCATATGTGAGCCTATATTTCAATGGTGATCTCATACATATCTTCTTACACAAACATTGTAATATTTTCAGACAATTTTTACAAAAATGTAACACCTGAACAGAGATCTAAATGCTGCTCGGGTTGCAAATCCAATGTCAACTTCTTTTGCAGAACACACACATTCTGGATCAGTTAGATTTAGTTTCAAAAGATCTTCAGAACTTACAGCTTAAAGCAGAATGGACTTCTTTATAAACCTGGACATAAGGGATTTCAGTAACTTGAGCAAATGTTCATAAAGGAAAGGCACCATTGGTTAATCAGACTGAAACTTGACAAGAAAGGGTTCTATACAGGGTGTCATTTTAATGGCGCCTACGAACCACAGATTCGTGTAGAGGACATCAAAACAAACAACTTTTCTCAGTAATATTTTTCACGTTGGTGCGTCAATTCGACGCTACAGCCGTTCAAAAAAGACCGTTTTGCCGCCTGGATGCTGGCAACCCAACACAACATTTGATCGTATCTGTGACGTCATTTCCTGCGGCGAAACAGCGCACGGTAGGGTTGCAAGGAACACACAAATTTTGTGAAAAATTACAAACTACCAACCACATTATTAGCTGTAAAACGAAGCGAGAAACGCATCCAGTAAACCGAACATCATAGCCTACCAGCCAGAAGATCAGCAGTCATCTCAGGGGAAGGGGGAAGTGAACCAACGATATGAGAAATGGTAAAAACGTATTCAAAATGAAGTCAATATCGGATTTTTCTCAGCCTACATGTCAAATATCAACAACAATAACTTTTATTGTACTTACAACTTACATGTGGCTGTTTACGCCCAGCTACATGTCAATTATATTTGCAAATCTCGTTGCAAGGTTGATATCTACAGGTTTGTGTCCAGATGCCTTGTGGTACTTTGTGCTGATAACGGAAGTATCTGAGGTTCACGTTGTTACATTACGGCTAAAACACGTACAATCACAGTAACAATCTAATGATGAATCAGTAGCGAATATACTGCCCTGTTCAGAGTTGCAAACTATTACATGTGCATCCGGTGCGTAGATAAAGACAGTCGCCGGAGAGTTTTTTTACTACTATTTATATCCCTGTATTTTCAACCATTCTTGTCACTTGCCTCATAATGCCCTGAATATACATTATATTATGTGTTGCTTACCTTTGGAATTTTGAGATCTTTCATTTCTATTTTGTCATCTGTTCAGTGTGTCACAGACAACTAGTATCAGAAGGACGAAGTGGATAGACTAAATTGTAGATGCCAACATCGTAACTAGATTTGCAAATATTTGACATGCAAGCTGATACAAAATTCGATATGACCACTTCCACTTGAATTCTATTTTCTTTCTACCATTTTTCGTATTGTTTGTTTACTTCCTGTTAGGTTACAGAACGTGTTTTCTAGTTTTGTTTTACGGTACATAATGTGGCTGATTGTAGCTATGTCATTTTTCACAGAATATGTGTGTTCCTGGCAACCCTGTAACGCATCGCTTCACGACGGGATATGACGTCACAAATGCAATCAAATGTTGTGTGTGGTTGCCAGCATTCAGGCGGCAAAACGGGCTTTTTTGAACGACTGTAGCGCCAAAACGACGCTCCAAGGAGAAAAATGTTACTGAGAAATGTTGTTTGTTTTGATGTCCTCTATACGTTTCCGTGGTCTGTGGGCGCCATTAAAATGACACCCTGTATATTAGCTGCAATAGTCTAAAAGAAAGCTAGCCTGACTGGTAACAGAGGATTGCTCACTTGTGACTAATAGTTTTAAAGCTTTCACACCTTGATTGTTCCTTGGTACCAGAAACTCTGTCAGCAAAGGTTTTCAGAAATGGTAAAAGGTACTGTGATTTTTCCACCACACTTCCATTGTCTAACCACCGAATTGGACAAAACATTTTGGAAAAACTTTTGATCCTGTAATTCTTGTGAAATCTGCTCTCAGAGCTGGAACATTTTTAAATAAATTGTACACTGCTCTTAAGAATACCACTATGTTCCTACCATAACTCTGAAAAGATGCTTTGAAAGCACCATGAAGAACATGTAGTCTGCAGCTTCCTATTTCCAGCAATGCTGTACTTTCTGGCTCATTAATAGTTCTCTTTCCCTTGAAAAAGGTAAGAAATTTCCAGTTAACTGGTGGTTCATCCATGGATATTTGCACTATGTTTTTCAAATTGATACCTTTTACACTTTCTTGAAATGCCAGTAGCAAGTCACTAGCTTTGGTATGGCCCAGAAACAAAAATACAATTTTTTTCCAGAAAAATAGTAATTTCCCTGACTTTTCCAGGTTTTTCACACTGGTAGACACCCTGTGCATGAGTCTAGAGGTATGTATTTAACAATTAGTACAGTTTAATTTAGGGCTGAGCTGATACCGATACATCGGCATCGGTTGATTTTCTTTTACCGATACCAAAGATTTTCAGTGGTTAAAGAGCGGGCAGAGGCAACATTTGTCCTTTTTAACAGTTCGTTCACCCTTCCTTGTGACAGATTGGGAAACCAGCACAGGAAACTCCATAGATTTTCCTAGAAAATCTCACCCTCCTGGGAAGTAGATGGCAAGATCAAATGCATGGGTAAGTGAAAGCTGAACCCAAACGTGACCATGAGGGCATGGAACTGCTTAGTTAACGTTACGGGAAGTAAACCATTCATTGCTAATTCTTGCTTGAAGCTTGTGGTGGGAAGATAGGGGGATGTTTTTACAACATCCACCGTGCAAATGCCGGGTCAGGTAGTTGCAGAGTTCTTGGAAAAGAGGGATGAAGGTCTCTGTGAAATTAGCTTTGTATTATCTACATTTAAGCAGGAAGGGGATTCAGCAATTTCTTCTTGTCCTCTTCCCTTCTGTGTTAGTCTTTTGTGCGACTGCCGGCATCAGCCAATGAGGGTTAGTTATTTCCGCCAAGATTAGATTGGGAACATACGGCTTTGAATGACAGTACTAAGGAAGATTGAGTTTCTGTTCAAATCCACTTTATGCACAGATAGGCTAATCTAGACTGGACCTACATTTTAAAGTGGGACCCAAACCACTATGTGCCTCCACTGAGTATCGAACCCGGTATCTATTGATTTCAAGGCAACGACGTTACCACTACACCATCGAGGAGACCCCTCTAAATATTTATGTACACCAAAAAAAAAAAAAGTAAAGTGCTCCCCTGTGCATAGCACCATGCCATGAAGGCGTATAGGGGGTGTGGGGGTAACGCCCCACACTTTCTTCATCCGGTCGTGAGTGGGGGTGATGTGATCAGAATCACGCCCCTGACCGCCTTTATCCCCCAGGGTTTCCCCCAGGTACCCATGTTATTCGACGCTGGGTGGGTGCCGGGCCGCTTCCATCGTTAGAAAAGTTCCCGGATTTGAACCGGCTGCGGATCGAACCCGGGACCTTTAGCATGGTAGTCAGACGCGTTACCGACTGAGCCACCGTGGCCACCTTTTATGTACACCACTACTTACAATAATGTATATAAAATATTTATTAGCAACCTTACTTTTCACCAAATGGACATACCATCACTCTTTTTGTTATTCAATAAATATTCAATTTCTTACTTCTTTGACTTTTAATTTCCTTACCATGCCAGAAGTTTTTACACAAATTTTAGCAGACTTAACTACACATCTTAGTCTGTGGTTACATACAACAATAATCCATACGCATCCGAGAAATTAAGTACTAATTAATTAATTTGCGTATTAATATGAATCAACCTTTTGAGGAATATGAGGAAGTCCTTTATGAAACACCCTGTATTTCTAGACACGTGCCTAGTGATGTGACGAGTTAATATAACTCGGTAACTAGCCTTTGTTATTTTATACTGGAATTATACAAGTATCGGCATCGGTAGGAATTGGTCATGGTATCGGTATTGACAAATAGTGGTATCGGCTCAGCTCTAGTTTAATTTAATTGTTACTATTTGGGGGGGGGTTGTTATAAATTTTTCCCCTTCTTTCTTCTTTTATTCATTGGTTTCGAAAACATCGCTTCTTTCTCAATTTTGGTGTTTCAAAACACACTTTTGGCAATAGACATTCCTGGTGCCAAAAGCACAGGTGGGGGCGGTGGGAAAAGGGTTGGAAAACAGCCGATTGCTCTTTGTTGTTTCACAAAACTGCGCCGTATGATTACAGAGGAAGTATTGTTGAATGATTTGCCTTGTTTCTGTCGGTCATGCTATTATTAGCCCCTTGCCTCACGTGTTTACTTAGGTAAGTTGCCATGAATGGTATGACAGACTAACAAAGGGAGTTGGACGAATTGAAATTATTCGAGTTTGAACTTTCGTTCAGTGTGTGTGTTCCCAGGTTGTGGCGTGTGACCAGCAACGAACTGTGACACTGACGCTTTTTTCTCCTCCAACAAGAGTAAAGGGCGTGTAAATTGGCAAGAAGACCCAGTTTGTCACTGAGTGAAATTGACAATAAGTTATTAGGTACGGATTCGGAAGGGGGAGATGAAAACATCGCCGACATTTCAAATTTTGTGTAAAAAAATAGTTACTTCCCTTTTTTCTTTTTCTTCTTCTAACTGATTATGGATTTTTTTTCATCAGAATTATAGCCCAAAGTATACTGAACAAAATGAGGTTGATACGTTCATAGCCTGTATTATTAATACTATTAAACATATTATTATATTTATTAATAATAACTTAATAATACTCAGCGGTGAACGATGAGACTCAGTGAAGTACACAGATTCCTCTCAGGTACAGGGATAGTGTTAGGCTAAGACAATATTCACAGCACAGAAAAATAACACCACATTGCTGCAGTAGATAAACTAAAAGGTTTTATTATTTATTTATGGCAATTATAATGTGAATATAATTGAGATGAAGGCGAGGATTTCGCTTTGTCGATGAATTGGCTCAACTAAAACGCATAAACTCAATGTGTGGCTATCGGCATGCCTATGATCACATAGACCTAGCTTGCGCCCCGAACTACCACACCAAGAGATATGCAATAATAACTGAGCGCTAGCTTTATTATTTAACGTAGAATGGTTGCAGTATTGTGCATAACATCAATGCATGGCTATCGGCGTACCTATGGTCACATAGGCCTAGCTAGCGCCCCGAACTACCATACCAAGATGTATGCACAACACCGAGGAGTTCCTTTTAAGTTTAAAAGCTTCGTCGATCCGTGGCGAAAGTGTGTGATATTTCTTACGTGATATCCTCGCTTTTATACTATTTCGAGAACACAGATTCAAGTACAGATGAATCACTCACTATTTACAAAAAGATGCTACTAACAAAACTGACATCTATACATATTTAGAAATACAAATTCGTATAGTGCACTCTCGCAAACATGAAGATACATTAAATTACCCATAACGTAGCATAAAATACAATAAACAAAAGATATACGTTACAAACAAGGTGCATTACTACATATATAAACAAAGAAATTACGCTTTCACAAAAATAAATATATTAGTGACATATTTTCTACTGGTGATGTCACATAAAAATATGGATCATATCAACGTACCATTTCTACCTCTAATGTTCTTAGTGCCGAAAATATAAAATTTCATTTAGAAGCATGCAGAATTTTGAATTTCCTGCTGAAAACACGCTTGGCGTTATAGGTCTCACGTGACAACTTCAGCTCTGGGGAAAGTGGAAATTGGCGGGGGCCATGTGGGTTTTCTCAAGAAAAAGGCAGGCTGGTGCAGCAAAATGCCAATGTTGCAACCTAAAATTGTAAACAATATCTGGTCACTCAGTTTAGATGTAGATTTGTATAATTGCGAAGCCAGAAAAGAAATGTAGGAAGAAAAGCACAAGCCTTGTTTCCAAATATACCCAACGACCTCCATAGTAGAGGTTATCACAGCTCGTAACAACACCAGGAGTCCTGGGTTCGAATCCCTGCCTACAGATGGTAAGTGTCCCTTCATCAACATAATCCATCATCCTCATCTTCGTGATTAGCCGAAAGTGCCAGAAAAGCGAAGTAAAGTAAATCAAATAGATCGATTCAAAACCAAGGATGCTATTGCAGCAAACCTAAAAGAGAGTCGCTCGCTACTCTTAAAATGATTAAAATGGAATTTCATGAAATCAGGGGAAAGTTTTCAACTCCTGAGAAATGGAGAAAATGTTCAAGAAAAGCTATAATGGATGATTTCGATAAAGGGGCTATTAGCAGGCTTCAAGAGATTCATACGTTGTGGACTATACTGTACCTACTCCTTTTAAAGAAGCTGCGAGAAAAATCAATTTTCGATTTGGGACGACATCAAGGAAATGTTTACGTGAACTTCGCTTTCCTCACGCTGATCCCCGTGGCAGAGTGGTTAGAATATCGTGCTACGACGTCAGAGGTCCTGGGTTCGATTCCTATCTGGGAATGGATGTTTATGAGTGTCCATTCATCACATTATCACTCATCCCCATCTTCGCAAATCTATTGACGTAGCGCAGTTTCCTCTGGACTTCCGCAAGTAAAATATTTGGGGCTCATATTAAAAAATCATAAATACATATGTCGAGAATACCATAACCAGGGCTCGAAAAATCCCGGTCGCCAGGTCACCATGGCAACTAAACATTTCAGCCTAGCGACTGTGATCTTTTGCTGTAATATTACCGTTTTATAAGTTTGCATGTACGAAAATTTGAAAATTCTAAGTTCAAATTGCAGTACAGCGTAAGTTTTTTTTTATCAACATTGTGAATATTCCATACAATCAGCAACAATTTCTTACTCTTTGGCCCCTAACCTCCCATTTTCCGCTTTCTCACATAATTTAGCGATGTTTTGAATACGGTGATGCTCAGCTTCTTATAGATTGATTTGCTATATTTTACTTCGCATTTTTTTTGCCACTTTTGGCTAATTTGCGAAGATGGGGATGAGTGGTGATATGATGCATGAACTCTCACAAACATCCATGCCAAGGCTGGGATTCAAACCCGGGACCCCTGGCATCGTAGCGTGATGTGCTAACCACTCTGCCACGGGACCCGACTCAGCTTCTTATAGTATGCACAATTGCTAGCAGGTGATTTCCTGGCACCTGATTTTCAGAGTTGGCACCTAGCTCTGAAGAAGTTTTTTCGAGTACTGACCATAACGTACGACGTATATACGTATTGATGTAATAAACAACGTTAAATTGTATAGTTAAATTTAACACTACTTACGTGAGTGAGTATGAAGCTTTTTTGGAACAACGTTTCAGAGTAATACTGACCCCTTCATCAGGTTCGTAAATATTTTCCTAAGCACTGAACATAGTGCCGCGTTAAAAAGTGTTAAAAGAGGATTAGGTTGAGGGTAGGGTTGAAAACACTTAACACTTTCCCTGACACATTCCTAATTAAAGAACTCCACATATTAAAAATCCCGTAAAGACAAACCACCTATTTTGATTAAAACCACTTAAAAACGGGAACACTTGAAATCGATAAAAAAGCTCTTTCACCTCATATCAGATTGGTGTTGTTCACCAGTGCTGGCCTTGCAACCAACATGGGCTTTTATAAAATGAAAATAAATGTCTGATGAAGGGAGTGTGTGTTCTCCTGAAACGTCACAACGAAAAACTGTTTTCTTATGCTTGTAATAACCGTAAACTACAATAATATAATAAAAATTTAAGTTACTTGCCTTTTCAAAAAAATCATTTCTAAATAAGAGTAATAAATTTCAGTCAGGGGTCGACATAGGTTTATCTAGCAGGTGAATATATTAAGGACAAGTAAGTGCTGGCCTAGGAAACCAGTTACCCTCAAATGGTTCATAGCCATGAGTAAGTGTAGCTAAGGCATTCTTTCCTTGTGAAGCTGCATGTCTTAGTTCTATATGGAAAGGTTTGGAGATTTGAAACATGCACAATAATGGGGATGAGAAAACTGGCAAGGACACCACACGTAAGACGTAAACACAAGGGCACTCTACTTAAAAAGTACAAGAACCATTGCTTAGACTATGAATGGTAATATTTCCCAAGGATAAGTTTGCATTTGTTTTTTTAATAATCCACATTGATACAAACAAAAAAGCACTGAACAGGACTCAATAACAGAGAGAAAAAATCATTGCATCATGACATTATGCATTTCCATTAAATTATGGAAATAATACTTGCTTCAATTTTATACCTAGTATTAATAATTATTTAAACTAAACTTACATTTCACATAGCAAACTTCTGCGGATGCACCTATTGATGCCAAGTAATCCAACCACACCTTCTGATTTGGAGCTAACCTATCCTTTGGTCCTTTTACTTCGACAAATTTGTACTGAAAGCATAAAATTATGCATTAATGTATCATTACCATTGCATTAATAAATAAATATTATCAGAATTCTATACTTTGAAATATGTTAGGTTCTCCTGTGAACATAACACAGTGAAATAAGGGCACATAGCAGGCGCGCCACTACAGTCCCAAACATACTAATCCTGACCGTTCAAAAGCTGGGTGAGCTTGAGAGCTACTTTATGCGAAGGACACTGTCACAATAAGCCAGTTCTCAAAACATTTGCTATAAACACCAATGAAACCTTGCTGATAATATGAGAGTGTGTGTTTGACTCACATTGACAAAAAGTTCACCTGATGCTTAGGCAGGTTAATCGGGACTGGACATACAATTTAAAGGGGGTCCGAACCACTGTGCAATGTGCTCCACCTGGGACCAAACCAAAGATCCTTTCATTAAAATAAAATAGCATTGCACTATGCCATTTTGGAGGCTCATGTTGCATTTTCGGATGATGTTTTGACAACTTATAATTTAATACACCTTTGACCAGATCTCTTGAACACAAGACAACTTCTTTATCACTCTAAAGTCACATCAGCAGAGAATCTTGAAACCCAACATAAAACTGTATGATAATATTCACATTGCATGTAGAAATTAATGCAGATGTACTCAAATAAACAACATACAAAACATGTACAAAATGACAGCTTAAACATAAAAGCTGAAATGGTCAAAACACATAATCTTTTGCTTCTTATTTTGTTACATCAGTCCCTCTTTCCCTGTTGCAAAATTGGCAAAATGTTGAGTTTCTAAGCATCATTTATTGTTTGCTGTGAATTTTGAATTTGTTAGCCTTGAGTAAAGTTCACGTCACACTGTAATCTATTTCATTATGCAGAATATAGTCTCCTTTTATATTTACCTGATTTATTTGATTTGGTGTCCAAACAATGAGGTCTGGAAACCCAGATCTTGCAAAACGATACTCCTTGGCTAGTCTTTCACATATTTTACTCATCACTTTCACACCAATGCATGCCACGAGTTCCTAGGGGTAAAATTAAAAATTAAAACAGCTACCTTGAAAGTTTAATGGCTGAAACTGTACTGTACATCACATTTCTTAAAAGTACATAACAGCTGTAATATGTTATCTAATGTAAAAATTATGCAAAAGACCAAGTTGCATTATTTTGCAACTTACTATGCATAAAAATGTGTTTTACATATTATTTTATCCACTTCATTCACTTTCTGTTATTGATGGGACAGATTAATCGGTACTTTATCGGTATCAGTTTATCAGTAACATTACCGATAATTTTACCATTCTGGTATATCTATAAATATCTTAGAGTTTAGTGCAATATTGTGCCAATTTGTTAACATTTTTATGGACATGAACATGTAATCTCAATTCCATATTTTTTTAAAGTAAATGTCTAAATATGCAGCTTCTTTTGCATTGCAAAAGCTTGGTTCATCTGGTAACATATGGGATGAAAAATAAACTTCTTTAAAAAGAGGTAAACCTGCTAATATTTCGTGCAATTCACATAGGTGATAGAAGATGTTATAATCATGTCTATTAGGACCAACATTTTTATTTTGTGATATAAAAGAATCAAAGTTGAGATTTTATTCACCCATAACATAAAAATATAATTTTAAATGCCAAATTTAAACCTTAAATTCAGTCAATTCTTGTACCAACATTTTTATTTTTTATAATCAGGACTAGATGTACAGTTTTAAGTGAAACCCCAAACATCATATATCTATACTTGGAAATCAAGCCTGGAGTACTTTGAATATAAGGTGAAGGTCTTGACCATTATGGTATTGCATAAGAACAATTGATGTATAAATAAAGACATTATCCACAACTTATCATCCTGAACAAATACAGGTAGTACATACATAGCACACCAAATACCTTAATAATTCTGATTAGTCTTGGTGGTAAAAGTGAAATTTAGACAAATAAAATGTCACAACCTTTTCTATTACACCATACATTTTTGATAAACAAAATAGTAATATAAACCCAAACATATTGTGAACATTGTGCGTGATGTAATGATGATGACACCTGGCATAAGTCATTCAATTTCTTATGAATAAAATAAAATGGTGAACACAAAATATCCTATTCAAAGCGTACATCAACACTCACCTGAACTTGTTTTGAATTTCGGAATCTGTTCCATGACACTATACAAGATTCTCCCTCATGCTCCTTCCATCTCGTATCCAGAACGTAATCCATTTGTTCACGAGTCCAGAGTAGCATCTCTTTTATTCTATTATCAATAGCTTCCTTTCTATTCAAATAAAATTCAGGAGAGGATAGGTCCAGCGGATAGCTTTGAAATGGGTTTTGGAACACATCCGGAACCTTGTTATTGTAAATTATATCCCAGAACAGCAGTCCATAAATTGTTATGATTGTGATGCTTTCAGCATGTAGACCTAGGAAGAGATTGGCAATTTAATGAGGATTAATGAGATTAATTGAAGGCTCAGGTGTAAAACATGGTAAGCGATATTTTTGTAATTTTTGAGTTACAAAGTAAAATGTGCCATCCTTCAATTTTCGAGTGAAATTGTCATTTCATACAATTTGCATTGGACTCAGTGAAGCCTTGTGAAATTGGTAAACACAACACAAAAACAATGTATCTACAGTATAGCTTCTAAAAAAAAAAAGCTGACCAAAATGTCACTTACCATGTTTTACACCAGAGCCCTTCAATTAATTCTCTACCCATATTGACAAATATATACACAACAGTGTATCAGTTAATTATTAAAATTACAGAAACTTTTACTGATCTGATATTTTGATAAACAGCCTGAAACATAATGCAAAATTCTGCAATACTGCATGCTCTAAAGTGTTACTAGGGATAGACGAGATTAATCTGTGCCCTACCAATACAGTAGAACCCGGATTTTATGTTCCCGGTTTTTACATTTTCACGCATCATACATTCAATCTTGATGGTCACAACATAACAAAATGATAAAAAACTTTCCTCGATTTTATATTTTCCCACATTGTAAGTTTTCCGGCTTGGTCCCCTGAAAAACGTAAAATCGAAGATCCACTGTACAGTGGTTAAGGGGACCAAACTGAAAAGAAAAACAACTTAAAATGCAGGACAATGTAAAATTGGGGGAAATTTTGTAACATTTTGCTATGTTGGGACCATCAAGATTGAATGTATCACGCAAAAAAATTTAAAACCCCAGGAACATAAAATCAGGGTTCCACTGCATAGACATATTCGTGTTTAGCCTGTAAATTAGTGGAAAACCTGCCACTTTGTTAATTTTAAGAACATCAAGCTATAATTCACATACATTCATTCTGTAAAGTATGTCTACATGTACAGTTTCCTTTTTCGAAGCAAACTCATTTCAGTCACCTGCTTACAAACATTAATTAAGGAAGATAGTGAACTATTTATGTTGACCAAGAAACATTTGCAATTTTATATCAAATCAGCAGAATGTAGTACTTTTTCGGTATCAGTAAATATTTCATGTCGAGTTGAGTGGAATTTTGGTTTGAAGTCATAAAATGCTTATCAGGACTGGACCTACAGTTTAAAGTGGAATCCAAACCACTATGTGCTTCCACCAGGTATTGAACCCAGAACACTTCGTTTCCAAGGTGACGACTTTACCACTATGCCATCAGGGAGGCCCCAAATATTTCATGTCACCCCATACCTAATTTTCATCATTACCTGGGTTGTCCACCAAAACGAATATAAATTACAAGAATTTTAGGGTGCATTTTGATGATTCTGCAACAATGGCAATTTTCTCTTGACAACAAAAGGTAGAACTACGAATTCTTTTAAAAGGACTCCCCTCTTCCTGGGAGTCATGAGTGGAAAAAACTGATCCATGTGTGTAGCAATAGGGTAAACACACTGCAAGTTATATTCAAAAGCAGCATGCATTTCATTGCTTACCTTCCAAATAACCCAGCCTTTTATAGTGAGAGACAGCCAGTTCCTCCACAGACGAAACTATAGACTCGTTTGATCCCTCAGCATTTTCCTGTATATAAAACATCTTCAGACCAGGCAAATTTCTACAAATGAAGTATAAAGAAATAGATTATTTCATATATCAATAAATGCACACACACATACAAACAAACAAATGGAAAGGAAATATTTCCTAGTCATTACATCAATACTACAGCTAAAGACAGTGGTCATTCTTAAGAGAGACAGCAGAAAAAGAAACATTGGAGAAACCCAATTTATTGACACTTCTAGCAAAGAGTTGGCATGTGGGGAGTTCAGAGCACAAGTGTCATAACTACACTTTTCATGTATAACTCAGAACTGTGAAGTATCAACATTTCAGTGCTAGAAGTAAGTGTATCCTAAGTTTCATATTCTTGCTCATAGAGGCAGCACTATGCTTGTGCTCCAATTTCATTTCATATTCTTGCTCATAGAGGCAGCACTATGCTTGTGCTCCAATTTCAATAGCTTTCCTCCTTTGTTCAGAGCACAAAATCAGTATAAATTTCTTCTTCCTTGCATTCACGTAAACACCTAAAGGAATTTGCCACAATTTACAACTGGATATTCTGTGTAGGCAGAATCGGAACTGTAACGTATTTAATTGATGAAATTAGTGCAGGACCCAGTAATAAACCACACATTTATGATACCCTGTCATAACTACTGGGTAACCAAAATAAAATGACAGCAGCATTTTGCACGAGGTTTAGAGTTTCAGTTCAGCTAATGATTTTCATGAAATGAATTTTCATAAGCACAAGCCAGGTAGACCTCTTGAAACTCTAACATCAGTGAGACAAGAGAAACTCTACAAGAGCAGGTGCTTTGTGACAAAAGCCAAGAACTAACTAACCAACTCTCTAGCCTTCTTAAACCTAAAGGTTCATGGCTGCAGCAATACAGGCCTTCCATCTGTCCCTATCTTGAGCAAGATCTATATACTATTTTCCACCCCTACAGATTTCCTTTAGGCCCATCTCAACGTTATCCCTCCAACTTCGTTTTGGCCTTCCTACAGGTTTCTTACCATCAGGTTTCCCAACAAGAATCCTCTTAACTATTCTTTCCTCTCCCATTCGTGCCACATGGCCTGCCCACCTAAGTCTTCTTGATTTAATTATTCTAGTAATATCTGGACGAATACAAATTATGTACTTCTAAATTAGGTAACCTTCTCCACTCACCTGTCTCCTCATCCCTTTTAGGTCCAAATATTTTCAAATACTCTCAATTTATGTTCCTCTTTCAATGTAAGGAACCAAGTTTCACACCCATATAATACTACAGGCAAAATTACTGTTTTGTATATTTTAGTTTCTTAGATATTAACCTCTTGTGTCCCAAGCGTCTCGATCGGGATACCCCGTGTCAAGGTCGTAGTTTTTACGTTATAACTTTTCTATTTTTGGCTAGAATTTCGATTTTTTTATATATATTGTTCCTAACACATGTATTTAACAGAAATGTTTTTTTGCATTTTTTTTTTGTCTTCATGAAAATGGAGGGGGAAAGGCGGGGAAAGGCGGGGAAAGGCGGGGAAAGGCACTTCTCTTTTGCATCTCTTTTCAAGGTCAAATTTTTGCCGGCAAGGGAAGACAGGCTTTGTTGTTCTAAAGCAATGCTTTTTCACTCCCTCCTGTTAACTGCATTCGAAGGAAGCTTGTTTAACAGTATCCGATGTCAAAATGAAAGTTTTCCGTGAGGGTGCAAGCAGGGGGGAGGGGGAAGACTGGTTGTTGAATCTGCATTGTGAGAATGGAATTTCAAAGCGCGCTCAAGGAAACCTTTGTCTTTTTAGCACAAGTGTCCACAAGTTGCAACAGAGGTTACCCTGCATTGTCTAAAAATAGAATTTCAAGCAGCTGCAAGAATTGGCGCTCCTTTTTCACTGCGTTCTAGCTTTTCGTCCGTGAATGTTGTGCGTAGGTGTCGTTTTGTGCCCAAGTGCGAGGACATTTTTTGGGTGAAGTGACAATTTTTTAAAATAATTTTTGGGGGTTTTCTCCCTTCCCCCTCCATATATATGCCAAATTTGCATAAATTTTGCATTTTGACATTTTTTTCGGGGGGGCAGGGGGAAATACCATTTTTTTTTAAAGAAAAGTATTTTTGAGGGGATTTCCCCCCTTTCCCCCTCCATATGTATGCCGAATGTGCATAAATTATATATCGTCTGAATCTGTGATTCATTCTGCGTACAACGGTATATCTTTCATATCTCTAGGGCATTTAGTTTCTGAGCTATAGTCATTGCAATGTAACTCTGCATTTTGAAGCTTGAATCTGTGGCATGCCGACCATTCCTTTTGGGGGTACAACTCAAGTTACATTGGTCATATGATAATAATGCAAATATTTTTGTGTTCCTTACATGTCAGCGATAATTTCTATGTGCATTTTGAGCTTTTCATATCCTTTTTTTCGGGGGGGCGAGGGGGAGTGCCCCCATTTTTAAAAAAAAAGTAAATTCAGGGAATTTCCCCCTTTCCCCCTCCATATATATGCCGAATGTGCATAAATTATATATCTTCTGAATCTGTGATTCATTCTGCGTACAAAGGTATATCGTTCATATCTCCAGGGCAAATAGTCTCTGAGCTAAAGTCATTTCAAGGTACCGCTGCATTTTGAAGCTTGAATCAGTGGCGTGTCGACCATTCCTTTTGTGGGTACAACTCAAGTTACATTGGTCATATGATAATAATGCAAATATTTTTGTGTTCCTTACATGTCAGCGATCATTTCCATGTGCATGTCGACACTGTCATGTACTTTTTTCTTGAGGGGAGGGTGAGGGAACCAATTTTTTTCCCCCGAAATTTTGGAATTTTGAGAGTTAGCTCCCTCCCCACCACCACATATATGCCGAATTTGCATAAATTTCATATAGTCTGAATCTCTGGTTCATTCCGCGTACAACGGTATATCACTCATCTCTCTAGGGCAATTAGTCTCCGATCTACACTCATTTAATTGAAACTCTGCATTTTGCTCAAAATCGGCTTGGGCACCAAGGGGGTTACACGTGAAAATGGCCTTGGGTTCCAAAAGGTTAAACAAGAAGACAAGAGTTTATGAAGAGAGAAGTAACATGCATTTCCTGAATTAAGCCTACTTTTTATTTCCTCTTTAATATAATTTTCATTTGCTAATATTACTCCTAAGTATTTGAATTTGGAAACTGGTTCAAACGAGTTGTTATCAGTTGTTATCAATAATTAGATTTTGATTATTACCTAACACTTGGTTTTGGCCTGTAAGCATATATTTAGTTTTCTCTTTGTTAACTTCCAAACCTATCTCTTTAGCAGTTTTGAAAAATATTTCAGCATTATTCTTAATTGTATTTATATCATCCCCTAATAAGTCTACATCATCTGCATATGCTAACAACTGAGTCACCGTTTAATTTTAGTCCTTCTTAAGTTTCTTTTACCTTCCTAACAGCATATTCTAAGGCAAAATTAAAGAGCAATGGAGATAATGCATCTCCTTGCTTTAACCCATCATGAATTGTAAATTTGTCAGACACATTAATACCCATACGAATTTTACTTTTTGTTTCACTGCTGCATACTTTTATCATACTAACAAGCTTCTTAAGTATTCCAAACTCGACTAATATATTATATAATTTATCTCTTTTGACAAAATCATATGCTTTTTTGAAATCAATGAATAGCTGATGGACATTTTGATTATATTCCCACTTTTTTTCAAGTGTCTGTCTGATGTGAAAAATTTGATCTGTAGTTGATCTGTTACATTTAAACCCACATTGATAATCACCTATAATTTCATTAGCATATGGTGTTAGTCTTGTTAAAAGAATGTTAGATAATATTTTATATGTTGTTGAGAGTAGAGAAATCCCACGGTAATTATTGCAGTTCATTTTATCACCTTTTTTAAACACAGGAACAATGACAAAAGCCAAGAAGAATGACATTATTAGATCTTCTCAAATATATTACTCCTGTGTAGCATGCATTCTTCAAGAACTTGCCACCATATTCATCTATAGTCTCTCAGGTTACCAAGGTCATATTTCTGATGAGGAAAATGATGGACCTTTATTCAGCTAATCTACTATAAGCTGAAGTGAATGATTGGTAAAACGGTTCAGTGCAAAAACTAAGTAACTCCATTTTTTTTTATAGTATGATATTTTATTTACTATTTTCAATATGATATGCATTATTCTGATGTACTTTAACAGATTTGGGTATACACTATCCCATGTATGTTAATAAAAGTGTTTTCTTACTCTTTTTAATTTTTATTAATATTTTTAAAGAATGTGCACTTTCCTTGAAACTGTCTTCAGTGGAGTTACGTTACTTGTGCTCTCAACCCCTCATATATACAAAATGGAGATGAGAAAGATGAAGAGTTAAACACTGTTAAAGCCATCATTTCCAAGACACTTCCGAACTCTTCTCTCAGAAAAGAAATGGAAGACACTTAGTGTACCTTTAGTTTTCAATAGTTTAAAAACAAATTGTATAGTAACCATAATTTAATACAAGTAAATTCAAATTTGACAATGTAGTAGTTTCTGAACAGTTATAGGTAACTGGCAGCTTGTAAAAATGTAGCTATTTAGTACATTGTTTTATCAATTGCTACTGGTCGTTGTACATTTCAATATGTAATATACGAGGGGCATTCAAGTCAATCAAGACTTTTTTACAGGTTTAAAAACAAATCTCACGGTGGAGGCAGTGCATGCAGTAGGAACTGGCAAATGTGTCCTGTTACTAGTAGGCAGTGTTCATTTCACACGCCAGTACTGAGAACAATATTCAAGATGGTGGACAACAGTGTGAACACGTATACAGAACAGCATGTGGCGATGAAGTTTTAAGTGAAGGAGGGCATAAAACCAGCTTAAACATACAGAAGACTGTAAGCACAGTATGGTGATGAAACACTCAAGTCGCAGTGAGACATTTGAATGGTGCAAACGCTTCAAAGACGGCTGTACGTCTGTCACCGACAATCCCGGTCATGGTGGTTCCCGGCTCACAGAAGTCATTCCTGGAAACATTCAGCATGTGGAACAACTTATCACTGTCAATCGTTGCATAACCTGTCGTGAAATTGCTAAGGTGTGTAATCTTTCGGTAGGAACAGTGAACATAATTCATGACATCTTGCTATTCCGAAAAGTTAGAGCATGCTGGATACCAAAACAGCTTTCAGCTTTTGACCAGCACTGAAGACTTGAAGTCTGTACTGAACTGAAGGACCTCTATGTCAGGGAGGGCCAGTATTTCCTGGATCGCATCATCACATGTGATGAGACATGGGTTCACAATTTCACTCCAAAATCGAAAAGAGCATCGAAGCAGTGGAAGCATGCAGACTCACCACCACCAAAGAAATTTCGAACAATTGCATCAGCAGGTAAATTGATGGCAAATGTTTTCCGAGACAAGCATGGGATTTTTTTACCCTGTGGTGTCACTATCTGTTGTGCATAAGAATCTGAGGAAGAAACGGCCTGTTTGATCACAAAGGGTGTTCTGTTTCTGCAGAACAATGCAAGACCTCATACTGCACTATGCAAACATTTTAGGAAATTGGCTGGGAATTATTGCCACATCCCCCTTACAGTCCAGACTTAGCACCAAGTGATTTCCACCTGTTTGGACCCCTAAAAGAATTCCTTGAAGATAAACATTTTAGCAGTGATGACGAAGTGAAGCAGGCTGTCCTAGAATGGTTCAAACATATTAACAAATCTTTCTATGCAAAAGCTTTCCAGGCATTAGTTAAACAATGGAATAAGTGTATAAATGTAGCAAGGGGAGTATGTCGAAAAATAAAAGCAGTTTCCACCCCTTGAAATTTGTTCCTTTATTTTATAAACTCAATAGTCCCAGATTAATTTGAACACCCCTCGTATGAAGGGCTCGGATGTAAAACATGGTAAGTGACCTTTTGGTCATTTTTAGTTACAAAGTTAAATGTGCCATCCTTCAATTTTCAAGTGAAATTGCCATGTTATACAATTTGCATTGGACTCAGTGAAGCCTTCTGAAATTTGTAAACCCAACACGAAAACAAATTTATCTGCAGTATAGCTTCTAATAAACTCAGAAATGACCAAAATGACACCATGTTTTACACCCAAGCCCTTCATATAGCATGTATTGTATATTACTTCCTTTAGTCTCCTAATAATTGAGAAGAATCCTCTTCTCAGCTGTCTTATTCTGTCCATTGAAATTTGTAGATTTCTTCTTGCTTGCATTGTAGTATTCTTCTAGTTTATGGTTGTTTAAATGTTATTTTAAGGAATGTATCATGGGAAACATAAGCTTCCTATATCAGACATTCATTCATAGTTTGAATGTTACAGTTATAACAATAGAATAAATTTTACAGAAACAAAATAAACAGTTATAAAATTAATCTTGTCAATTGTGTTATATTGTTGTACGCTAATTGTGAAATAAACAACCATTTTTCGACTGAAGATCTTTTAGAATTTTAATGATAAATCCTAAATATCACATGAGTAATTCAAAATCTTCTCTACAAAGTTTCTTGATCTCTTTGGTTGGATTAAATTTCAAAGGTGGCAGCTTACCTCTCTTGTGAAACAGAAATAAGAAGATATAAACAATAAAAGGACCTCCAAGAGGCAATAAGTGTATTTTGAATTAAAATGTGGCAATTGATATTTCATGTCTGGAAGAAAACTGGCATAGAATTCTTGGAATTCCCGGTTGCTAGGCACCACGACTATACAATGTGCCTCAAGCAAACTCAGAACCATCGATTACAATGTGACAGCATTAACCCCTATGCTATCAGGATGCCTAGATTCCATGTGAAACACCAATGTTATATTTTCAGATGTGAGAAACATTTTAAATCAATTCAACTTGTAACACATACCTCATTTGAATATAGTTAATTAATATATTCCATTTAATTACATGGAACACAGCACATAAGATGCTAATACCTTTGTAGTGACTTTCCTTCAATGGTACAGCAGACAGGATCTCTCAACTCAGGAAATTTCAGATCCTCCAAACTTTTCCTCGTTATTTCCGACAATTTTAATGGCTTTTTCATTTTCAACAACATCTTCATTCTCTCTGTGAGAGGCACCATACCAACAATGGTAACTTCAGGATCTCGCATTGCTTCCAGAATTACATCCACAGCCTAAAAAGACAGTAAGATATACAACTATTTGATAAAATTATCTCTGCATGAATAGTTTATTTCTCTTGTTATCACAAGGTGGTGCAAGTTCCTTTAGGGGTGGAGAGTGAATTTGCCAGTGGAAGTGCATGGATCTGGAGTATATATTGTGACAAGAATGGGGCAGGTTTTGCACTTGGGGATGTTGAATTTGTGAGCAGGGGCTAGAGGGATGTTTTTGAGGTTGAGGGGGCATTTGAAGACAACTCTGGACTTGTCGGGAAAGATGTTTCTGGCGATGTGGCTCGCAGCCACAAAAATATGAACTTTCCTGTGTCTGGTGTTTCCTCTTTCTTCTTGTACTTGAAATATGTATTTACATATTAAATATGTGTTTTATGTGAAAACAGAAATTAGTATTTACACTCTAGTTACCATGATCAAAATTTCTAAGTCAGTTGCCATCTCCTATTTACATGTAAAAAAAAATATTTACTTAAAAATCTGAGCTCTAGTTATCACGACACTCTTGCTTATTGAATTATTATCGTCCCCACACACACATCCATATACCAAGAGGAAAGAGGAAACACTCACCAAACACAGGGAAAATTCAAATGTTCACGGCTCTCTTTCCTTTCATCCACATACATACACATCCATATATCTCTGTCAACTGCACACACACAGTATTATTACATACAAACTGCACACACACAGTATGATTACATACCTTTTCTGGATTTTTGAGATGAACATGATGAATGAGAGCCAGTCTTTCAAACCAATAGCCTCTTCTGTACTTAAGGTAAATATCCTGAGATAGAAGAAGATCCAATATCTGGACTGCTTCCTCATATTCGCGTTGTTTACATATCACATCCACACCGTAACTTAGCATATAACCCCATGTGCTTCCTGCCGTAAACTTCCTCAGAAAAACTGGAAGACTTGTGTCATGCTCCCTAAAAAATAAATCCACACTTCTTACTTGAGGCCCCATCACAACTACATAAACATTTTATCTATGTCTTCTTATACAAAGGCGAAGAAAAGAAATGAAAAAGTACGTATTCTTATCTCTACACTTACAAATTTGCCTGGAGCACACAATTAAAGGTAAAAACATAAATTTCAAAAGATTCTAGTTACAATAATATCATAAGAGAATGTACTTGTCAAAGAGGGTTGATGATTGATTTGTTCTGGGCAGAATGGCAGACACATTCACAGAAAGTAAAATTTTGACATGTCATCTTCATACAAATGCAATTAGATTTGGTTGGATCATACTGACTTTCCAAATGAATTTACCGTATTTATGTGTGTATAATGTGCACCATGGTTTTTAATGAGGAAAAGTGACAAACAACTATAAACTATATCTCGTATATAATGCACAGTACAATCCAGGTTCAAGAAAGAGCTCTCTTAGTTGTAGGTCGTAAAGCTGTTGCTATGCCGATCAAGAGTGAATTACATCATACCTATTCAAGGAGTCACCTGTTGCTATATGGACCAAGAGGAGTTGAGTTGGTGTTTTAAGTCCACTTTATGCACAGTAAGGCTAATCGGGACTGGACTTACAATTTAAAGTGGGATCTGAACCACTTGTGCCTCCACTGGGTATCGAACCCAGGATGGACGAAGAGAATATCCTCTTCTGTAAACAATAAGTCACCAACTTACATCACCTTGCCCCTCTCCCTCCGCTGTGTTTAACATCCCAAAGCTTTTACTCTTCTAACCACCTTGTTTATTTCGTAATATGTAGTAGAAACCGAGATCAAAATTATGTTATGGATTTGCAGTGCTCAGGAAGATATTTTCTATTATTTCTTGCCCAACAAATACCGCTGATACACATCCCATGTGATGGCAGGTGCATGCTAATTCCTTCTTTACTTTTTCTAAAAAAAAACTTCAAAATATGCTTTTCCCATGACTTTTATAAGATGCACATTCAGGACCCTCAAACCGCACAAGATTTCTTTCATTAAGGCATTTGCACAGTCCATATATGTCATATATATAGTAATACATTTTATTATTTTCTTTCGCCTTATCTTTTCTTTCATCCAAAGTACCATTAAAATTAGAATGTTCCTTCATTTTGTGATGAGCTCATTTCAACCAGGGACCTGTAACGTAACCCAACTTGTAACGCTGTCAAGTTACGAACGGAACTATCGACATGCGTTACAATGGCATTGGCGTTCCACACAGTACCGGACAGATTGGACCTACCTACAACCTGGGTAAATTAGGCGTACCGTTACTCAACGACCCATTCGCTTCAGGTACTGAGTGGAACGGGTCTCGGATGGAACGGGTACGATCGTACCCGTACATACTGTACCTGAACGGTGGCTACCGGGTACGAAATGGAACCACAAGTAGGTAACCGGTACTGAAGCACTATGACCAGCGCTTGTTATTAAAATACCGGTACGTGGATAGAAATGGATGAAGCGGGTAACATTTGTAACAGGAACTTACAGTACGTATCATAACAGTTTACTGTCAATCAAAATTCCACAGCAGAAAATGGAATACCGATAAATATACACTTCTTTGTTTAAAACTAATTATAATAACTTTAGAAAAAAGTAATTCGTGATCTTTCTGGATTTTATTTATCCGAAAAATATGTATAAATGCTATCTAGTTTATCTTTCATTAATTTGTTAATAATGGTATCAGCTATGCAAAAATTTTGAAGACCGTCACTCTGGCAAACTATTAACAATAGAAACAATTAGTTTCAACAAGCTCATGCATATTATACTAATTACAACGACCTGCGCAGAAGGTCGATATTCGTCATTCAGGCAACCTGTTACTAGGAGGCATGTGCAGTAGGCCCCATTACTTTTAAAATAGGTAGAGAAGTGAAATTGAGTTTGAAGGTAGATTATGGTAATTAGAGCATGGCAAATAAACATGATTGTGGAAAACCGGAAGTCGATGGACGCCATATTGAAAAATTTTACCTTTTAAGATATAGAAGTGAAATTCGGTTTGATGGTAGCTTATGGGAATTAGAGCATGGCAAATCAACATGATTGTGGAAAACCGGAAGTTAATGGACGCCATATTGAAAAATGTTACTTCTTATGATAGAGAAGTGAAATTCGGTTTGGTGGTAGATCTTGCTAATTAGTGCATGTTAAATCAACATGATTGTGGAAAACCGGATGTTGATGGACGCCATATTGAAAAATGTTACTTCTTAAGATAGGGAAGTGAAATTCGGCTTGAAGGTAGCTTATGGGAATTAGAGCATGGCAAATCAACGTGATTCCGGAAAACCGGAAGTTGGTGGACGCCATATTGAAAAATGTTACTTCTTAAGATAGAGAAGTGAAATTCGGCTTGAAGGTAGCTGATGGAAATTAGAGCATGGCAAATCAACATGATTGTGGAAAACCGGAAGTTGATGGACGCCATATTGAAAAATATTACTTCTTAAGATATAGAAGTGAAATTCGGTTTGACGGTAGCTTATGTGAATTAGAGCATGGCAAATTGACATGATTGTGGAAAACCGGAAGTTGATGGACGCCATATTGAAAAACGTTACTTCTTAAGATAGAGAAGTGAAATTCGGTTTGACGGTAGCATATGCTAATTCGTGTATGGCAAATCAACATGATTGTGGAAAACCGGAAGTTGGTGGACGCCATATTGAAATATGTTATTTTCTAAGAAAGAGAAGTGAAATTCGGCTTGAAGGTAGCTTATGGGAATTAGAGCATGGCAAATCAACATGATTGTGGAAAACCGGAAGTTGATGGACGCCATATTGAAATACGTTAATTCTTAAGATGGAGGAGTGAAATTCGGTTTGATGGTAGCTTATGGGAATTAGAGCCTGGCAAATCAACATAATTCTGGAAAACCTGATGTTGATGGATGTCATATTTAAAAACGTTATTTCTTCAAATAGAGGACTGAAATTCGGTTTTATGATATTATGGATATTACTGCATTTGAAATCAACATGATTAGGGAAAACCGGATGTTAACGGAAAAAAATTACTTCAATATTCCTCTTTCCTTTGGTGGTTGCTGATGTTAATTAGAACATGGTGAATTTATATGATATTATAAAACCGAAAGTCGATGGACGGCGTAATGAAAAATGCATTTTATTAAGATGAAGAAGTGAAATTCGGTTAGATTATTGCGCTTGCTAATTCGAACATGGACAATGCATATGCTGTCTGTAAAACTGGAAGGTGATAGACGCCATGTTGAAAAAGAAATACATTTGAGTGTCGATTTAGTTTTTATTTATTAAAAATTAAATATGAATTCCATCAAACTCAGGTTTTCCAGAATCATGTTCATTTGTCATGCTCTAATTCCCATAAGTTAGTACCATTAAACCGAATTTCACTCGTATATCTTAAGAAATAGCATTTTTCAATATGGCGTCCATCAACTTCCGGTTTTCCACAATCATGTTGATTTAACATCCACTAATTAGCAAGGTCTACCACCAAACCGAATTTCACTTCTCTATCTTAAGAAGTAACGTTTTTCAATATGGCGTCCATGAACTTCCGGTTTTCCACAATCATGTTGATTTCCCATACACGAATTAGCATATGCTACCGTCAAACCGAATTTCACATGTCTTTCTTTAAAAGTAACATTTTTCAATATGGCGTCCATCAACTTCCGCGTTTCCACAATCATGTTGATTTGTTATGGTCTAATTCCCATAAGCTACCACCAAATCGAATTTCACTTCTCTATCTTAAGAAGTAACGTTTTTCAATATGGCGTCCATGAACTTCCAGTTTTCCACAATCATGTCAATTTGCCATGCTCTAATTCACATAAGCTACCGTCAAACCGAATTTCACTTCTCTATCTTAAGAAGTAACATTTTTCAATATGGCGTCCATCAACTTCCGGTTTTCCACAATCATGTTGATTTAACATGCACTAATTAGCAAGATCTACCACCAAATCGAATTTCTCTTCTCTATCTTAAGAAGTAACGTTTTTCAATATGGCGTCCATCAACTTCCGGTTTTCCACAATCATGTCAATTTTCCATGCTCTAATTCACATAAGCTACCGTCAAACCGATTTTCACTTCTATATCTTAAGAAGTAACATTTTTCAATATGGCGTCCATCAACTTCCGGTTTTCCACAATCATGTTGATTTAACATACACTAATTAGCAAGATCTACCACCAAACCAAATTTCACTTCTCTATCATAAGAAGTAACATTTTTCAATATGGCGTCCATCAACTTCCGGTTTTCCACAATCATGTTGATTTAACATGCACTAATTAGCAAGATCTACCACCAAACCGAATTTCACTTCTCTATCTTAAGAAGTGACATTTTTCAATATGGCGTCTAATTTCTAGTTTTACCAAAATCATTTTGATTGGCAATGCCAGGTCAACCCGAATTTCAGATCTGTAACTTAGATGGTAACATTTCTCAATATGGCGTACATTAACTTTCCCTTTTTTCCACATGTATTATTAGTTAGTAATATTCTAATTACATAAACTATCATCATGTCGAACTTTCAATATCTTGCTTGAAAATATTTTTTTTAAATATGTTCACCTTGCACCCAATATTACGTGTATTGGTTATATAAAAGTAACATTATTAATAACAAATCTCACGATTCCATATTTATTTATATATATACAATTTATATTTTATTGCCTACAACCTCAATTAATATTAGTTCTTATCGATTTTTCAAGAATTCAACAATGAAAGTTTTAAAATGAAGAGTTACGTGACATATATTTTCTGATCCATTCAATACCCATTTGATTTGTTGAAAATAGGTTTTGTTACAATTGTACCCGATCCTAAAGTTCAGATATACCCATCATGAATTTGTACCGGTATGATTCTAAGGAGAGGTACGTACCGTAACGGAACCGGCATTCAGATAAGGAACAAGTTCCATGCTTTCTGGTACGGGTATTTTAACGTTCCACTCTGTGTACCCAAAGCTGTCGTCCCCGAAGCACTCTCGGGTACGAACGGAACGGTATAGCAGAAGCGTTACTGTTCGCCTTACCAAGAGTTTCTGGTATTTTCCTTGGAACGGTCCACAGCACTTGGGCCGGTACGCGGTACCCGGTACGGAAATAACGCGGAACGGTGACAAATACCAATGAATTGCGTTACGTTACAGGTCCCTGATTTCAACTGCATTGCACATTAGTGTTGCCATCTTGAATGGAATACTGTTGCCATATTCAGAAACTGCAGAATTTAAGCTTTACAACAATATATAACACGATAGGGTTCCATAAACATGAAAAATCAATGCATGTGTCACAAAATCATGGAATGACCCTGTACAGCTTTATGTTGCTGTCCAAACTATTCTGTGCATAATATGCACCACAGTTTTTGGGGGCAAAAATTTTGGAAAAAAGTGCCCATTATAACTACCTAACTCTCTAGCCTTCTTAAACCTTGAAGGTTTATGGCTGCAGTAACACAGGCCTTCCATCTGTCCCTATCCTGAGCAAGACCTATCCTTTCCTACTGGTCTCTTACCATCAGGTTTCCCAACAATAATCATGTAAACTCATCTTTCCTCTTTCATTCGTGCCACATGGCCTGCTCTTTCATTTGTGCCACATAGCCTGCCCACCTTGTCTTCTTGATTTATTTTTCTATGGCACTCCGGTCCATATTAGGGATTGCCAAATGGATCTGGATCCGTTTGGATCTGAATCCGGATCCGAAAATCCCAGATCCAGATTCCAGATGTGGAATTGGAATCGAAAATCTCGGATCCGGATCCAAAAATTCAATCCCATTATAATATTGCCACACCTTAAAAGGTATTATGATATTCGATTACAAAGAAATTTTTCATTAGTTAGTCCTTCAAGATTTTATTCAAGTGTTGTTCCTAAAATAATTTGCTACTCATCGGCTAACACACTCATGCACAAAAATAATCTAACTTGTTTAACATAAAATGTCAGAGGTGATTTTGTAAATGCCATTGAAATGAATATGTATTCATTCGAATGTATTGGAAATGGAAACACACATAAATGTGATACATTATATTCCAGGATGAAACCTTTAACACATTTAACAAGATATAAATGTTATACAAAAATTATACAATTGTTCTACAGTTACAGTTTTAAAAATTAAAATAAAACATTATAATATATGCAGTGTTATATAATTACAAAGTGTAAAACTAACAAGGGAGGTTATCTAAATGTCCCCCTCCGATTTCCATGAAACTTCGCAGGTGTATTGAGGAGACTAAAGAAATACATGTTTTTTGTTTCGGCTACAAAACTGTTCTAGAGGGCAACCCCCCTCAAATGTCAAGATGAGGACAAATTTAAGTGGGCATTTGTCCCCTGTGTCACCCTCCGATTTCCATGAAACTTGGCAGGTGTATAAAGGGACCCAGTGGAAGAAATACGTGATTTTTTTGTTTCGGCTAAAAAACTGTTTTAGGGGCAACCCCCCCTCAAATGTAAAAATGAGGACAAATTTAAGTGGGCATTTGAGCCCCGTTTTTTCCCTTTCGATTTCTATGAAATTTGGCAGGTACATAGAGGCGCCATGTGCCCCCTGTTTCTTCCTATGCCATATTTTCGTGGTTTCGGGGTCAGATCCCCACTTCAATTTCTCCTCATCTTAACATTTGAGGTGGGGGGGGGGGGTTGCCCCTAAAAACATTTTTTAGCTGAAACACAAAATCACGTATTTCTTCCTTTGGGCCCCTCCATATACCTGCCAAATTTCATGGAAATCGGAGTGGGACACAGGGGTCAGATCCCCGCGTCAATTTGTCTTAATCTTGACATTTGAGGGGGGTTTTGCCCCCTAAAACTGTTTTTTTAGCTGAAACACAAAAACACATATTTTTTCCCATTGGGCCCCTCTATACACTACCATGTTTCATGGAAATCGGAGGGGGAGACTTAGACCTCCCTTGTAAGTGTATTAATTACAAATCACGCACTTTCCAAAGAAGTGCTCATGTGGGATGGCAAAACGGATCCGGATCCGAAAAATCCAGATCCGTTTGGAACCGGATTCGAAAGTTCCAGATCCATATCCGGATCCGAAAATTCCAGATCCGCGGATCCGGATCCAAAAAATTTTAGGATCCGGAACTAACTGGATCCAGATTTCGGATCTGCCAGGATCCAGATCTGGCCATCCCTAGTCCATATTCGGTCCATGGCCTCCTCAATCTTCCTCTTCCATCCCGTCCTATCCAAGGCTGCTCTCTTTCAGTTCCTAGTTCTCAGTAGTTGTACTGCATCTGCTCCAACCCCTTCTTCCCATCTGTTTCTGGGTCTCCCCACTGATCTTCTCTCTCCAAAACTTCCTTACATCATCATCATCTTGGGAATTCGGATTTCATCCATCCTGATTACATGTCCTGCCCACTCTAACCTCTTAGCTCTTATATAAGTTGAGATGAGGGTATCTTTGTAAAGTTCCAATAATTCCTGATTGTTTCTTAATCTCCAAATCTTGCACTTTTATTGGCCCAAATATTTTCCTCAATATTTTCCATTCAAACAAGTCCACCATTTCAGCTGCGCTTTGATTAAAGGTCCACGTTTCACTCCTGAATATCATTATGCTGCGAATTAGGGTTTTATACAAAGTAATTTTGGCTCTATGGTTTACTCCATGATATTTAATCAATGGTAGTAATGAGAAGTATGCTTTACTGGCTCTTTGTATTCTATTTCTTACTTCCATTATCTCATCATTTTTGTCTAAATAAGGGAAACTTGATACCACTTCCAATTCATGTTCTCCAATCTTTATATGATTTTCATTTGACTTTTATTCGTTTGGACTAATATTTTTGTTTTATTTGTGTTAATTTGTAATTTAATTTCCTTCCCTTTCTTGTCTAGTATTTTCACCACTTCTTTAATTGATCTTATTGATCTTTCTATGCATCGACTTATATTCTAATGTTCTTCTGGTATTTATCATTAGTTTTATATTCTAATGTTCTTCTGGTATTTATCATTAGTTTTCTTATCACATATTCCAGAGATACAAGTGGCAAGGCATCTCCTTGTTTGAGACCTTGTTTAACTGGAAAGCTCTCTCCCATATTTGCTTGTGTCTTCACACATGCTTTGGTGTTCTGCATCGTCATTTCTACCAATTGAATTAATTTTGCAAGTATTCTGAATGTTCTCAATATGTTTCCAATTTTAGTTCCATCAATGGAGTCATGTGCTTACTTAAAATCGACAAAGACTTGTGTTATTTCTATGTTCCATTCCCAACACTTCTAAAGTATCTGTCCGACTGTATGTATTTGATTTGTTGTAGACCTGCCTTTTCTGAAGCCAGCTTGGTACTCTGCTAATGCTTCTTCTGATGTTGTAATCTTTCTCTAAGTATGCTTGTCAATATCTTGTATGCTACACACAGCAAGGATGTTCCCTCTGTAATTTTCACACATTTGTTTAACCCCTTTCTTGAATATAGGGCAAATTATACTCTCTTTCCAGTCATCTGGCATATGGTCTAAGCTCCAGATTTTGCATAGGAGTAAGTGTAGGGATTCTAATAACTTCTTCCCTCCATATTTCCATATTTCTGCTGGTATCCTGTCTTTCCCTGGTGCTTTGTTGTTTTTTAGATTCCGAATAGCTTTTTGAATTTCTGAGAGTGTGGGTGGCTCTTCTGGTTCTTCTTCTATCCTTGGTCTTATTTTTCGGTCCTCATTTTGTAGGTCTGTGCTGTTCAGTAACTGTTCAAAATATTCAGTCCATCTATTTACTATTTGTTTTTCATTCCCCAGTAATTTTCCATCTTTATCACAGATGTTTGTTCTTGGTTTAAATCCTTCCCTTATATTCTTTATTTCCTTGTACGTTATATGTGTATTTCTTTGTTTAAAGTCTTGATTAATTTTATTTATTTTCTCTGTTATATGTTTTCCTTTCTTCCTAAGACACATATTATACACATTTTTTCCTAGCTCCTCCAGTTTTTGTTCCCTTGCTCTTGTTGGTCTAACTAGATATGACTGATATACGATATCTCTTTCTTGGATGGCCCTTTTACACTCTTCATCAAACTATTCCTTCCCTTTGTTGTACTGCATTGGTCCTTACACCATCTTTGCTGTTTCCTCTATATTTGATTTCATCTTCTCCATATTTCTTCCTCTTCTGCTTCTTCTGTTGCTTGCATGGTGATTTTGTTATTCGTCCTCTGAGGACTATTTTGACTAGGTAATGGTCTGTTCCGCAACTGGCCCCTTTGTATGATCATACATTTAGAATGATTGTTGCCCTCCTTCGATCTATCAGAACATGGTCTATTTGGTTGTTGGTTCTTCCATCAGGCGATCTCCATTTATATTTATGTATATGTTTTCTGGGGAACATTGTGGTTGATATTATCATATCTTTACTAATAATTGCCAGGTCAATGAGTGTATGACCATTATCGTTGGAATTTCCATGTAAGCTGTGCCTTCCAATTGTTTCTTTACACATTTCATCTTTGCCTATTTGTGCGTTCAGGTCCCCCATTATTATCTTCGCATCACTGGATGGTACACTGTCTATTGTCTTTTCTAGTTTATCATAGAAGTAGTCTTTTATTAGTTGCTCTTTTCCTTAGGTAGGTGCATAGACATTTATGATGGTTACATCAAAGAATTTAGTTCTTATTCTTATTTTACATATTCTCTCATCTATAGGAAGCTGCGGTAGCTCAATCATCTGACTACCATGCAAGAGACCCAGGTTCGATCCCCGAATGGGGAGAAACAGGATTTTTCCCACCTGTTCAAGCTGCTCCGGCACCCACCCAGCGTCGAACAAAGTGGGTACCTGGAGGAAACTCTGGGGGGTAAATGCGGTCAGAGGCATGGTTCTTATCGCATCACCCCCACCTTCAGCTGTGATCAAGCAAGTGTGGTGCCCTAAATCCACACCCCCTATATGCCTTCATGGTATGATGCAAAGCACAGGGGAGTGCTTTACTTTATAGATTTAAAATCAATTATGTTCTCTTTCATTCTTCTCTCTACTATGAAGGCCACCCCTGCTTCTTTATTTCCTTTCTTTTTGGCAATACTGTATATAACATGTATCTTTGTTTCTCATATGTTATTATCTGTCTATCTTGTTTCTTGTAGGGCAGCGATCTGTATGTTATATTTAATCAGTTGGGCCATGACTATTTTCAGGCCCCATGGTTTGAGCCGTGTTCTCATGTTCCATGTACCCATCTCTATGTCCATATCCTTTTGCCTCGATCATCATAGTATGTCCATCCTTCCGAGGCTCTGATTGAGGTTTCATAACTGTTGGATTTTTCTAGGGCTGAGGTGTTGGCAGAGCACCAAACCCCCAACCTTGGACACCAGGATTTTCTTTCAGAGTTTACTCCCTTAGCCTTTGAAGTTATCCTTCTCCACAAGGCAGTGGTTTCCTTCTTCTCCCAAGAGGATGGGTTGCCTTTTCCGCCATCTCTGCCATTCCGAAGGTCTCCTTGTCTGTCACACATGCTGTTGAGGTCTTCACCGTATCCCTGGTAAGCGGCCCTTACAAGGTGCTACCATCCGGAGCCAGATGGACCAAGGTTTTTTAAATAGGTATTACTCTTCTTGGTTCCCCCGCTTCTTCAACCATTGAGATGACAACCCATCTTCTTTAGCCTTTGGAGCCGTTGACTGGTAGGTTTTTTCTTAGTCTGGCTCTTCACCCACCATGGGAGACCCTGCCAGTAGCTATGCTACCTCCGGTATAGGCTAGGGGATCATCAGAGCACGCAAAGCCCACCACCAAATACAAGGTCCTGCAACCACTAGGTGGGGAAGTCTTCTTGATTTAATGATTCTAACAATATCTGGACATGAATACAAATTATGAAGTTGTAAATTATGTAGCCTTCTCCACTCACCTGTCTCCTCATCCCTTTTAGGTCCAAATATTTTTCTAAGGATTCTATTTTCAAATACTCTTAATTTATGTTCCTCTTTCAATCTAATGGACCAAGCTTGACATCCATATAAACACTACAGGCAAAATTACTGTTTTGTATATAAAATTTCATTTTCTTTCTTCTTCGCCACAGTTGTTCGGAGGGATGATGAAAATATTTCACTTTCTTCAAAAGCGTGGTCTTTCCCCCCCAAAACAAAACTAACCTCACAGTTTCCCCTTCTTTGGTTGTGTTTGTACATCACTGGAGATTTGAAAGGTTAAACATATAAATGTAGAACATATATGTTACAACATGGTGTAAGAAATTAAGCATAAAGTTACATGAGTGTTATAACAGAGTACCAGGTGTATAAGCTTAAATCTGCTGTTTGCTCATAGATGGCGTTAGTGAGCATATGAAGCTACCATGGGCATGCCATACCTGGTGTTTATATGAGTTGGAATCTGCCAACACAAATCAGTGCACATCGTCAGCACGTCCAGACAACAACAGACAGTGTTCCTGTGGTAAGCATGTCTAGTTTGGTGCCAGAAAAAGAGCATATACGGGAAGCTCTGCTTTTCTGCTTCCATTTGAAGAAATCGGCTGCCGAATCGCATCGAATGCTTGTGGAGGCCTATGGTGACAGTGCTGTATCGGAAACAACGTGCAGGGATTGGATTTGTCGGTTCAAAGATGGCAATTTTGACCTGAGCGACAAGAAGCGTTAAAATCGGCCCAGGAAGGTTGAGGACCATCAATTGCAGGCTCTTTTGGACGAGGACGATACCCAAATGCAAAAGATGCTTGCGGAGCAATTGGGTGTTACTCAAGCAGCCATTTTCATGCGTCTACGTGCCATGGGAAAGGTTCAAAAGATCGGAAAATGGGTGACGCATGAATTGACCGATCGGCAGCTGGAGAGATGCCACAACACATGCGAAATCTTGCTTGCCAGACAAAAAGAAAGTCTTTCCTGCATCGTATTGTGACTGGCGATGAAAAGTGGATATATTTCGAGAATCCTAAACGCAAGAAATCGTGGGTTGATCCCGGCCAACCATCAACATCTTCCTCGAGACCAAATCGCTTCGGCCGGAAGACGATGCTGTGTGTTTGGTGGGATCAACAGGGTATCGTCTACTTTGAGCTGTTGAAACCTGGTGAAACTGTCACTGCCCACCACTACCACCAACAACTGATCAAATTGCACCGTGCTCTGCGTGACAAAAGGCCAGATTATCAACAAAGACATGACAAGCTGATTTTCCTCCACGACAACGCCCCATCGCACACGTCAAGACTGGTCCAAAACTACTTGGAGACACGCAACTGGGAGGTGCTACCCCATCCTGCCTATTCACCAGACCTGGCCCCTTCCGGCTGCCATCTGTTTTCGTCAATGAGCCACGCCCTTACTGAGCAGCACTTCGATTCGTATGCAGATGTCCGAAAATGGCTTGATGAGTGGTTTGCCTCGAAAGAGAAGGACTTTTTTTTGGTGTGGTATCCACAAATTACCCAAGAGGTGGGCAAAATGTGTAGCTCGCGAGGGCAAGTACTTTGAATAAATTTCTTTTTGCTTTCTATGAACAAACTATGTGTTTTTCTGACTACAAAACAGCAGATTTAAGCTTATACACCTGGTAATAAAACTATTAATTATAACAATATGTTGAAAAGTTGAGATTGCTTTATTTTACTTCGCTTTTTGTGCCACTTTTGCCTAACTCACGAAGATGGGGATTGGTGATGAAATTGATGAATGGACACTCACAAACATCCTTGCCCAGGCTGGGATTCGAACCTGGGACCCCTGGCATCGTAGCGTGATTGAAAAGTTGTGAAAAATGTGGTTTTACATAGGTATAGTTCCTGTCAATTTGAGCCATCAATCTCACAACCTCTACTAAATACATCTCTGTGTAGACTTATATGTAGGAAATTAATGTAACCACTATACATAGCTAAATGCAAAGAAGACAACTTTATAATTAAAAAGTTCATACAATAATCAATACCTGCTAACTCAACAATACCAAAATGAATGTGCTAAATCTTAGTTTCAGATAAAATAATTTTAATATTGAATGTCCTGGGGCAAAAAACAGGTTTTACATTTACATAAATGATGTCTACCGTAAAAAGTGTACCTACTAATGACTGCTTATTAGGTCATAGAAGTTAGCATAGGAATCTTATCAATAAAATGCAGTCAGAAACTGCACTTAGAAGAAAAAGTCAAAATTTGCACATTTGCAGTTTGGGCATTGGCAACAATATGTTATTGTAATTTATTCAAGTGCACAGGATTTAAAAATATGGTAAAGAAATGTTAATACACACCTTAGGTTCTTATTGCACATTATGTTCATGAATTGTTCTTTGGCTAGCATTACATATTCTTGTGCACATCTCCAATTCTTCTGCTGAATTAAGTTCATCAATTCCGCCTCTTTCTGGTGAGCTTCCTCAAACCTGCAAAGGTCAAAAACATTTTATTGATATCTGTAATTGTATTTGCACATATTTTTGTTTTAAAAAAAGTTTAGTTCAAAACAACTTTCTGAGCGAATGGTGGCAATGGCCACTGAAATCAGTAGAACAAAGTTAAATAGTTTCACAGATAAATTAAGTACTTTATTCCAGTACATTCGTTTACTGTCATAGTTTTCATTTCCTGAAACATGTGAACAAAGATGATGATGGCTGGAAATTAATGAATGGAAACTTTATTTGGCTTGTTACTAAAAAGAATGCATATTTTGCAAAACTGTAATTTAAAGCATTAAAGCAATTTTAAGTTTCTTTAAGAAAGGAAGAGAAACTTTTATATTGATATATTTATTTCTCTCTCTCATTTAAATAGGAGAAATAACATTTGACATGAAATATTGTTTGGATTTTCTACTTCTATATTTTGTCAATTTTCTACAACTTGATAGACAATACAAAAGAAGAAGAGGTGAGGGAAGTGGAATTATCAAAATATGTTACCCGTGTATCAGTCAACTTAAGGTGAAAAGTGAAACTTTCGCACCAGGTATGTGTTTATTTCAATATCGTCAGAATGGGCACTGGTACTAAAAAAAAGCAAACAGTATGAGAAAGTATGAATTTCTCTCCATGTTACAAGTGGAAGTGGTTTTCTAAGTTGATTATTAAGGTAGATACAATATGTGAAAAATATGATGAATAGTTATTTATAGGCTTTCACATATTCCTTATGGACAAACAAATTCAACTTCAAGTTATGACTAATCAAATGGAAGCTTTGACTTTTCCTAACAGAAACAAAATCTTCAACCTATCCTGTTCCCGCTGACATGTTTTTCTACACCATCAGAAGTTTGATATTCCCAAGAGAACAAGTAAAATAATACTCCCATAAGAGTAATGCCACCTTCTCTCCACACACCTCTCTTTCCCCAGCTTGCCACGGGGAAAGGTCGGTGGGGAAGGAGCAGGGTCCTCACGTTATAACGATAAAACGTGATTTTATCGTTATTACTATTAGTATTAGACTTAGCTTTGCTTTTTAACTACAGTTCGGTTGAGATAAACTGATTTCAACTATTATTATAGATTTCAATGTTTGAAGGAAAGAATAACCAATTACCTTTACGTTCTTTTATTACAGAAAAAAAACTAAGAAAAAACTTCACAAAAAAAATTAATTAAAGGTTCACACTGATTCGCTGGTGGTTCTTGGTTTACATGAGTAAACCCAATACAAGAGTTGACACCAGTACTTTAGATTATCTTGGTAAAAGAAATATAAGAAAATGTCACTCTCACATATATTTATAAAAAAGAACAAATTTAACCTTTTTACTCACAATTACATGGTTGGCCTTTAGAAAGAATTAGCGCTTTTCAAAATTTAGTGGGATTTTTTCATCAGAAGATCAAGCTTGCGGGGGTTAAAACACGAGAGCTCTCGACACTGGGGATCACTTCACTAAAATCCTCGTTGTTCCGTCTTCTTTTTCAGACGATCCTTGGTGTCTTGTCGCTGGAGAAAATCCTTCTCTGCAACCTCGGCGTCACTGACTGAAAATCTGCTAAACTGCTGCAGAGTGAGTTCACTTCCGCACCATCTCTTTTCCGGAGAACCTTAATGCCGATTTAAAGTTTCTTGTGCCTCTGCAAACAACGGCGGACTAGCGTGGTCTTCCGACTGAAGAGACTACTTTACCACTTCGCCAAGAAAATGTCACCGGAGGTATGCAAAACTCAACAGAAAGAGCACTGAATTGCGCGACCACCTTCCAGTCAAAATCTCCGCGCCAACTGCTGTAACTTCTCCGCGCCAACTGCTGTAACTTCTCCGCGCCAACTCCTCGAGCGCTTCCTTCCCTTTGTGTACCGGACTCAGTCTATTATTTCAAAAAGGGGTGTTTTGATTCCTTTTGCTTCTTTCTTCCCGGAACGTTCTGTAAACAATCTGTTACAGATGCCCCCTCCCCGAAGAGACATTAGATGGACTGATCAAGGAGAGCTAATGTCTTTCCAAGTCTTTTAATCTCCTTAAATATTTGACCAGACCTCGTACATACATTTTTTTTTAAAGAAAAAAAAATAATTCAGGTTACAATTTCAAAATATCGTATAACATGGTAAACACATATAGATTTTCCTTCAATTTCACATATTAATTCTGTTCAATCATTTCTTACAATCACATAGTAAGAATAATCTCAAGAAAATATACACAATTACAATTTGTAAACATTGAAGCATAATAAACATATTACTCAATTTCTTTTCATTACATATATACCTTCATACATTACATAAAATCAACTTCGAATCTTTACTACGTAATTTATCAATATACTACAAGTAACTTCAATCATTTACATATTGTCTTGCAGGTTTTCAAATTATTTCAACTGACTTACATACATTTCTCTCTTACAATTACTACAATTCCATAATTTTAAATTTTCCACATGTTGTGATTCAAGTACCTCTCCAGAGCAACAATCAAGTAAATCAAAACTTCCAGCATTAACTTGCTTTTTATACAAATAAGGACCCTTATAAAGTAAACAATATTTTGCTATAACTTTATTAATTAAAGAACTCTGATTTCTAGCCTTCAGGAACACTAGGTCCCCTTCTTGAATTTCCCTTCTACCTTTCTCTTCATTTGCTTTCTTCTTCATATCCTTTTCCCTAATTGTTCTGGTCCTTGCTTCCACCATTATCAGCCGTTTCTTCCATTCTTCTGGAATCTCTTCTAATTTTAAAGCAACTTTCAGTGGGTTATCTATTTGTTCATTAAGGTGAATTGTGACTGGCGCTTCCCCTAAAGTGTCATTGATAGAATAATTTAGTAAATTTACAACTTTCGCCACCTGTTTAGGCCAATCTTCGTGAGCTGCATTGCAAAGAAGTCGCATTAATCTATTAATTTCTTGATGGATTCTCTCCACGAGATTAGTCTGTGGATGGTAGCTATTACAGTAATAAACCTCTACTCCAAAACTGTTCACTTTCTCCTTAATTTTTTTTACTAATAAAACAAGGTCCTCGATCACAGATGATTCTCTTAGGTATCCCTAGGTGCACAAAATAGTTATTTACAAGTTTTTCCAGCACCCTCTCAGTTGTTGCAGCAGTCATAGCATATGCTACTAAATATCTTGAAAAACCATCCAACACCGTTAGAAGAAAATTTTCTCTCCGGGAACCTCTAGGTAAAGGTCCTTGCAAATCCACGAACACTTGTTCTCTCATTCTCTCTATGCGATGTTGCCTCAAATTAGACTTCGGAGGGTGCTTGTCAGCTTTACTCCTGGCACAAATCTCACAGTCATTAATCCAGTCTTTGATATCTTGCCTCATTCTCCTCCAACTAAACGTCTTCAAAATTCGATCAAACATTTTCTTCAATCCAAAACGTCCTGATTGATCGTGATAAACGAATAACACATTACCAATCAAATTTCGAGGCAAACATATTTTCCACACTTGTTCAAAGTGAAAATCTCTAATCATCAACATTCCAGACTCAAGTTGATAATATTTTAGTAGCGGACCTTTTCTCTTAACATTTTCTACATTTTCGTCAGTTTCTAAAGCATCAATTATTTTCCTCATTTCTTCATCTTTTCTTTGTGCTATTACTAAATCTTCTATTTTCAGATTTAAATCTGATAAAGAAATATTTCCAACTACATTAACAAACAATTTCTCCTTTTTAACTTCAGGCTGAAAACGGGACAATAGGTCAGCTAGATGATTTTCCGAGCCCTTTATGTATTCAATTCGAAAATTAAATTTACTCAATTCCAGCGACCATTTGCATAGCCGAGGATTCCAATGTTTGGCGGCGGTCAGCCACTGAAGTGCTTTGTGATCACTCAAAACAACAAATTCCATGCCCGCGACATATACTTCAAACTTTTTAATGCAGAATAGTATAGTATAGCTAGGCACTCTAATTCTGTAATCGTATACTTTCTCTCAGCCTGATTTAGTTTCCTACTAGCATAGTGTATAATTCTCCGTTCACCATTTTCAAGCTGGAACAAATATCCACCTATGGCCATAGTAGAAGCATCACAGCTGATGTAAAACGTCTGGGGAAAATCTGGATGGTACAAAAGCGTTTCCTGCGCTATAAGAGTTTTCATTTCATCGAAGCTAGATTGCTCCTTTTCTCTCCAAGTCCATTATTTATTTTTCTGTAAAAGTTCCGAAAGTGGAGCTATTACTTCCGAATAATTAGGTACGAACCTTTTGACCCAAACGAAGCTTCCTAATATCCTCTGTACTTCCTTTCTGCTACGGGGGATCGGTAACTCCACTATACTCCTGACTTTATCGGGGTTAACTTTTATTCCTTCTGCAGAGATGATATGTCCCAAAAACATAACTTCAGATTTTCCAAACTCTGTTTTCTTCAATTTCACTGTCATTCCAGCAACCCTTATGCGTTTTAAAATCTAACACACATGATTTACATGATCATCAAAGTCTGAATCAAAAATTAAAATATCATCAACATACACAATACAAAAATCAGATACATTGCCCAAAACATGATTCATTGCATTAGTAAACGCCGATACTCCAGTCGAAATTCCAAAAGGCAGCTTCTTAAATTTATACATTTTACCATCAAAAATGAAGGCTGTACAGTCTCTACTTTCTTCTGTTAACGGTATTTGGAAATACCCTGCACATAAATCAAGCGATGTAAAATACCTCTTGCCGTGAAAGCTCGCCAATATTTCTTCTAAACTTTTCACTCTATTATGCTCCAGTCTGATTTTAGCGTTAGTAGTACAAAAATCCACAACTATCCTTTTCTCGTCAGAACGTGGCTTGGGTACCACTAACAAAGGGTTGAGGTAAGCAGAATGTCCCAACTCAACAATATCATCTTCTTGCCACTGACCTATTTGTTTTCTAACTTCCTCTCTCAAAGCAAACGGAACAGGGTAATTCTTTCCCACAGCTGGTTCATTATCAATCAGTTTAATATTATAAGTGAATTTATTGCAAGTCCCAGACCGATCCGAAAATACATCTAACAAAAGAGCAGTTCTATTCAACATTTCTTCTTTTTGCGCCACCGTCAGAGCAGTAGACATTTCCATACGAGCTCTTAGGTCTTTGATATTCGCGTCTCTAACGTCGCCAGTTTCTAAACCTGCTACGGTCACCAAATCGGACATAGTTCTCCCTTTCTCTTCATAATCACATCTTGGCAAAAATCCGACAACTACTTTTCCACCATTAGTTTGAAATAACATTTCTTTCTCTTGAAAATTAAGAGTAGCTTCAACGGTAAATAAAAAATCGCTACCCAGAATGGCAGACACATTCAAATCTCTAACAACAATAAATTCCATGAGCAAACTAGCATTTGCCAGAACAGTTGGTATTACTGTTTTCCCATCACTCTTGTTTTGTTTTTTCCACTATAATCTATTAACATAATATTATCTACCTTTTTTAGAGAAGGCCTAGTCACGTCAGAAGTAATATTTTTCCATGTATTAGCAGAAATTAGCGATACCTGAGAGCCGGAATCCAGTAAACAGTTTACAGCTTTACCATTCATTTCCACTTCTATGCAAATAGAATGTTTAATTAATTTTCTCTTTTCCACACTGTTCAAAATTTCATTATTACATTTCAAGTTTTCAACTTCCAGATTTTCATACTCCCTTACATCTACTTCACAAATATATACAGGTTGCAATTCTAAAAGAGTCAAAAATTCTTTCATAGCCATTTCATTCTAGAGAACTAAGTCTTCACGTCTGCCTTCTCTCTTTAGTAGGTAACGTTCATATTTGCTTAAATCTATCTCTCCATTCTCCATATAAAACATCTTTTCTAGATCCACAACCTTCACATGATCACACTCTTGATTTTTTATTACTCTATTAAAATACAACAATTTTTTCCAATGACCATATTCCGAAATATGAGCCACAGCCGGAATAGGTGGAACAGTACACAAAATAATCTCATTACTTCTTTCTTTCAAATACGACACATAATACATTTCCTCAAAATGCTCCTTTTCAGTGAATCTCATGACATCATTGGTCCCTACAAGAACGAGAACGTTTTCCCATTTACTACTTGCACCTTCCTTTCTTTCTTTTTCTTCCAAAGCATGAACAAGCTCAGAGACTCTACTTCCACTAACACAGAATTCTTCCCAGTTTAATTCAGGAAATTGCCTTCTACAATATGACGCTAATCTTTTTAACAAACTATCTCCTAACAGCACATAACTCTTGAGACTAGCCACAGAATTCTGTAAGTCTGCATTTATTTCAACATCAGTATGTTTTTTATCAGCATCAAAAACATTTTTACGGTTCACCTTCGACCCTGTTTTTGATTCTCGTGCCTTACTCGCACTTTCATTTTTCTTCTCTGCATACTGACTTCTGTTGCTTATTCGTTCAAGAGTACTAATTATTTCATCCTTTTGTGTCTTCAGATAAATATCGCTGTTTATTTCACATTTTGAAAAATTTCCCAAATCTTTTTCCTCCGAGTTTAACTGTTCAAGTTCGTCTTCTATTCGTTCTTCATCCTTTCTTGCAGGTTCAATAATATCTTTGAAATTCATTTTAATATTTACATCTTGGTTTTCGGTACGCCCACTCTTTAGTGGCGGAACGGTAACTCGTTTTTTGGATCCTCCTGGTTATGTACTTCGGCGGCGACGATCTCATCTTCGCTTCTAGTCCTCCTAGGAGGCAGACTAGAACTTTCATAATTTTCACTCTGCCAGATTTTTCTCTCAAAACGAGGTGAATAGTTGCTTCTTCTTCGCTCATCCCACGAAGATACATCAGATCTTTCATTTCTCTTCAAATTTTGGTTTCCTCCTCTTCCAAACTGCAAATTCCGACGATAGAATCATGAATCGTTCCTCCCTTCATCATGATTCTCGAAACTTTCCCTCGATGTCTGTCTATAGTTATCCTTTCTCGGTGATGTAGGAGTAACACCGACATTACCAACATTATATCGTCCCTCCTCTCTACCTCCAACGTTTCTCTCATTTTTCTGGCCTCTAGAAGAATCTCGATTCTTCTGTTCCATCCACAATAATTCATGACTCCTTATCAGATCAGCAACTGAAGACAAGGTTTTACTTTTAACGGTTAACAACATTTCACGAAGCCTAAAAGGGAGTAAGTTTGCTATTAGGCTGACACAATTTTCTTCCGATAAGGCAGGTTCGAGCAGCTTCAGTTGCCTCGCCTTGTCCCAATAGAACTCTTCTACACTTCTTCCCTGACCTGGCACAAATTTCTGTGTTAGAACTTGAGCTAAACGGGCAGACTTAACATTTTCTGACTCAAAAGCATCCAAAAATTCCTTCTTAAATACTTCATAGTTCATAAACTTTTGCTTATTTTCTATATACCACATTTCAGCAGTCTTTACCAACACAAAAGGTATCACATTCAGGTACTGATGCTTGCTCAGGGCCATCAGATTCAAGCTGTCTTCCACATGCTGAAGAAATTCAGTGGGTAACATTTCGTCTGTCTCTCCTGTAAACTTGGTTAACTTCGACACTTCACTGTACTTAATCCCTACTTCCTGCCTGCTGAGAATAGTCGCACCATCTCTCTTTACTTCCTCTCCATCATCAGTCTTTACTTCATTCTGAACAAAATCTTCAAACGGCTTAAGGTCACAACACTTTCTAGAATCCTTAGTTTCCTTGAATCTGACAAAATCATGCTCTAATACGTCGACCCTATTTTTTATAACCTGTATTTAAACATCAGTTTCCTTGAACTTCCTTTTATTAACACTCCGTTCCTGAACCACACCAACTCCCAAACTTTCAACGTTCCCTTGAATGATATTTAAATCATATTTCAACTTTTCCATTCCTGTCTGACATGATACTTCATCTCCATAACGTCCTCCATTTTTTCTATCCTCGTGACTTGCACCTCCAAAACATTTAGTCTTTCCTTCATCTTGTCATTTATTTTTTGCATGGAAGCATTTATTATTTCCTTGAGTTCCAATTTATTCTGTTCCTGTTTCTGCTCCAATTTTCTGTATAAGTCTTCCTGCACGAGCCTATCTTTGTCCTATTTCTGTCTCCGTTCTAACCTATCTTGTTCCATTTTTTCGTATAATCTCTCCCATTTCAATCTATCTTGTTCCTTATTTTCTTCCCATTTTAGGCATAAGTTCTCCTGCGCTAGCCTACTCTGTTCCATAAATGACAAAATTCAATTCAAGACATCATTTTCCTTTCCCCGAACAACGTCAACTTGACAACCAAATTTGTCGGTTTCTTTCGAAACACCCTGTTCTTTTTCCGTTATTTTTACTACAACGGCAGGTTCTTTCTCAACTCGATTCTTGCATCGTTCACATAAAAAGTCTTTACCAATGTCAGTTTCGTGTTCTTTATACTCTTCCTCACTCATTCCTATACAGTCTTTATGCAGCCATTGTTTGCAACCCAAACATTCTATCGCTCCATCTACTTTCAACAGTCTTCCACAACAATCCAATATTTCCACCACCACACTTCGGGTGCGAAGTCCTTTTCAGATGGAGTCTTTCCTTTTGTGCGAACCATGTTGCCGACACACGCTGACCAAAGTTACAACACAACGATAAATGTTTACATAACGACGCAACACAATGCCTGTTACCCCTTTCATTTTTTTTTTCTTTAACCAAGACAATCTAAGGCAACTCCCGGGAGTTTCGGGCACCATATAACGATAAAACGTGATTTTATCGTTATTACTATTAGTATTAGACTTAGCTTTGCTTTTTAACTACAGTTCGGTTGAGATAAACTGATTTCAACTATTATTATAGATTTCAATGTTTGAAGGAAAGAATAACCAATTACCTTTACGTTCTTTTATTACAGAAAAAAAACTAAGAAAAAACTTCACAAAAAAAATTAATTAAAGGTTCACACTGATTCGCTGGTGGTTCTTGGTTTACATGAGTAAACCCAATACAAGAGTTGACACCAGTACTTTAGATTATCTTGGTAAAAGAAATATAAGAAAATGTCACTCTCACATATATTTATAAAAAAGAACAAATTTAACCTTTTTACTCACAATTACATGGTTGGCCTTTAGAAAGAATTAGCGCTTTTCAAAATTTAGTGGGATTTTTTCATCAGAAGATCAAGCTTGCGGGGGTTAAAACACGAGAGCTCTCGACACTGGGGATCACTTCACTAAAATCCTCGTTGTTCCGTCTTCTTTTTCAGACGATCCTTGGTGTCTTGTCGCTGGAGAAAATCCTTCTCTGCAACCTCGGCGTCACTGACTGAAAATCTGCTAAACTGCTGCAGAGTGAGTTCACTTCCGCACCATCTCTTTTCCGGAGAACCTTAATGCCGATTTAAAGTTTCTTGTGCCTCTGCAAACAACGGCGGACTAGCGTGGTCTTCCGACTGAAGAGACTACTTTACCACTTCGCCAAGAAAATGTCACCGGAGGTATGCAAAACTCAACAGAAAGAGCACTGAATTGCGCGACCAACCACCTTCCAGTCAAAATCTCCGCGCCAACTGCTGTAACTTCTCCCCGCCAACTCCTCGAGCACTTCCTTCCCTTTGTGTACCGGACTCAGTCTATTATTTCAAAAGGGGTGTTTCGATTGCTTTTGCTTCTTTCTTCCCGGAACGTTCTGTAAACAATCTGTTACAACGTCTGGCTGGACAACTGTTCCTCGTGCTCTTAAACTAAACTCCATGGTGCAACAGCCCTCTAAGGGCCAGAGCCTGCCAAGGGATTTTTCATTTGGCGATGCATTGCCACACCGTGGCAAATCCCATGTTTGCTGTTTTCTGGCTTTCAAGACTGGAGCCCACTACTTCTTCTTTTCAAGTAACTCCTCAATTGTCCTCATGATGTTGGATCTACACTGAAATTCTGGTGATTTTCACCAGGAGTCGACCCAGGACTGCTGGCACTAAAGGTGAGAGTGCTAACTATTTGGCTATGTGGGAGCCAACATGCAACTTAATTTGTATTTGTATTTTTGCTACTTTACTTCACTTTTCTGTCATTTTTGGCTAATCACGATAATGAAGATGAGTGAGTGTTAGATTAAATTAACGAATGGACACACAAAGAACACCCATGCCCTGGTGGGATTCAATCTTGCAAACATCAGTGTTGAGATCAAAAGCAGACAACTTAATGTGCTTAGTCACCGAACTGGAAACATCCATTTGGCGATTTTGTCATTACTCATCTGATGAAGACTGAAATATTATGGAAAAACTAAATATTTACCAAAATGTGTCAGACATTCATATTATTTATCACAATAACAAATAAGCAGTTGTAAAAATGTTTACAATATACTAGGAGCAAGTACTACTTGATGATGCAGATAAATACTCACATTAAAAAGTAGTCACGTGTCAAAAATATGGCTCTTGTCCTCACCCCTTCATGTTTGCAATAATTAATATCTTGCAGCTGAAGGAGAGTCACTTTGTACAGATCGTCATCCTGGCACAAGGGCAGTGAGAAAAGAAGCATAATACGCCTGAATTGAGTTCGAGGCTCTTCCTTCAGCTTTATACAGTCACCTAACATTGTTCCAGCCCTGACAGACAGAAGGAAAAGACATCAAAATTACAAGTGTTGTAAGTAAAAACAGAATTCACATAATGCAGACATCACTGGTAAGAATTAACAAACAAATACAAGGGCTGTTCAAAAACATACCGAACTTTTACAAAATTGAGAAAATGGTAGTATTCATCATCTATTTGGACCTGTCACATTCAGAGTACATATCCTCTACTGTGCACACAGCGCTCCCTGCATTTATTCCAGTTCTGGAATGCCTGATGGAACTCCAGTTTTTGAATGATCTGACAGTCCCGTAGCGAATTCTACTTGATCCTTTCTATTGTCTGGAATCTGTGACCTTTAAGTTTATTTCAACTTGGGGAAGAAGAAGTAGTCTGCTGGTGCCAAATCAGGGGAGTAGTCTGTTGTCGGATAACAGGTGACTGGTACCTTGCCAAAAACTCTCGAACGAGTGAGGAATTATAACACCATTAAGCCTTGTTTCCATTACTATGAAAAAATATAAATATGCTGACCAAGGCAGTAATTTATTTTATTAAAAACATAAACTAAACGTAACGTTTCAACCTTCTAGCAAGGTCTTCATCAGACTCTGTATCAAGTACAAAAGTAACAAGATACCAAAAACAGGGCATTATATACACAAAACATTACTCCCTCCAGACTAATAGAAAGTTGTTTTGGAACTTTCTCGCAGGTGGCTTTCACTATACTTTCACCTAAAAGGCGAAAAATATATACTTTCATATAGAATGTGGATTGGGCTTTATATATCACGCTCTTTTTCCTTCATTTTCTTCCTTCTCCTCTCCTCTTTCTCTCTTGTCCTTTCCACTCTTTCTAACACTTTCTTCCATTCTTTGTTTAACTTCAGTCCCCCATTCCAGTTCATTGTGTCTTCTTCACCTTTCTTCTCTATTTCCTTGGCTTCCTTCCATTTTCTCACTAGCATTCTCTTCTCCCTTCCTATCTGCTTAGCCTCATCCCACTCTATGTCATGTCCTGTTTCTCTCGTGTGTTTAAATATCGCATTTATCTCTCTCTTAAGTCGTACATCATCCCTATGTTGTTTCAACCTATCTTTCAGTCTCTTTTTCGTTTCTCCTATGTACACACTCTGACATTCTTTACATTTTACTTCGTAGATAATCCCTTCCTCTTCCTCTTCTCTGTTTTCCTTTTTCTTGTTTGCATTCTTCGCTATTCCTAAGATGCTTCTCCCTCCCTTCCTGTAAGTTTTAATGCCCGCTTTCCTAAGCACTTTGCATATCTTTTCTATGGTCTCCCCCATACTCCTTATTCCAAACCACCTCTCTTTTTCTTTCTCTTCATCTTTTTCTTTCTCTTCCAATTCTCCCCTTCCTCTTTTCTTCCTTCTTCTGTTTATGTCCAGTCTATCCTGCTTTTCATAGCCATTCTTTTCCAGCTGTTTCCATAGGCTATTTATTTTGCCTTCTTTTTCACATTCCTTCGTGCATATTTTCGTTATTCTGTCCTCCATATTCTTTATGAAATTTCTTTTTGTCACCTCACTTACATCACTTCTTTTGTGGCAGAATATCCCTGCTGCACACTTCTTCTGATGCCAAGCGGTTTCAATTTCTTCTCCTCTCTTCCTTTTCATAAAGAATATGGAGGACAGAATAACGAAAATATGCACGAAGGAATGTGAAAAAGAAGGCAAAATAAATAGCCTATGGAAACAGCTGGAAAAGAATGGCTATGAAAAGCAGGATAGACTGGACATAAACAGAAGAAGGAAGAAAAGAGGAAGGGGAGAATTGGAAGAGAAAGAAAAAGATGAAGAGAAAGAAAAAGAGAGGTGGTTTGGAATAAGGAGTATGGGGGAGACCATAGAAAAGATATGCAAAGTGCTTAGGAAAGCGGGCATTAAAACTTACAGGAAGGGAGGGAGAAGCATCTTAGGAATAGCGAAGAATGCAAACAAGAAAAAGGAAAACAGAGAAGAGGAAGAGGAAGGGATTATCTACGAAGTAAAATGTAAAGAATGTCAGAGTGTGTACATAGGAGAAACGAAAAAGAGACTGAAAGATAGGTTGAAACAACATAGGGATGATGTACGACTTAAGAGAGAGATAAATGCGATATTTAAACACACGAGAGAAACAGGACATGACATAGAGTGGGATGAGGCTAAGCAGATAGGAAGGGAGAAGAGAATGCTAGTGAGAAAATGGAAGGAAGCCAAGGAAATAGAGAAGAAAGGTGAAGAAGACACAATGAACTGGAATGGGGGACTGAAGTTAAACAAAGAATGGAAGAAAGTGTTAGAAAGAGTGGAAAGGACAAGAGAGAAAGAGGAGAGGAGAAGGAAGAAAATGAAGGAAAAAGAGCGTGATATATAAAGCCCAATCCACATTCTATATGAAAGTATATATTTTTCGCCTTTTAGGTGAAAGTATAGTGAAAGCCACCTGCGAGAAAGTTCCAAAACAACTTTCTATTAGTCTGGAGGGAGTAATGTTTTGTGTATATAATGCCCTGTTTTTGGTATCTTGTTACTTTTGTACTTGATACAGAGTCTGATGAAGACCTTGCTAGAAGGTTGAAACGTTACGTTTAGTTTATGTTTTTAATAAAATAAATTACTGCCTTGGTCAGCATATTTATATTTTTTCAGAGTGAGGAATGAACTTCTGCTTTATTGTGATGAACCATCCAGGACTTATTCTGCCACATCTGTGGCCTATTGCACCACATCTTTTCTCGTAATTGTTGCATGATGTTAATGTAGAATGCTGCATTCACAGCGGAACCATGTGGCACAAACTCTGAATGGATCATCCCTTGTCAGTCGAAGAACATGATCAACATCACTTCAACATGTGATCTACTCATTCGTCATCCTCGATGGAGGTTCGACCCGATCTGAAACATCTGTACCATTCATATGTGTTCAACTGAAACATTCCTCGCCATAGGCTACATGTAACATGTCAAATGTCTCTTTGAAATTTTTCTGCAATTTCACACAGAATTTCATACATACTAGCTGCTCATCCAGTTTCTTCATGGTAGGGTAATTGAAAATCGCTGTGGGCACTCACTCAATACACCTGTACTCAATGTGATCTACTGCGTTACTGTGGTTAACAACAGCTTTGAAACTAGGCCAAGTTAATAACTAAGGACAATGCTAGGCACCACCTCTGTTGGTTCTCTTGAACAAATTTACATACAAACTTTACGAAGAGAGTTTGGTTTCTTTTTGAACAGGCCTTGAACAATTGGTTTTAATTGTGTGCATTTCTTGAGATGGAGATAAAAAATGATCTACCAAAATTACCTGTTTTTTATCACAGCCGTAAGAGGTTTCATCTCTCCATTTCCCATCAGCTGCTGCTGCTGTGTTCCGTGTTGAACAAGATTCTGCACCATCACCTTCTTTGTTCCTTCTGAGGGTATATGGAATTCATTGCACAACTGGCGCAGTTCCTTAACTTGCAATATATTCAATATGGTTGGCAAGTCCTCCCTCTCCAAATCTGTAAGGATAGAAAAAGCTCACAGGAACAATTCCAGTCCTATGTATGTGATAAAAAGTAAAAAATATAACTTACTTAAAATACATGTAAAACAAGTAATTAACAAATGGAAAATAAAATTTATATAAAAAACATAACATTTTTGTTACTTCCACCATTCATGGTGTTTCTGTTTCTTTGGGTTGAGAATATAGACAAGACAATCCAATGTGTATAAAAGTTGGTGCATTTAATTTCAATTGAGTTCAGTAGATGTCACTTGTGTTCATCTTTCACTTCATTATTTCTTTCTCTCTCTCTATTGCTAACATTGATGTCTTTGTCCTGTGGGTGATCGCACATCCAATAGTTCTGTTTGAATCCTGGATATGGCATTGGTCTCCCATTGTGATTGTCCTATTGGTCTTGATCATCATTCATCCTTTTCCTTTCCATTAACCTAAAGGGGAGCACCAGTGATGTGCCATAGACTATAAGTTTACGTCTACATGCATTTTATATGCATAATCTACACAAATATTACATTGGCCTATAGTTTACATAGTCTACTGTAGACAATGCAAACAACAGGGAAGAAAGAAATGAACGTGCTCTTTAAAAGAGAAAGATTTTTTTTTCTTCAAACATGTCGAAAATTTGAGCCTATAACAAACTTAAGACCATCCAACGCAATGAAAGTTATCGAATTTTCACTAATGAGGGAAAAAGGGACAAATTGAAGAAAAAAAATGACAATCATAGGTGAAAACTGACATTATATTTTACACTGACAAAGGGAACGGCTGCCTTGTTAGTGTACAGGAAGTGTTTGTGTCTTTAAAGCAGATTCTTCCACGCATATGTGAAATGGTGGAAAATAGAAGTAAAAGAAATCTTGTCATTCTACGGACATCATATTTGGAGGGGGGAGTGTCACGACAAGTTTATTGTGCAATTTAATTAAATACCGTGTTTACTCATGTATAATGCGCACCCAAAAACTGTGATGCATATTATGCACGGAATAATTTTTTCATGTTTACAGAACCCTATGATGTTATATATCGTTGTAAAGCTTGAATTCTGTAGTTTCTGAATATGAGAACAGAATTCCATTCAAGATGGCGACACTAATGTGCAATACAGTTGAAATAAGCTCATCACAAAATGAAGGAACATTCTGATTTTTGTGGTACTTTGGATGAAAGAAAAGATAAGGAGAAAGAAAATAATAATTAAAATGTATTACTGGCCAAATAATATGACATGTATGAAGTGTGTAAATGCCTTAATGAAAGAAATCTTGTTCTGCTAACAGGATGCCTCCTCCATGGCGCAGTGGTAGCGTCATTGCCTTGTAATCAAGGGGTCCCGGGTTCGATACCCGGTGGAGGCACAAGTGGTTCGGATCCCACTTTAAACTGTAGGTCCAGTCCCGATTAGCCTTACTGTGCACAAAGTGGACTTAAAACAGCAACTCAATCAATCAAATCAATCTGCTAACAGGGTTCCCACGCAAACTCCAAATCCATTTTCCCTGAGATTTCCCTGAGTTTTCCAGAATCCTCATATTTTTTCCAGAGTATTGAATGCACAGTAAAAGACTTCTATAATTTTACAATGGCCTCCTCCATTTCTCCTCATACCCATATCATCCTCACCTTATTTATTACTGTTGTTTTCTAATGCAAATAACAAAACTAGTTCAATAATAAAATAAAATTACACTTCTTTGCATGTAATTAAGAACAAAGATGACCAGTTTTCTAGAACTTTAAACAACTCTGAAACAATTTCTAACATATCTGATATAGAACATTGAAATATTTTCACACTTTTCATACATGTTTATAAATGGATACAATATCAATTTATCTGTAATGCGTACAATAATAGTTAAGACAAACAAATTATTGGAATTTTTAAAACATATAAAAATGAAGTGACAATTATTAGTACCGATTTAAAAAGGAATAATAAGTTACTGAGACTGAAATATAAAACAAGAAATGTACTTCATGTCTGAAACAGCAAATTAAGAAACTTTACTTCTCAGAAGCTTCAAGTTTTTTAATTGTTCTGCAATAGCCTTCGCTTCTTCTTGCATCTTATGTTGTTTGGCTTGTAAAGCACGGATCTCACTTGCTTTACATTTCATTTCTTTCCTTTCATCTTCTTTGTGATCACATTTCTTTCTCATCTTCTGCAATGCTTCTTCGTATCTAATACGTGCACCTTTAACACTCTGGATCATATCTTTGCTTACTTCTACATTTGAGACTCCTCTCACCACTTTCACTGCGTCATAAACTTGCCGAATAGCCACAACAGACTTCTTTCAAGTTTTCTATTAAAACCTGCTTATTTACAGAAAACCCACTTTCACATATGCATTGCCATGTGATAAAATCAAAACCAACTTAACAGTGCTCCAAAACAAGCCTAATCTAAGATGAAGAAGTGAGGAATGATAGTACGTAATGGTAAGTTAGTGACAGTTGCAAGTGCAAGTGTGATGGGGGGTTAAGTATACACCATTCGACTGGCCTTCACCTCATGATATCTGTTGAGAAAACTATTTCACTACATGATATTAATGTAGATCTGCTGGTCCTACCAGTAATTCCATTTTACACATGTGAGCTTTTGAGGCATGTAAAAATTCACATGTCACGTCATGACTATAATAATAGTTGAACATGATCAAAAACTTAAAATATGAACAAGTATTTATGAACAGTACATAATTCATATATGGCACTAGTAAGTAAATATTTAAAATTCTGTTCTAAACGCAGTAAATACACAATCAACAATATTGTACACATAAGATGGCAGAAAATAAATATTTCCCTAAACAGGACACTCCATTTTTTTACTATTTTGTAAAAAAAGAAGGAAGAAAAAACTTAAAACTACTCCCTAATAAGGGAAATCAGATGAACACTGGTTAACTTTGGACATCAGGTTATCTTTATTACGCATTTTCCACATCTTGAAATATATTTTACGTCATGTACGTCAAAATCGGTTAATTAAATTTTAAAAAGAGCAAAATTTATGAGGGTATACACTTGGTCACCAGCTCTGGATTCACATTTAAAAACAAGAAACAGACAAACAAATAGATATGAGTTCCTTGCTGAAAGAGAAATGCTACAACAGCCTGGATTATCCACAGACAGGAGCATATTATAATCCCTCAGTTTTGCTTAATTGGGAATCATTAATCAATCACAAGATTTTCGCTGAGATTTGTATATTTTTCAAATTCCCTGAGATTTCCAGGTTTTCCAGGTGTGTGGGAACCCTGTGCTAACTGCTAGTTTGAGGGTCCTGAATGTGCCTCTTAGAAATGTACAGTGTGTCTGTAAAATAATGGTGGGGTTTTAAACAGTCATAGTTTTGGAACAAAGCATGGTAGAGAGATGAACGATACGTCAAAGTAAAGAGAAACTCTCCAAGTTTCTTACCTGTTCAGTAGACTTCGATGTGTGAACCCTTAGTTGCCCTGCAGACGTCAAGACGATACTCAGTCTCTTCCCATACACGGCAGAGAACATCCGACGTGATAAGACGAAACAGCTTCAGTGATCCTTGCTTCTAAATGGTCCAGATTTCGAAATTCACAGGAAAACACTTGTGTTATGACATAACCCCACAAAAAAAATCCATGGGTGTAAGACGGTCTGGAGACCGTCGGGGCCAGGCAATCCACCCTCCTCGTCCAACCCATCGCTGAGGAAATGTTTCATTAAGAAAATCCTGCACGATTGTGGAAAAATGTGGAGGAGCACCATCTAACTGGAAAATGGAATTCTCCGGTATTTGGGACACTGCATACCCTTGTAACATATCCAGGAAGGTGGTTCCGTTATTGTTTGTTCAGCAAGAAAGAAGGGGCCAATAACTCTCGTCTCCTCCAATAGCGTGCCACACATTCACTTTTTCACTCACTACCCCTCGTGCCTGTAGGTGTCAGCACGTAAGCTTTCACATATATACACTTGGGAGAGTTTCTCATTGCTTTGATGTATTGTTCATCTCTCTACCATGCTTTGTTCCAAAAAACTGACTGTTTAAAACCCCACCATTATTTTACTTTACGGACACACTGTATATATTTTAAAGGTTTTTTTTAGATAAAAGTAAAGAGAAAATGAGCAAAACCACATATAACATTTTAAAGGCCATTTTCCACGATTTTTCACTTTGCTATGTATGTTCTGCGACAAGAAAAGCAGGCAGAATTCGAGCATGCACCTCCCATCACATGGGATGTGTATCAGTGGTATAATATCAGTGGCGAGAAATAATAGAAAATAACTTCCTGAGCACTGCAAATCCATAACGTAATTTTGATCTCCCTTTCTATTACAGAATAATTAAGGTGGTTAAAGAGTGAAAGCTTTGGGATACTAAACACAGTGGAGGGAGAGGGGGGAGGTGGCATGGGTTGGAGACTTATTGTTTACACAAGAGGATATTCTCCTCTTGGTCCACATAGCACCAGGTGACTCATTGGATAGGTATGATGTCAAGCTCTTGATTGGCATAGCTTTATGACCTACAAGAAAGCCATTTCGTGAACCTGGATTATACTGCACATTATACACAAGATAACATTTTTTGTCACTCTTCCTCATCAAAAACCAGAGTGCCCATTATACACGCGTAAATACGGTACTCCTTAAAACACGTTTCTGGACAGTGGAATACTCCACTCTCTCTCTCTCTTCACCTGACGATGCTGATTGCTGCTTCTAACAGGATGCATGTGCCTTGCAGGAAGAACGCCATGTTGCCTACGTTTATTACGTCATCAGCGTAGAGTACATAGTCTATGTTGTCTACACATAAATTGTAGACGATCGTTGTTTACGCATACACACACATTACTGCTCCTGACTAAGCAAATTACAAAATACATTTTGATGACTTACCTGTATCACATAGCCTATTTTCAACCAAAATGTCCATGGTACTGTTCAAATTCGGAGCAATCTCAGGATACTTAATGTTGGAACGTCGAAACCATGTGAAATTTCTGTCGTAAAGTCTGACATACAACTTCTTTGCTTCAGAGGGCAAGGCACAGAAAACCATCACAATCTCTGTTTCTTCCGGAGACAAGGCTGCCCAGTTATAGGAGTTTGATATCACATCCATTATCACAGTCATGAATATTTTCAGGTAATATGGAAAACCATTATCTACATTATCTTGGTTTTCAGTTGGCTGTAAATTTTCCTTTCCTTTTGTTCCGTTAGTGGAACTTGTACTCGCTGCAATTTCAGGTTCAGTGTTTGGAGGAATAGCATTATTCGGAAGTAAATTTGGGGATTCAATGCTGGATTTTCTTAAGGTTTCCTTCTGTGGGCATTTGGGTTCAGTGTAGTATGATGGCAGGGCATTACCCAGAGGTAAATTTTGGGACTCAATACTGCTTTTTCTTAGGGTTTCTCCTTGTGGGTGTTGGGGTTCTATGTTTAGTCCTAGGGCATTGCTTGAAGGCAAATTTTGGGATTCAATACTGCTTTTTCTTAAGGTTCCTCCTTGTGGGCGTTGGACTTTCGCACTGTCCTCTTCATTTCGCTGCAACTGCAGGGATGGTGGACTTTCGCATCTTGAGACTGGAGACTTTACATTCTTAATTTTTTCTGAATTTACAATGCTTTCTTGCAATCGGAGATAAGTATCACATGTTAATAGTCTCACACTTGATTGATTAGAATTAGGAGTATGAGGCTTTTTGACTTGCCTTTTAGCTTTCGGTGACCAATTTAAGCACCGGCTTGGAGACATTTGCTGTACTTTCCTGGGAGATTTTGCCTTCTTTGGGGATTTCATCAACTGAGCTATTCTGTTTGGCGAAGCACTGTTAAGAAACGATGATGATCCAGAACCAAAGAATTTACCTGGGCTTCTGCTTATGCCTTGTGACAGAATAATTTCCTTGTCTAAGCTTCCACTGTTTTGTATCACCATATCAGAACCTTTCGTCTTCTTCTTGGGAGCGGCCTTACGCTGGCCACCTCGTGAGTCGTCACGTTTCTGCCTTTTCTTTGCAACACTTTTACTTGCAGGTCCTTGATTTGTTAAATACAACTCATTTTGGCCATTACATCCACTTGTGCTTGCTTGGGGAAGAGGCACGCGTGCCCCACGCACTGAACTGGCAATCTGCACCAATATATTTTGCCTCCTGGAGTCTGCCGTCGACTGTAAATCCTGATATGTTTCAGCAGGCTTCTTTCTTTTCTTTAACACACTTTTATTTACATTTTCAGGAATCCTTGGGTATGGATCTCTCTGATTAGTGCACACACTTGGATTTGATTGTGGAGAATCTATTCTGGGGCTGGAAACTTCTGTATCTTGCATTAACGGCTTTGCAGCTATGATTGCAATGATATTTCTTTTAAACTTTTCATTTCTCTTCATATTCCTTGCACCTTCTTTGCCATGCTTCTCTCTTGTCCCGAAGACACTTTTATTTGAACTTTCTTGATTTCTTAAATGTGACTGAATGTGTGCACTGTATGCATTTGTACTTGCCTGCAGAAGAGGTGTGGATGTAGTGGGAACTGAAGGACTTGCATTCTGTGTTGGTGTCTTTGCAGTCATGGAAGCCGAAAATCTCCTTTTGAGCTTTTCATTAATACTTCTTTTTATCTCCCTTGCACGTTCTGGTGTTATATTTACCAGTTTTTTACACTGACTTTTTTCTGGAGTGCAAGGCTGTGCTGTATCAACTACACTGAAGCTAGATCTTACTTGATTTACCTGTGCACTGGATTTTGTTTTATCTACTGCTTTCTTTTTTGGCTCCTTTTTCTGGTTCAAGCTTCGTTGTGGAATAAGTACTGGGTTGCATTTCAGTAATTCTGGCGGTATCGATAATGAAGGTGTACCATTTTGTTTCGATTTGATTCTTGAATTGTTCTTAATATCCTTCTTGGGTTTCTTTTTAATAATGCCCCCTATATTTGATGAAACTCCACTTTTGGAACTTTTCTGTTTAGGTTTATTCTCAACAACTCGCTTGCTAGCAACTGCTTCCACTTGGTCAGTTCTATTGGCTTCTTTCACACCTTGTGGAGGAATTTGTGTATTTTGTATTGTTTCTGCTGGAGGAACAGCAAAAATTTCTACCGAGCTGCTTTCTGTAGTTTGACGTACAGTGGCACCACTGATATTTTGCACTGTTTTCTGTGCAGATACAGGAAAAATTTGTAATGCTGTATGCTGCAATGCTGCATTACATATATTATCAGTTGGTTTGATATATCCATTGTAATGCAATGCTGAATTTGAAGACACTGCACTTGCAGTCTTGATTTCAGATTCACCATAATTATTTTTTGGATTTTCTGAACTCCTAGGAATTGGTATATGAGCTTGAAGTAAATTCCTTGATTCACTGCACAACATGCTTTCTGCAGGCAACTTCACTGCCAATGTACTTGAGCCTCTTGCAGGATGTACGTAACTCAATTTGGGCTTCTTGCATGTAAATGAGGTAGCCTGCTTATTTTTAAGGATACTGACTCCGTTGACCACTTTTGGAAGACTATTGAACTGTACTGAGGGCAAGGCATCTGGCTCTTTAACAGGTAATAGTGGCACTTTTCCCATACACTTTGGTTCCTCTAACATGTCACATATATTTTTCACAGAGATTTTTGGTGGCTTATCCACTGACTTCTTAGATGTATCAAATACACATTGTTCATTGTTTAGCATTAAATCTACCACCACAATACGATTTAGGACATCACTTTTGTCATTCTGTACTTTGTCTAACACATTGTTTACAACGTTCACTCTCTTGCCCTGTAATGCAGATGCACTTAGACATCCTCCTGCTTCTTTTACACCACATGAACTTCCATTGGATTTCGCACTTACTGTGGTGTCATCTTCGGCAGTACTTAAACCCTTCTCCTCCTTGCCTTTGTCAACACATGCTGAAGAAGGCACTAAGGGAGATGACTCAGGGTCCTGATTGTAGGTACCACAATATATCACCTCAGTATCACCATTACTTGATTTCCTGTTTTTCAGTGGAGAATCAGCGAGAGTTACTACCTCATTAGAAGTGTCTGGCAATTGAGGTTGAGTTTGTCTCCCTAGGCTTGCCAATGAAAGTGACTTTCTTTTAGGTGAACACTTCTTAGCCATTTGTGGCAATGTTAAGTCAATGGTAAAGTTTGCATTATAATTGACATTCCTGGAATCTATTATTACTGAAGTTGTAGGTACAGGATACCCATGTGCCTTCCCAAAATCAAAGTTACCAGTCTGCTTACTGTTTACACCACCATTACTTGACATTTCTACACCCACATATTTATCCTTACAAAACAGTTTTGTAGCACCATCACTCATCAGAGTTTCACTTATATTACCACCTTGGGAAGGCTTGTTATTCAAAGGGTTCTTTGCACTTTTTAGGAACTTTGACGCATTCTGACAATGCATCACATCTGTTGAATCGTTGCTGCTATCATACAAATCGACTTCCAGATTATTACAATGCACGTTGATTTTACTTGGGGATTGATCTGGAGATTTTTCTGGTAATGGCGCAGTTCTGTTTGGGTATACTGTATTACTACCATCATCCTTTTTTACATCTTCTGTATTATTGTCATCGTCATCAGTTATATCAATTAACACCACAGCTTCCTTGGAATTCTGCATGCTTCTATTATCTGATGCTTTATTATGTCTTGGTGTTCTGCTCTTGATTTTGAAGTAGTTCAGTAAATTGTACCTCTGAGAATTCCTACAAATAAAGAGAAAAAGCATAAGAAATGACATATAATGTCAAGCAATTCATAATTTCAGTAAAAATAATGCATGTTAGCAACATTTCACTACCTTTGAACAGAATGATTGCATAGCAGTTATTACCAATAATCTATGAAACATGAAAAATGTATTTTAGTGAAAGTAATGATTATAGTTTGTTCGAGAAAAATCACAATTGGAAGTATGCATGGAGAAGGCAGATTCTGAAAGCAGCAAAATATAGTGGGCATAGTCCATATCAATTCAAACAGGCAAAGAAAAATCTTACCTTCATAATCTCAGATGTTATTGAATTAAACATATGTTAAAATTCAGGACAAAGTAAGAAACCCATATTTTTTCTTGTCCAAAGAAATTCCTGGCCCAAGATACAGGCTGCCAAAGATGGTACCTCGGGCGTCATTTCTCACATGCGATTTTCGGCAAAATATTAAAATGCTCTGTAACGGTTCAAGATATTTTGTTGCAGTTTTTTTTATTTGAAAGAATAATTTTCTGATTAAAATGATAACCTCCATTTGAAAATTTGTGTCCAAGATCTCTTGCTGTAGCCTTCTGAAGTTTTTTTTTAAAAATCAATATTTCTTTCTTTCAAAAATGCCAATCCCAAATTTTTATATTTTTTTACTGTTGATCAGTACCATACAGTACTACACTACCACTTTTGAGTTTAACAGGTTTTATAAACAATTGAAAATGTTGCCATACATTAAACCAGTTTCCATTGGCACACTCTCACATATTGGTCGCATTAAATCAAAATCTAGTCTTACTTGACATGGCATTTTAATTCTTCATAAAGATAAGTAACAGACACAGCTTTCAAAACATATTACAGGTTTGAAAGCATACCACTTCTGTGCACTCTGCTTAGAACTGAAATTAGCAATTCAATGAACTAAAAATTTGCTCAACTGCATCAGTATCTTCCTTTGATATTGAGCGATGCTTCCTGTTGAACCAATAGGAACTGGGGCACCCAAAATCTTGAAAACATCGCGAATTGGAAGTGAACACTGGTGGTGGTGTTGCTGTCTTGCAGCTGGAAATCTATATCCCGCAGCCGGTCCATGTGGTAGCATAAAGTTCACGACGATTTCATTTAACTCACAACTGATATCTATAACCTCTGCAATCCACCAGTCACAGTCATACACACAGGCCACAAACATCCTACTTTGTAGGTTGTGAATCTGACTATTCTCCTGCCGTTTCTGAGATCTTGGTTGGCCAAATGAAATTTCTTCTTTCTTGCTCTTTAAAGTTCGTGCAATATAGGTTTGCCCATCACTGTGAGTCCAGACATGTCTCTTCTGAATTCCTTTCACAGGGGTAGTTTGGTTGGACCATTCTTCTATTTTTCGCTGGCGGAATTCTTCAACTTCCTCTTTCGGCAACAGGATGAAGGCTGTTGATGTGTGACTTCACCACTCATGTAATATCCTCGGCATTCTGAATTGCAGCTGTACTTGGGCTGGAAAGATTATGTTTTGTAGCGTGGTGCTTCAGCAGGCCTCCTACACCATCGCAAGGCCCCTTCCCATGACAAGTAGCACTGTATACCCACTCCGTTGGCACAAGCGACTTAGTCAATTCAAACAGTTGGTAACGATTTTTGAAGTGACTAGGGGCACCATCAGAAATAATGATGATCTTTTCTGCCTGTGGTTGCAGCTGTTGTTGAATTTTGCGTATTGCCAAAAATGCATGTGCTGAGTCATGTCCTCTGTCATCAGTTATAACTGCAACACTTGTGGTCTTGTTTTGAAAATATGCGACTCCTGTAAAAACTGAAACTTGGTCATTACTCCAGTGATACCCTTGTACTTCTTGTGGCAGAATCACAGACCAGTTCTCAGCAAAATTACAGTGAAGCACTAAACATAAGTTGTTCAGCCTCTACACGTCCCTTCCCTTCTGCAATGTGTTGTTGTTACAATTTCTTCAGATCTTGGTGTGTTACTGCTTTCGCTGTCCATTTCCCAAGTTTGTCAATGAAGGTATCAATGAGAACAGTTTTCTTTATGAGTTTATTTTCCTCCTATGTTGCATATGTAACTGCCGAAGAGTCATCTGCTATGTTTTCCAGACAAAGTGTCTGTAAGGCAAGTCCTCCCTTTCCAGGGCAGTCACCACATTCCTGAAACAAACAGGTCTCTCGATCTACATCACAGACTACTAACAACTTCACACGTCCAACTAAGGTGTCATATGCCTTCAAGTAAGTTCTTCAAAGTTACCACGCAAAGTTCAAAATTGGCACAATACACACAGACAGACATCTCTAGGTGGGTGTGGAACCACCCACTTAGGTCGTAGTGCATAAAATTTTGATCTTCCAATGTGGAATACTGAATGTTCCTTCTTATATATGGCGAAAGTTTCTTTAATACTGCGGGTCATGTATCTTTTCACTTTCACCACTTTTTTTTCCTGCAACTGTTATAGTGATAGTGTCGTTTTTGTTGGCGCTCTGGCGAGAACAGTCCCATTTATCTTCCAGATGAAATGACTGTGCAATTTGAACATGTGCTTCATTCACAGGATGACCATAATAGGGATCCGGTTTCCCAAACACTCCTTTTGCAGACCTCACATTTCTTGTTTTGTCCACCATGTATTTTGTTGCAGATGGAATGTGGTGCAAAATTTGTACCTTAGAAAGGGACACTGGGATAATTGTTAGAACTTGCACCTTTTTATTGTAGGATTCACACGATTCAACAGCTGAACTGATGTTTGATATAAATTCTCAGCAAGTTGCACAAGTTTTCTTTTGGTTCATTTTCTTCTGCAGATGGAATTTATACTTTGAATAGTTTAGTCATTTTTGTTTTGGTGTACTCACCCACAGCTTCAGTAATTTCTCTGCGCTTTCTTGATGCATACAGCTTATGACTTGACTTCACTGATCATGGTTTCTTAACAGGACAAACACCAACCTGGAATCTAATTCTTCTTCTGCAGTTACAAATTCTTCATCATCCACACCATGGGAGTCTTCTTCTTGTTCAGTTACTGTCATTGTTGATATTCTGTCCAAGCATATAGAACACAGAAAGTCATCACTGGAAACATATTGACTTCGAAACAGAGTCTTGAAATGAGTACTCTTACTCCCAACCTGAAGAAAGTCTGTTTCTTTGCTAGTCTTATATATCACTCTATTATGGATATGCAAAGAGTCAGCACACTTCACTCTCCTGTGGCCCCAGTCAGAAGACATTTCAAACTCAGTCCTTTCCACAAAACACCCTACACCTCAATCAATCAGCAGAATCTTCACAAAAGCTTAAAGGTACTGCTGGACCACACATTTGGTGAACTGCTCTCTTTGTTTGCCTGTTGACAACTGAACTGTGAATTCATGTGTCCTCCCTTTTATGTGCTAGGCCAAACATGGTTCCAGAATGTTCTAGAAGGTTGTTATATTCTGGAATAATCTGGATGCTTCCAGATTGTTCTAGAAGGTTCTGTTACATTCTGGAATTATCTGGTAGCTTCCACATTGTTCAAGAAGAATTTTTAATGATTTGGAAGGATCTATGTAAAGAAAATCCAGAAGAATAAAAACATTTAACCAGTTCAAACTTTGTTTAATTTATCATTTTTATTCCATCACATTGAGCACATTGGTCCGAGAGTGGATCTTTTATAAAACATCATATAAAATTCCAAAACGAAAGTGGTGTGTTCTCCTTTTCAGGATATGTCATACCCTTAGATATACAACTCCTGTAAAATTCTCAGAATTTTTAAGATTGGTGTTTTTGACACAAAAAATTTAAAAAAACTGCAATAAATAAATTAGCCACAGAAGTTAAAATATGAACATTGTTTATAAAACCTGTTAAAACTCAAAAGTGGAAGTTCTCCTTTTCAGGGAATGTAATACTGTATGCTACTGATCAACAGTAAAAAAATCAAAATTTCTGGGATTGGCATTTTTTAAAAAGATTTTTTTTTTATTTTTCAAAAAAAATTCAGAAGGCTACAGCAAGAGAACTTGGACACATATTTCCAAAAGGAGGTTATCATTTTAATCAGAAATTTATTCTCTTTCAAATAACAAAAACAGCAACAAAATATCTCGAACAGTTACAGAGATAGAGCATTTTAATATTTTGCCGAAAATCGCATGTGAGAAATGACGCCCAAGGCACCATCTTTGGCAGCCTGTATCTCGAGCCAGGAATCTTTTTGGACAAAACAAAAAAATACGGGTTTCTTACTTTGTCCTGAATTTTAACATATGTTTAATTCAATAACATCTGAGACTATGAAGGTAAACCCCCTGCCTGAATTGATATGGACTATGCCAGTGAAATGTTGGTTGGAGAAACAAGTTAAGGCACACAAGATATATAAATATAAAACTGCCTCCCCTCTCCTCTTTTAATCACATACATAACTTCAACTGAGCTATCATGTCCATATTATTATCATGCATTGCAGTTTCCTGCCTCTGGCTGGATCGGCAAAGATGCTTTTCTACACCCTTTTCTCTTTATCTTTTATTTATTCTCCCCAGTTTACCTTGCGAGCAATAGCGCACCCACGTTTTTCGAAATAGGGGAGGGGAGGTATGTATACTTCTTTAGTAGTCAGCCCTCATTTGGGCTTCTTTTCCTCACTTTGGCGATCTTTTTTTGGAAATACTGAGTCCAAGTGGGGGTTATGACCCCACTGACCATCCCTTGAGCACGCCACTGCTCGCAAGGAACATTTAGTGGCAAGAAATCGTCAGAAAGTTGTGGGGCACAAATAAAACAGATGTTCGGCTTTGTAGTCGACGAATCATCTCAAAACTTTATCTAGCTCAATGTTAAACTCATCTCAGAAAGTGGATGCAGGTTCCAAGAATTTTTCATATCGGAAGGTTGGCAATGCTGTACGGAGTCCTGAAAATTGACAATGCTGTTAGGCTGGCTGACAAGTCCATATCTGGGTCTATAGTACATAAGTTCATTCTTGTTTCAATACGTTTTATGTTAGATTGAGATTTCAGAAATTTTTAGGGTGCAGACACTTTTAGTTAGTCAAATTTTTATTGTGTAATTGATGTGTTACATTCTTTTTGGAGGAAAATTGAAGTTAACTATTTAACCTAAAGCCAATTATATTAATGTTTAATCTAACAAAACTGTGATTGATGACAAGTTCACCTTGCAGCAACATTTCACATGTTGAAACCCAAACGTGCTTGCAGAGTATCTCATGCTGAGACAAATTATATTCCGGCATTATACTTGCAACAAAAAAGTTATTTAATTTGAAATATATAGACAAAATAATACATACAGTAACAGGCAATCACCTGAGCGGTTGGTCACAGAGCAAACTTGGAACCTTAGGTTTGCCTACTGGACAGTCAGATGCGGAGAAAGAGTAGTGAAACCGAAGAGAAAAATGTGCTTAATAAATGTGATAATTGAACGAGACAGAAATGAACTAATCAAACAACTCTGTTGCCAACCACATGTGAATACTAATGTTAGAAGGATTTATTACCTGTTCGATCTCGGATGAACACTTCGCACTCGTTTATTTCGTCATTTTTAACATTCGTACTTACCTATTCTGCATTGCGAAAGATTCTTTAAGGTGGGATTTTACTTTTCTCACGAAAATAATTTCAATTTTTCACATTAAGAGTAATTATTGCTCTTCCTTTTTTTGCTTGCGTAACACACAGCTTGAGTAGCGTTGTGGATCATGAGTGGGTATGCAGTGTTTCCAACCTTCTTAACCAAAAAATACCTACTTTCGTGTTACTGTTTTTTGTATTTTTTCCCAGGTTAGGTTACGTTAGGTTAGTTACGTTACGTTAACATAGTTAAAAAAAGGGTTCGTACTGAAATTCAACATCACAAATCATGCACATTTGTCATCTTCTTGCAAAACAATGGCATGGTTGGAAACACTGACAGGGGGTTACATCATCAAACGTACGCAACATCCGGTTCACGTAGAGGAAGCAAATAAAAGCAACGGCAATTGTGCATTGGAGAGATTTTTCTTGAAAAATATATAAATTCCAGGTCAAATAGATTCCACGATGAAAGAAAATACCTCCACAAACTTTCAAAATGCTACAGAAAGTCATTTCTGTAAGCAGTTCTTCTGTAAAAACGAGGAAATGCATTCGGCCGAGATCGAACTGTTACCAAGGACTTTTCCTGATCAGTAAGTATTATCAAGTAATATTAATGTTACTATTGAAACTATCACAAAAAAAATCAAATTTATGCACGGAAATTAATAAAACTAACATCGCAAGCTTTTGATGACAGAACACACACTTTCAGGACAAGGAAAAATATGTAAAAATCCAAGCTGCATTGCTGGATATTTTTTACTTCTTACAAACCATTATTTCCTTGGGTAACAGTTCCGAATGTTTAATCATTTTTATAGGAATACTAGAAAATGCTTTAAAATAATGGAAACGATTGTGGAAGTAAGTTCGAAGCTTGGAAAAACTGATTAGCACAGTTAAAAGTTCACTAAATATTAGTTGCCGCAGAAATTCTGATTTGATATTTGTAGCTTGTACGAGCAGGCATTCTTGGTTTCCGATCGACTCAGACACAAGTTTTTGCAGATTTTCTTGCGAGGCTTGAAGGCATTTAGGAATGCTTTTTTAATGGTAAGAGTCCTAAACATGACTCACAACGAAAGGATTTAGATATATTTTAATAATGTTGAGCCTTAAACATGACCCACCTAACCAAGCAATGAAAGGATTTGGGTATATTTTATTAATGCTAAGAGCCCTAAACTTGGCCCTCCTAACCTAACTACGGAAGCATTTAACGACGAAATACCTCTTTGAACCAAATGCACGTTAAGTATATGGCAGCAGAAGTCCATTTCCAAGACAATAATACACAAACAGCTATTCGAAAACAAAGATCATATAGGGGCAGGCCTGAACTTCAAACGGCTGTACAGTCGTAAATACTTATTTCCGCGCTCCAGAATCTTATTATTCACAATTAGCAGCACTTAATCTTCATAAGAAAAAAAATGGTACTACTTTACTATACCGGAGACACCTATCAATGATTTATTTTGCAATATTTTACATTGCTAACGTACTATTCTGTATTGCGGAACATTTCTTTAGGTGAAATAATGAATTTCTAACGAAAATAATGTATATTTCTTACATTAACGAGTACTTACTGTTGTTCCTTATTTCCAACAAACCATCCACGGGTAGCCTCAAAAACCATTGACGTTAGCCCAAAAATTCACGATAGCCCCACGAACCATGACGGGGACGAGGTATGCCTTCTAGGTTAGGTTAGGCCTGTTAGGTTAGGTTCCATTAGCACTCCTTTCGTTCAATTTAGCATATACGAACAATACGAGAGCGTATTGTGCTCTCGTGCAGAAAGCAAATGGCGGCAGCAGCAATAGCACGTCGGAAATAGATTTTCGTAGAAAACCACATGCATTCACATTAAAATGGATCAAAACTACATTCCCGAACATCAACAACGCTACAGAAAATGATTTGCGTAAGTACTTTCTCCTGTAAATTTGAAGAAATCCGTCTCCGGTATAGTAAAGTGTTACCAAAAAATTCACCTGCGAAATAGAGGGTGTAAGATTTCGACAGGGACCCACAGATGTAATTAGAAATCGAACCATGTAGAAAATGCCTGTGCAACATGATAAATTCGGAATTAAATAATCGGAATTTGAGCCTCAGAGTGTCCGGTACTATTATTGTATGAGGGAAACACATACGAATCATATATTTCGGACTTCTTTACATTGCTAACGTGTTACGTTCGAATGTGGAACATTTCCTAAAGTGAAATAATGCATATCAATGTCTATTTCTTAGATTTACGAGTACTTACTTTTACTTGTTCTTTCGAATCTGTAACACATTATGGCCGTGATAGCGTACTGGTTTAGGGGGCGTTCTGAGTGTGTTTTGTCGATTTATGCAGTGTTGTAACCTCGTTCACCGGAAAATATCTACTTTCGTGCCCGGATTTGAAATTATGCTAATACGTCGCAAACCATTGACGTTAGCCTCACAAACCATAGACGTTAGACCCAAAAACCATTCACGTTAGCCCCAAAAACCATTTACGTTAGCCCCAAAAACCATTTTCCGTAAGGTTAGGTTAGGCAAGAATAGTTAAAAAAAAAAAGAAATTGAAAATACTCGACACGTCATGTTCTAGTAAAAACACGGCAAGGCTGAAACACTGGCTACAGGGTTGCATCATCTTAACACACGGAACATTGCACTCTCGTGCAGAAACAGCGTGTCGGACAGAGATTTTCGCACAAAACAACATGCATTCACATTAAAATGGAAAAACTAAATATGCTGACCAAGGCAGTAATTTATTTTATTAAAAAACATAAACTAACGTAACGTTTCAACCTTCTAGCAAGGTCTTCTTCAGACTCTGTATCAAGTACAAAAGACTTTTGTACTTGATACAGAGTCTGAAGAAGACCTTGCTAGAAGGTTGAAACGTTACGTTAGTTTATGTTTTTTAATAAAATAAATTACTGCCTTGGTCAGCATATTTAGTTTTTCATAATCATGGAAACAAGGCTTAATGGAGTTATAATTAAAATGGATCAAATCTACATTCAGGAACTTCCACAATGCTAAAGAAAATGGTTTCCGTAAGTACTTTCTCCTGTAAATTTGAAGGAATCAGTTTCCCTCATACGATAATGTTACCGAGTGTCCTACAGTGGGGCTATGCGTGAATGGTTTTTGGGGCTATGCGGGAATTGTTCTGCTAAGAAGGTTGAAACACTGCTTTGCCGTTTGAAACACAACGCTAGTCAAGATTTTCCCGCAATTTTGAGTGTTCAGGAAGCGAGAAAAGAACGAACAATAATTACTCGATATGTCGACAATAGATACTAATTTTGTTAAAAATAAAAAAAATTAAAAAAGCGAAATCCCTTGTTAAACAATCTGTCGCAATGCAGAATAAATAAGTACGAATGTCAACAATTGCAGAATAAACGAGTTACAGACGATTCCCGGCTTTGACAGTTTAACCTTTTTTTAACTAATACTCAACTACCTCTTGAACATGACAGAACTTCATTTGGATCTGCTTAGATATTACTCCAATTAACCTCTTGGAGAACAGGTTCCGTCAAACTTTTGCAGAAAATCCTTTCGCCGATACCGACTTACATACATTTGCAATTCAAATAATACTGTTCATCTTCATTTTTAACAACAAACAGTTAGTTAACCTTCGAACTGAATATTCAAACATTACTCACACCTGTTTGTGTAGTTTGTGTTGTTACACCACAGAAAAATTAAACACAGAAAGGTATCATTTTTTAGTCAGGATGTAAATGAGGGATTTTTTTAAGTCCTGATGCTCGTGACAGAAAATGTTCTGAATTTCCTGACAAAGTAGGCTGATTTTGTTTATTTCACTGGTACGCAGAGGGGGCTGATGGGGCTACAGTTCCCTTCAAAATTTGAGAAAATCATCATTTTCGAATAAAAGCCGTGAATAACTCGGAGTGGTAATTTTTGTGAGGGAATAATTCTAAAAATTCGAATTATCATTTTGTGTATACTGTCCCTAGCTGATAATTAAGCCCCTTTCCTTCCTCCATGATTCCAGCCCCGCCAGGAAAAAAAATTACTGCGTACGCCAGTGGTTTAATTTACTTTAAATTTTGTGATTAGTGTAATAAAAAAGACATGAGAAAGTAGGGTAAGTTCGATACTTTCCTTCCGCCGACATAAAAAAAAATAGTCTGTGTAAAAAAAATGTTGTTTTCGCACTGGAAAGAAAACTCTCATTCCAAAGAAAAGGGTTCGGGAATTCGATCGTTATAAATCTTACGACGGTTTGGCACAGTGACAAATCAAGAAGAATTGTCATATATTTCCTGTTGTTATTTGCAACTTCGGGGAGATCTTCCTTCTTCCTGTGCGGTTGTGTAGTACTAGAATATCAAGAGGGCATTTTCTAATTTCTGTTTATTATGTAACTCGGGTTGAAGAACTGAAGAACTGGCGATGGGACAAACTTGATAGTTCTATGCATAGACAATGTATCTCTATGGTTCTATCCTGACCAAGGGCCCGCACGGAGACGGGGCAAGAAAGGGGAGTTGCCTTCCCCCTACTTCTTTCACTCAGAAATTTAGTGTAGTGGAATCTTATCGCTGTTCAAAAAAATATATTATACTGTTAAAGAAGTACCAGGTGGTTATAATTAAAGTGACGGTGTTCAGAGTGGTACAGCACGGGCTGTAATGAGAGTAGCAGTCTGAAACTTCAAAGATATGCTAATGAAACAATGCGCTCGCGAATTATGAAAAAAAAAAAAAAAAAATTGTTCCAATTCTCGCCACCAGGGTAAAAAATGGCGCTGTAAGAAGTCAAAACGTGGAATTTTCCGTAACTCTGACGTCAAAGTCTGTGACATTGCCTAACCATTGTGTGAGCTCCCTGGTTGTGGTTGGTGACGCTTGTTGCTTTTTCCTTTAGTAATGTTCTTGTAATTCGAATAGTGAAATTGTAGCGATATTTTATTACAAAGAGTATTGTTTTCTGCGATTTATAGTGTTTTTCCTGTAACTATATCAAGTTTTGACTGCTTACAGCGCCATTTTTTACCCTGGTGGCGAGAATTGGAACTATTTTTTTTTTTTTTTTTTTTTGCATAATTCGCAAGCGCATTGCTTCATTAGCATATCTACGAAGTTTCAGACTGCTACTCTCATTACAGCCCGTGCTGTACCACTCTGAACACCGTCACTTTAATTATAACCACCCGATATTTTCAAGCCAGGTTCAAGTAACTGAGTACCAGTTCAAGCGAGTTACCAAAAAAACGGGGGGTTAAATCCTATCCCACATCGTTTTCCAGCAAATTTCTTGTTACTAACACTCCACATAACCTGGACCTTCTCGATGGCATAGTTGTAGCGTTGTCTTGTAATCAAGGGGTCCCAGATTCGATACCCGGTGGAGGCACATAGTGGTCTGATCTCACTTTTAACTGTAGGTCCAGTTCCGATTAGCCTTACTGTGCATAAAGTGGACTTAAAAACACCAACTCAATCAAGTTTTGTTACCTCCATGTGGCTGCACAATATATTATGTGTGATATAGTTTCTTTCATAGCAAAGTCATCGTCAAATCTGTCCTATCTCTCTGTACCGTCACTATTTTCATGTCATCCTGCAAGTAAAATTGAATCTGCCTTAAGAGAAATTATGTTACATGTAAATTAGTCTCTGAACAGTGGCGTCGATTAGAGGGCCAGGGGTTTGTTGCCTCTCCACTTTTTGCGACCCCCTCTTAATGTTAAAGCCTTGTCTATCAAGATAAAGTAAACTAATTATATTGAATGCAACTCCAACTGGCGGCTGACCTTGACCATTTCTGGACCTTTCTGTCCCCCAATCGTCTTCGGGGGGGTGTGTCTCGATGGGCGTCAACAAACTCAGACTCTGTCCGAAAGGTGCAAAGTACATACTTGAAGTGTGGTTTTGACGGAAGTGACGTCACCTAGTACAGTTCGAAAGCGCCAAGAACAGAAGCACGCAAGTACGCAACTCTCAGCACAGATGCTTGGTGACTAGGTCACGTGATATCCACACTCCTTGCTCATTTGTTTTGAATCGCGGAGATAGAAAGCCAGCAACACGGGTTAAATATGCGTTATGGGTCAGCTAGTTGTTGGTCAAAGTTCTTCTAATGTGTGGAAATGTATGTGTACGAACATTTGAAAATGCTATGTGATTTCTATGGTTATAAACAAGTGTTTAAAACGCGAGGGAAACAACGTGTCCTCAGTTCTATCTACTGATCGTATTTGGCGCTGCAGTCGAAGTACAATTCCAGTCCAATTTCACTTCTAGTCCACGACTTGAAGACCGCACTCCAAGACCATACTCGGAGGACGCTCGCTTCAAGTACGGTGATCTTCGATTTCGTGAAACAGGCTTCGTGCGTGATCGACCATGAAGGTCGTCACACAAGACGTGCAGCAGCGAATGTTGCGATCCCCACGAAAATCGATACGACGTTTGTCACAACAAGTTGGAGCATCAGTTGGACATTGTGTTGTGTTTTGACAGGTTTTTTTTTGGTGTGCTTAAATTAATGTGCCAACTTGTTCGTGTCTTCGTGACCATTGCCATTACAATATTATGCACCTTTGTAAATACAGAAAACATAAGTACTGCAGAATCCCCCCCCCCCCATGAGTTCTGTAGAGGATTTACAATGGAATCAAGGGGAAACCAATCCCTTATCTGTTCCTATAGGCAGTTGCGGCTATTGGGTTCCAAAACCGAAGGGGGGGGGCAAGGTGCCAAAACTGGCAGAGCAAAGACAGTATATTTCACTTTGTAGATAAGGTTTAGCATAGTGCGGGGGCAAATGTGGCGAAATTGGGGGCAACTGCAACCCCTCTCGCCCCCCTAATCACCGCCACTGAGTCCATAGATACAACAAATGCTAAAAGTACATTTTCAATATTTTATTTTAGTACTTGGTAAGTCTTTCGGGTGGGGGGGGGGTTTCGAACCTCCTGGACCTCCCCCCTAAATACATCCTTCGTGCAAAATAATGAACCTTCTTCCCCCTTCGTATTAAGCTGCTTTGAACTTTCATCGGCTTGAAAATACTTTTTTTTACGGGTTTAATAATTTTTTTAATAACTGTGATAAGATTCCTCTACACTAAATTTCAACGTGAGAGTATTTGGATTTGAACTGCCCCTCATGCCCCCCCCTTGCGCACGTCTACTGCCCCTCATGCCCCCCCCCCTTGCGCACGTCTATGTTCTGCACATTTGGCTAGAAATCGCTTAAAGGCGGTAGGAGTCATGAAAAGAACAAGCTCTTACACGTTGGTCAGCAGGGCAAGCAAAGCTCTTAGAATACATAATACGAGGGTCACTATTTATATTTTGAGCCTTGGCAACACTGATTGAAGTTAGGCGCGATTTGACGTTTGCACGGATCGTCTGGCATTATTGACCATATCGTACTTCAAATGTTTTATAAATAGCTTCATTTGTGTTGTTTATGTTGCCTTGGAGATTGCGCGACAACAATAAAATGGAATTAACTCGTGAACATTTTCGTGCGATGATTTTTTTACGATTTTCGACGTGGATTATCAAGACAAGAGTGCATCGATCAACTTACTTCCACATTTGGAGATGAAGCCCCATCCTTTGCCACTGTGAAACGCTGGTATAACGAATTTAATCGTGGCCGCCATTCGCTCACCGACGAGATTCCGCGAAGGTCGTCCAAAATCAGTTGTTGTTCAAGAAAACATTGATGCTGTGCAAAACCTAATACTGCAAGATCGTCATGTGACATACTGTGAGATTGAGGCAACCATAGGCGTTAGCATAGGCATTAGTTCCACCAGCATATATAAAATATTACATGATCATTTAGCTGTGAGAAAGGTATGTTCTCGTTGGATCCCACACAATTTGACAAAAATTCAAAAAGACGCTCGCGTCAATTGGTGCAAACAAATGCTCAATAAATACAATCGTTGTGCTTCAAAAGACGTATATAAGATTGTAACAGGTGACGAATCATGGATATATGCATATGAGCCGGAACGTAAACAGCAGTCGACTGTATGGGTGTTTCAAGGTGAACCCAATCCAACAAAAGTTGTTCGTGCTCGAAGCACATCGAAACAAATGGTCGCCTGTTTTTTCGGGAAAACTGGTTATGTGGCAACTGTGCCTTTAGAGGAACGTAGAACGGTCAACTCTGAATGGTACACAACAATTTGTTTGCCAGAGGTCTTCGGTCAAATACGGAAAACAAACAAACGCCGTCGGATCATTCTTCATCAAGACAATGCCAGCAGTCACACATCTCGTCTAACAACCGACTTTATGAACAGTCAAATAATCGAATTGATGGGTCATCCGCCGTACAGTCCTGATTTGGCACCCAATGACTTCTTTTTGTTCCCGAATGTCAAGAATAAATTGCGTGGACAACGATTTTCGTCGGCGGAAGACGCCGTTGATGCGTTCAAAACCCATATTATGGAGGTGTCTCAAGAAGATTGGAAAAACTGCTTTGACAAATGGTTCGAACGAATGCAAAAGTGTATTGACCATAAAGGAGAATACTTCGAAAACAATAAAGCAGTTTTCAATGCCAAATTCCTGTTTTTTTCATTGTTAAGTTCAAAATATAAATAGTGACCCTCGTATGCAGATATCGTTTGACATTCTAATCGTGTATTTTTTATTTACGAAAAATAGATAAATTCTAACCTAATGCATATTATGTCCCTCTCCTTCCACATGGACGTCCGGAAAGGAGGAGGCAAGGGTGTCACGTCCCCTCCCCACTGGAAAATGAATGTCCACCTAAAAAGTATATATTTAATTTCAGTCACAGTAATTTATGTTAATTATTGTAAGGGCGTTCAAATAACATGATAATTTCAGACTGAAGCAGTGTGTTTTAAGGGGACATCACTATCATGGGGAAGAAATATGATTTCTTTGCCCCGCCCCTGGGAAAAAAATAAAATTGCTTGCCCTCCCTGGAAAAAATCCTGCGGACGCTCATGCTTCCGGACATACGCGTAACTTGGCAGGGGCAAGAGGGCACTTGCCCCCAAAATGTTCACGTTTATTAAAATTTACAAGTTAGGGGTCCTGAGGAGCAATTTCCCAAAAGTCACAGTTATTTAGCAAATAATCCTGGAAGTTGTTTTTATGGGATTGAAAACTTTTAGTGTCTCTTTCCTCAAAGTTAAGCTGCAGGTTTGATTCTGCCCCCTCAAAATTTGTGCCAGTTTAATTCTGCCTCCTCAAAATTAGGGCCAGTTTAATTCTTTCCCCTCAAAATTAGGCCGTTTAATTCTGCCCCCTCAAAATTAGGCCCAGTTTAATTCTGCTCCCTCAAAATTAGGGCCATTTTAATTCTGCTCCCTCAAAATTAGGGCCAGTATAAATTCTGCCCCCTCAAAATTAGGCCGTTTATTTATGTTCCCTCAAAATTAGGGCCAGTTTAATTCTGCCTCCTCAAAATTAGACCCAGTATATTTGTCCCCTCAAAATTAGGACCAGTTTAATTCTGCCCCCTCAAAATTAGGCCCAGTTTAATTCTGATCTCTCAAAATTAGGGCCAGTATAATTCAGCCCCCTTACCCCATTAGTGCATAGTGTGCAATATATTGTACATGCATTAATATTTTTCTATTCTTCTATCAAATTCTTAAAATGATTCTGTATTTGTATAAGACGGTTTTCGGAACATCAAGAACCACATTTTTAATAATGTCCCGGCAATTGTGATTGTTGAAGCTGAAGAAGAAGAAGTTGTTTTAAAAATGGCTCAAAGAGATTTTCAAGTAAAACGCACTGGGTAAGCATATTTCAAATTATAAATTTTATTTTACATTTCATGTAACTATTTTTTGTTTACCAGGAAGCTGTGTATTGCATGTTTGTGTCCAGTCAATATTTGCACAAAGAATCGGTTTACATAGATATCTGGAAACAATAAAATGTAGGTGTACAATATATTGTACGCTATGCATAGCAACCTCTTTGAAAGCCATTGTTTCATGATTGTGGCTTGCATTCTGCTTGAAATGTTGCACTAGCTTTTCCTTCATGATTTCTTTATGTAATTGTTGAGCCTTGTTATACAACAATGTATGTAACTTGTTATTGTTTTTTGTTAGAAAATAATGAAATTTATTCTATTTTTTTTTACTTCAAACACTAATTTATCAATACGTGCATATGTTCTTTTTTCTCAATAAAATTTTTCCTCTTTTCAGGTTGAATGTGCATGAAATTCTACCGAGTGATCAAAAAGTCACGCAACCCATGTAACATTTGTTTGAATCTGTGTTACCTGGGCACATCATTACGAAGCCACTATGGCCACCCAGGTCTCCCGATCTCACTCCGCCGGACTATTTCCTCTGGGGATTTCTGAAGTCTGCGGCCTATACACATTGTGTTATCTTTTATAAAATCAGCTGATATTCCTCCAAATGCAGGGCATAAAGTTTTTTTTGACAATTATTTCATCTCTGTAGCTCTTATGAAAGAGCTATCTGCATATGCGCTACAGGGACAATACAGGATGGAAGAACAATGAAATGCACTCTAGTGGAAAAGAAGGAGATGAGAAAGAAGAATAGAGGAGAGCATGATTATTGTTCGTGTGATGATGTACTTCTTGTATGGTGGAACGACAATAGCGTCGTTACCCTAGCTACGAACTTTGAGGAACTCTCAATTGGCCAAGCCAATCGTTGGTCTCAGGCAAAAAGAGCAAAAATTACAGTCACGCAACCCATTCTTATATCTCGCTACAATAAAGGGTTAGGAGGAGTGGACCAAATGGACCAAAATGTTGCTGCCTACCGCACACGAATTAGGCAGAAAAAGTGGTGGTGGCGCATATTTGCATATTTTTTGGATGTTTCTGTTTCCAACGCTTGGATTTTGGCTAAAAAGGTGAATTCAAGAAACAGTACAGAATCCCTTCTCTCTTTTCAAAGATACATAGCTCTTGCTTTGTTAAAAATGTTTGGAACAGCTACACACCAGAGAAAGAAAGCAGCAACCCCATTAGTCGATGAGCGGTATGACAAGATGAATCACTGGCCAGTGAAAATACCTAGTCAGGAGATGTGCAAATGAAAAGTTTTCAGGGAGAGCTAAATACGTATGTAACAAATGTAACATGAGACTCCATCCTGAGTGTTTCCTACAATACCATGTGAAAACTGATAACCAGTTATAATATATGATTATAATTATTGTTATTATTCAAAAAATTTTAAAGCGTGCATATGGTTAAAGCTGTAACAATTTGTAGTATTAAGTCAAGTCATAGGTTTCAGTGAAAAAATGTTCTGAGTTGAAACCAAGTTCTTAATTGTGATGTGAATTAACAATACACATGTTAACTATGCATAGCGTGCAATATATTGCACACCCCATAGTTACATTGTTACCAACAATAAAACTGAAATTATGGTATTTGTTTCATATTTGCACCTCATGAGTACCAAAATTATGAAAAAAATACAAAAAACATTATTAGTAAACTTTATGCACTATGGGTTAAAATTAGGCCCACTTTAATTCTGCCACCTCAAAATTAGGTCCAGTTTAATTCTGTCCCCTAATAATTAGACACAGTTTAATTCTGCCCCCTAAAAATTAGGCCCAGTTTTATTCTGCCCCCTCAAAATTAGGCCCAGTTTGATTCTGGTCTCAAAATTAGGGCCAGTTTAATTCTGCCCCTTTAAAATTAGGCCCACTTTAATTCTGCCACCTCAAAATTAGGCCCAGTTTAATTCTGTTCCCTAATAATTAGACACAGTTTAATTCTTCCCGCTCAAAGTTAGGTCCCCAGTTACGCCCATGCTTCCGACCATCCATGACAATGGGGAAATAGAATAAGGGCGGGCACCTTCATTTTTTTTTTTGCTCTTTGTAAAGCACCCTCCCGCCCACCACCCCTGCTCTAAAGAATGAAAAAGAAACATTTCTACCTAATTTCCTTATTCCAGAAGAAAGAGGAAGAGATGAACACACACACATGCCCACGCATTAGATATACCACAATATGTTGCAGCTGCACTTGATTAGAGGCTATGAAATTTACATTCAAGATCCTAGCACTGCGTATGGGTTCTCAAGGGCACCCGCAGATGGGGGCAGTGGGGGGGGGGGGCACTTGCCCTCCCTGAGATTTCTGGAAAGGCTTCACATAATTCAAATTTTGAAATTGTAGCGTGAAAACATGGATGTGAAGTGCCGTGAAAGACAGCAGATTTAGTGCCTAAGAAAATTATCCTAGTGCTGGGAATGCTTTGTGGGAATTCTCTTAACTTTATGAACTGCTGGTCTCCCCTGAGAAAAATCCTGTGGGGGGGGAGATCTTGTGTAGAGCAAACTCCTAGAAAACCGTCTGAAAACCAACCCGCAAAAGTTATAACAGCATCACACTCATATTTCTTAACTCCACACTGTCGCTTTTAAAAGATCCAAGGGCCGTGCGGTGGACACCCTCTCACCCCCATGCTGGCGAGTTGCGATCGAACTTTTATTACACACATGACTGGCAAAATAACCATCGGGCATGCATGCCTGTAACTACCCTCTTCACACGAACACGAAATATAGATTCTAACATCACAACCAACAGTGAAATGGGATGTCGTGGATTCCCATATCATCAATCACAGTCCATCTTTCACTCAGTGACCCACATAGCGGTAGAAATGGACCTGTAAGGCTCGAACCCACTCAATAATTTGCCTCTTATTATAAATATTTTAGAAATAAATGTCCCCGCACTTAAGAAAACAAAAAGTTTCATCATTATACTTTCATGGGAGATTCTCACAACTTATTTACTAGCTGAGTGTTATCAAAATATTTCATAAAAATTCATTACATCTACAATATAGTACTTTTCATTGTCGTATATCGTATTACTTACACTTCCCGTGGTCACATAGTTATTAGGATAGCTAAGGGCTTAGCAAGGAAGTGGATCGACAGGCACTCTTAAAATAGGCACAAAAAACACCGAAAAATACAAAATAGGCCCTAAAAGTGATAAACATCGATAGCTATACTTTTATCATTTCCAGATTAGGCACTGAAAAAGCAGTTACATTCGAAATAGGTACTTACGACTAAAATAGGCCAAAACAACCATTATAAAATTGATGGCTTGAAACGGTTTTTAAACGTAAAGCCTACATTTTTTGGGCATAAACAAGAAAATGAATTTGGGAGAAAATCCTCTACTTACTTATGACATATTTCATAAAATTATGAAAAAAAATGTCCAGGTTCAGCCCACCCAATATTTCTAAAAAATTGGCGTTTTGGACTTATTATAAGTAAACAACACGAAAACACACGTACATACCTTGCAGTTATTTGTATATGAGCATGTAGACACGGGGCTATATCTAGGTGAAGTATGCATCTTCGAATACGACGCTTGCGCTCAGCACAGCTGCTAATTTTCTTATGAAAGTAATGAGGCTTAGTTAGTTTTTGGAATATATTGTGTAGATTTGTTTGTCTTGAAAGGCGGTACGTGAATTGATCGAAACAGTTATATTTGTGTAGTGATTTGCAGTCACGAAATGGCATTAATTTGGAGAGAAAAGTAAAATAAAATTAATAAATAAATAGCATGCGTAACACAAGAAGTGACATCGCAATGTGATTCCAAACGTCAGGTGTTGGAATGTGTACTAGAGTTTATTTTTCTATGTTATTAAAATATAAATAGTGTCCTGAGAGATATTTCATACCGAGGCGACAAACCACAAGTGTCGCTTGGAAGCGAGCAGTTGGTAATCAATGCAGCCTTTCGAACCGTAGGGATACAAGCTCTGACTGCACCGTTTCCTCAAGGAGATTTTAGATCAAAACGACACGTGACAAACGATACGGGGATTTCACACCAAAGCGACACGGATCCTTCTGTCCAAAGCAACTTTCATACCGAAGCGACACGCAACACATGTCACTTGGAAACGAGCCAATCAAAAGCAACATTTCATATCGTAGCGGCATGACGGGCAGCAGACGCCAGCGTTCGGTTGGTGAAATCCTCAAGCGATAAATATCGCGTGCCGCTTTGGTGAGCAATCTCCCTAAAGCAAGACACATTGCATCGCGCATGCGCGAATAACAAACCACGGCAACACGTTGCAAGCTATTGAGGAAAAGAGTCCAGTATGAGCGACACGCAAGCGACAAAGCGACACATGTGGCTTATCGTGTCGCCTAGATCTGTTGTTGTAACATGCGGTTAATCGTGTCGCCTAGATCTGTTGTTGTTAACATGCGGTTTATCGTGTCGCCTAGATCTGTTGTTCGCACAATTAGCAGCAAACGCTTGCTAATAGACTGAAGGCACCATGTCGCTTGTCACTTGGTTGGGAACTCCACCTGTGGCACGTCGCTTCGGTCTGAGCACCCTTCCTTTAAGGAGCTTTCAGACCGAAGTAACAAGTAGCACGTGAATACGGCATATGAACGTGTCGCTTGCTGTTTGGACCCTCATGTGCAATGAATGCTATTTTACAGTCTGGAAGTGTCTGTGTCACTACTCACATCAGTGTGAACATCCCATGTCGCATGTCCCATTGGTCTGAAAGTTTCCTTACACTCATGTCGATGGCACTAAGGAAGTTTTGTGTGTTTCCCCTTGTCGTTTTATGCAATCATCATCATCATTGCCGCGATTAGTTTAAAGCGGAAGAAAAGAGACCAAAAATACAAATGCTTCAGCGTGTGTATCTATAAAAGAAATGATGATGATAATAATAATAATGAATTTATTTCATACACAAAAATTTAGTTACCAAGAGCATTCAACGCGTATTTTTCTACCGTATTATTAATGAAAGTATAACGATAACAGGGCGTGGTCGACTGTCTAGAATGTTCGTTAATATCTTCGCGACCACTGTACCAAATATCATAGCAATTATTGCATTCATAGAAATGCTTCTTGTAAAAGAATCAGACATTGCAGCGAAAACTCCATTTACTTCCATTATAAGCAGACGAATGCCATGCAGCTGTACCGACACCAGCGCCTCTAGCGGTATCATATTCGAGTGGAACCAGCCAGAGAGCCCAGGACAGTGCCGTTTTCCACACTACGTTGTTATTGAAGACGCTGTAGCAATGCCGTGTAATCGATGGCAAGATACTTAGCTGCTAACTGGTCATTGTATGGCAGCTAGAAGAAAATGGTACTTCCCCGAAATGGCAAAGCACGAACGAACTTAGGCATTAACTTTAAATCAAGTTATTGGTAGTAGATGCATTTATGGTTCTTATTGCATTACACTGACATAATTAGGGTCTATTGCAGTATAATTTACGTTCCGATGAACGTGACGTTACGTCATGCAGGAATATTTGCAAATTAATTACGAGAGAAGCCAGAGTCGATGTTGTCACCCGCTATACTGTTTATTTGTGGTGGTCATGTTATTAGGATAGGGGTGACGTCAACATCACTTCCACATATAACCTGTACCAGCTAACTGTAGACCAGGCGAACGAGATCAAGTCTCTGCGCAAGTAGTGACGCGAGACGGCTCCACCAATGAACAGTGAGAGAGACGAGATTGCGTAACGGGCGACTGGAGTTACCCGATTTCCCAGCTTCGCTCTGTAAGCGTTGCAAACTTTTGAAAGCGACAATATCGTACGCACATGGGAAACGGACCGTATTTTTGTCTTCAGGTCCGTACGTTTGGTTTAAGAATTTGTGAGGGAAATATTAAGGATAAAACAGAAAGTGAAAATTTTGATAAGCCGTACATTTAGCGTACGGACTAAGGTCTGGACCGTACGTCCGTACATGCCATGAAATTTCCGTACATGTAGAGTCAGGACCGTAAGGTTGGCAACACTACGCTTTCACCACTCGATTTCCCTCCTCCCCCTCTACCGCTATGCGCGGCCCTGATCCACAGTTAGCTGGGACAGAGTATAGTGCAGCCCTGTAACTGATTCTCGCAGGCCAACCATGCTCTGGCGCCTGGATCCACGGCCAGTATAATCCTCTGGGTGGCGGCGATTGGGTTCGAAAACCGGGGACAGTATATTTCCCTTTGTAGATAAGGTTTAGCATAGTTCGGGGGCAAACGAAAAGTGGGGGGGAAGGGGCAACTGCCCCCTAATCGCCGCCACTGCAGGAGATAGACTGGAGCAGCACTTGAAACCACGACCTTTCGACAATTGCAGTGGGGGCGAGGGGACAAGGGAGGTAGAGGCAGAAATCTTCCCTTTCCCTTCCGTCGGCTTGTTTCTACCTGGAATTGGTGAGGCGGAGGAAACGCCAGACAGAGTATTCTTTCCAGCCTTGCCCGCAGATCGCGTGGAAAACAGTGTTGCATATGGACTTAGGCTTCAACAAGACAATAAATATTGTGATTTGAAGATAGAGATTGATTGATATATCTCTGCTAGACTAGTTACTCCTCAGTGCACGTCACTGCACATACATGTATCTAAAAAATGATAGTCTTCTGGGTCACATGAAAGGAAGTAGATCAAATAAGTAACTGAACTGAAAATTTAAGACATTATAGATATATGCCATATTAAGAATTTTCCAGAAAATCCCATTTATTTTTTTAAGTCTAGTGGAGTCTTTTTAAGTCTAATTCCTGTGGAATTGCCCAATACTGTAATTGTACACATATTTCATTGTATCATATCCCCAATGTAGAAATGAAACTCATATTTACTTGCCAAGTAAGGAAAGTCGAATCTAATCAAAATCCATGGCTCTTCTTGAACCAAAACTTTCACTACACATACTCACTCTCACCTGCAAATTCAGGCGCACGTATTTACAAATATTGCGTAACATAAACACTGTTCGTTCAACATTAGAATAAATGAACTGCAGTTTTACAAAAATATCCTATACTATTTGGTCTAGGAATTAATTCGTGCGGTTGTTACGCACACGTTGAAGCTGTAGTTCAAACACAAAATACATAAATACCTTAAGAAAAATATTGTCCATCGCAAGCCACCACTTTCGCCCATCTGTGAGGCAAGTTACGGATTCCGTGGCGAAAGAAGTCCTCATCCTTTGAAGCGATCCAGTCAGAGACCCATTTTTCGATATCTTCTGAAGAAGTGAACCGCTGTCCAATCAAATCATTATTCATGCAATCGAACAAGTAGTAGTCCGAAGGAGCAACGTCTGGTGAATACAGCGGGTGGGGTAAAACTTCCCATCCGACATTTTCTAAATAGCTTTTGACCGGTTTTGCGACATGTGGGCGAGCGTTATCATGTTGTCTGTTCTCCCATTCTGGTCGTTTCCTGGCCAGAGCTTGCTTCAAACGCATTAATTGTCGTCGATAACGTTCTCCATTAATAGTTTCACCCGGTTGCAGCAGCTCATAGTACAATTTATGCACAGAAAGGCTAATCGGGACTGGACCTACAGTTTAAAGTAAGATCTGAACCACTATGTGCCTCCACCGGGGAATCGACATTGCTAGTATTAGAGTAATATTTAAAATTATGGAAAGGAAAATATAAGCAGAAACCTCAATGAACACTGTTCTCCTCTGGTCTTCCCTACCCCTACTACAGTGTTGCATAATGGAAGCCTCTGTTCAGTGGAACTAAACAATCCACATTCATGTATGGCTTCACTTCTTGTACTGTACAATTAAACAATAACACAATCTTCTAACACATTTGAAGCACAATGTGAAATGTAACATATTTGTTCAGCCTTTGCTAAAATACTTCAGTCATTCAGTCCTGCACAAGTGAGACAAATAGCAAAAATATGAACCATGTTGTAGAGTTGGCACATATAAGGCTAGCTTTTGGACTTTAGCTTTACAATACAAGGTGCATTCAAGTTCTAAGGTTTCTTAATTTATTTTGAAAAAAGCACTCACATCAGAAAGCTAAAACTGCCGTCACTTCTCAACATAATCACCCTCTAGATGTACACATTTTGCACAACGCTGACGCCACGAGAGCATGGCCTCTGCAAACGCTTCTATTTTATACTGAAAAATCCTTGATGAAAGAGAGAAACGGCTTGAAAATGTGCAACCACAGAGATTGTCCTTGAGTGTTGGAAAGAATCCATAATCGCTAGGTGCAAGGTCAGGTGAGTATGGACGGATCATGTGGAATCACTTCAAACTTGTTCTTTGTGAAAAATGTGTGAACAATGGCTGCCCGATGAGGATGTGCGTTGTCCTGATGCAATCTTTTCTAGCTGTTTCTCTCGCAATGCTCGAAGCAACTTGGTCCTCAAAACAGCTCCATAGGTTTTGCCCATCATTGTGGTACCCTTAGGATAACAATTAGTGAGTATAATGCCTTCACTGGCCCAAAACATCATTTTTGTCAGCAATGGCGTAACTGGCAGCTGGTTCGTGGGAGACCGAGACCTTAGAACTTGAATGCACAAATGAGAGCGAGCATAAAATTGGATTCAATGAAAAATAAGTTTCATTCCTTAAATGAAATTTCAAGTTATGAAGATGTTTCAGCAAGTTACTTTTTATGTAATTAAATTCTGAGATTTATGCAACAGGAGAGTAGAGGGAGATATCACATTCATAACGCATTGTGTGAGGGCATGACAGAAAACAGATTATCATACCATTTGACTGTATTTTGCCCATGTCTATGGAATATTAACTACGAGGGGCATCCAAGACGAATTTAGAAACTCACAAAGCGACCATGCAGACAGATCATATTGTACGAAAGTAATGTTAACACATTTTCTCAATTTTTTACATGCTGCTATCTCTTTCCAGGTAATTGCTGAGACCACTGAAAGTTACCCTTGCAACTAAATTATGGCTCAACAGCAATTGAATTATCGAGTGGTGATAAGTTTTTGATGATGGAAGGGCTTCCACCTAAGGCCATGGACACCCATTTGGTCAAGGTAAACAAAGACACTTCCCCTTCCCTTGACACCATTTACAACTGGGTTAACGAGTTCAAGAGAGGAAGAAAATCCATTCAAGATGAACCAGCTCCATCACTGCTTGATACTTCAATTGCTGTTCAGCCATAATTTAGTCGCAAGAGTAACTTTCAACGGTCCCAGCAATTACGTGGAAAGATATAACAACATTTAAAAAATTAAGTAAATGTGTCAAGGTGTTAACAATATGATCTGTCTGCATGGTTGCCTTATGTGAGTTTGTAAATTCATCTTCGATGCCCCTCGTATTTTAAAATGTGCTTCACAAAGCCCTGACAAAAGTTTGGAGACTAACCTAAATACTGGCATTTTTTCTTTCTTTTTTTAATAACTGATCATGGTATTCTGTAAGATAATCATTGCCAAGCATTACCTGAAACCACAATTAATATTCTAGTAAAGTTTAATACAACATACAAGCATTACAGCAGTTGAAGTAAATCTGCATGTGTACAGAAGATGTAAAAAAAAAACATCAACATAACTATTATATCTACAAAAAATGAGTCTGCTTTTTATAAAAAAAATCACAAGGGCTCTTACTACACATATTAAAAAAAATCACGGATCTTATTTAACTACTAGCACTCCTTCTAACATCTGGTGGCACATATGACAAATCGTCTTGAGTCTGTTTCTTTCCTTTGGTACTAGTACCCTGTTTCCTGGTACGTTTCTCTTGCTTCATCACCTTCAGTTTCAACTCTTCTTCATGATCAAAGAAGAACAAGTGCTCTTCTCTTTCAACCAATTCTTTCTTCTTCTCTTCAATCAACTTTAACTTTTCTTGTCTCTGGTATTCCTCAACCTCTTTCTTTAATTCATCTTCTCGCTGTTTCTCCCACAATGAATAAAGTTCAATTTGGCTCTCAATGTCCTTCTGCTCGTGTGCAGTAATACTCTGTTTCAACTTATTTATCAAAGCTTCGCGCAGGTCCTCTTCCTTAACAAGTCCACCATCTTCTAACTTCTTCATCAGAGATGAAAATTCTTCCTGTAGCTTTTCTTTTTGGTTATCTTCTTGGTTAGGTAGTTTGTTAAGGGCATCTTGAAAGATTGTCACCTGCAAGAGAAAAACAGTTTGCACTTCTTGTACTCAAATAAGAACAATATCAACTATTCTACGAGGGCCATTTGAAAAGTTCTAAGAATGACCCACAGATGGCTGCAGTAGTTTAGAACAATGCATGGCACTGGAAGATCCCACCATCCAAGGGAACGGTATCACCAGAGTGTCTTCCTTTGTTTGCATCGAAAGGCAGGAACAGCAGACCAGTAGTGCAGAATGGAGAAGATTGAGCACCATGCAGTGATAATGTATTTATTGAAAAAGGGAAATGTGGGCGACAGAAATTTATGCCGATAAGAAGGACACTTCAGAGACTCTGCTTCTTATTTGCCACTGTGTCAAAGTGGAATACAGAGTTTAAATGTGTCTGTGAGAGCTTAGAAGATGATGCACAAAGCACAAGCACAAAATCAGCAACAAAAATAGGAAAGATTGAAAAGACGTGATATGATGATGGAGAACCATCATCTGAAGGTGAATATATGTGAAATTGCTGAAGCTACAGGCAACTCAGGTGATTGGGTGTTTCATATTTTGATGGAAGAATTGTGGCTGAGAAAAATGTCTGCAAGATGGGTGTCGCGTCTTGACAGTCGATCATAAGTGAATGTGGATGCAAGTGTACAATGAATGTCTGGCTTGTTTAAGAACACAACAGAATTTTGTTTGCAGATTCAGAACTCCAGATGAAACGTAGATGCACTACCACGGCAGAGACAAAAGAACAATCAAAACAGTGAACAATCGTGATTCACCACCATCAAAGAAAGTGAAGATGGTCAAACCAGCAGAACAAAATCAATATTTTGATAAATTATCTCCCAACCGGACACAAATATTTGTGCAGAGACCAGAATTGAAGAAGGAAGAAAATCATCCTGTATCAGGACAAGCACGCCCACACATGTGTGTTGTTGCGATGACAAAAATCAAACAATTGAAGTATGTTTTGATGCCACATCCCCCTTATTCTCCTGATCTGGCACCCTCAGACTTTTATCTCTTCCCATAGCTTAAAAAAATTCCTTGGTGGAAAGAGATTTTCATCAGATGAAGATGTGAAAGCAGCAGGGGAGGAGAGGACTATTTGGCAAGCCTTTAGGAATCTGGGTTTCATGATGGGGTCATGGCGCTGGATGAAGTACATTGTTCTCAATGGAGACTATGTAGAAAAATAAAATCTAATTCATCAGGTAACTGTGTTTTTTCTTTGTCATTCTTAAAAGTCTTCAAACAACCCTCGTAGTTTGAAATCTTGATACGAATGCATAACTTTAGTGATAAAACAAGTTTTGAAAGTTACTGCATAGCCACCTGTTTCAAACTAAATTGATTTCTTTGTCACGACAGGTAATTAATACTTAGAACCGTGATTCTTAATTTTACAAATGCTGCAGACCTCTACAAATATCTTTTGTTGCCAAAGATCGCAGAAGTAAACAAAGTCCTATACACATCAATCAATGTTAATGAAGGCAGTGGTCATTCAAAATAAATCTGGCAACAAAAGCAGCAACAGTGGAAATACAGAACTAGATCTATACAATACTTTCACCATGTTTACTGCAGAAAACCATCCACATTATAAGTCCTAAAGTGCATCAAAAATTCATTTAAACTTGCTCATCAAGGCTTTTTTTTGTTATTATTTCATAATTTATTACAACTACTGTATTAATAATAATGAACAGTAAATCATAACCTAAAATTATTTTAGTGATATCAGGCTTAATACATTGACTTGTTTTATTGATGATGTGGACCTTCGTGAACTACATGAAGGGTTTTTCAGGGGTCTGTGAACTATAGGTTAAGTACTACTAACTTAGAACACGAATAAATACAGGTAACTGTTTTTGTTGTTGATCCATTAATTTTGGTGGCCGCTGCCCCCATCCTCATTGGAACTAACACCGGGGAATAGCAGACGACATGGGTGCAGGTAAGACAGATGACAACAGCACACTTAGTAATAGGCAGTGAACGAAAAAAGAAACAGAAGCATGCCAAATAACAGTGCAGAAAGTTTCAATGAGGATGTTGATGGTGACCACTGAAATTAATAGAACAACAACAAATACCAGTTTCGCGGATAAGTGAGTACATAAGTCCCCTTGCATTTATTTACTGCCGTGCCCCATTTCCAAAATTATGACTTAGAACATTAACTAACTAACTTAACATAACTAACCTATTAGAATTTTATGAATGAAATTAGGTATTAAAAAAATCTCTTACTCCTTCTTTGAATATGGGCTCCTTCTCCGAACTTGAAATGGCTTTTTCCAACACGGCCATTGCTTTATCCCATTTGTTGTAAAGACCCCATCCAGCAAGCTCATACGTCCTTCCGATGTCACATTTTTTCAGTGACCTTCCACCTGTGGCTAAAGTTTTCCCAATCAAATGCTGAGGATCTCTGAGGTCAAAGTGGTCATCAAAATATGGATTTCTAAGGAATTGCACCCTCACACGTACCTGATACGAAATAAATTTGCTAACAAGGATATTTGCATCATTTGGTCACCAATCTTGTAAAACTAAAGAGTGCACGCATAGCAGCATTTCATGATTACTTGGAAATGAATTTCTCCCTGCATGCAGAAGCATTAGCTACTTTCTTTTTGTTGAGTGATAAAGTTTGAACATTTCATTTTTCATTTTTCTGCTTTTAAAAATTCAACAAGTAATTTAATTTTCTGACAACACATAATTTAATTTTCTTAAATTTGATAATGCTCCTTCTCTGGTACAAATTCTCATCATCTCAATGCTACAAAGGTGTCTTGCTAAATTATTTTAACAATATCTACAGGTTTAAAAATCAAATATCATGGAGGCAACAATCAAGGTCCCTACAATCAGTTAACAAACAAAAACCTCTAAAATACAGTTACGACAGAACTTCATTCTAAATGCAGGAAAATATAAAATCAGGATTCTATTATTAAATTTAATTTTAATTTATTTTTCTCTTCCATCCTTATTTTATGTATACATTCTAAATACATTTACATATCATGGCTGGGATATATGCTTAACTCTTCATCTGTTTCTTGATTATTTTAGTTTTTAATTAAATTTGAATTGAAGAATTTTAAAAGTTAATATTGTGAAAAATTATTAGATTACAAGTGAACAACTAATATAAAAAAATGTACCACACAAAGTGCTGTGGGAAATTGTTTACTACCTGCTACATAGCAATTCTCCTACCTCTTCACCTGAATCTTCTTCTTCCGGACTCTCCTCTTCTTTCTCCCAGGGCTGTGGCTCTGGGTGAAGATGATACATATGGCAAGAGTAGAGAGAAAGATGTGTTGTGATTGGATGTTCCCAGTCTTCTTGTAGCATTTGGAGAATTCCAACCTTTGCTGCATCTGCAAGGTGAAAATGATTATTAAAATTAAGTCAAAATGCACATATTATGACAACACAAATATAACACAATAACATTTCATAGTTTTGAAAGATTATTGCAGGAAAATAAAACATCCAGTCAATTTTAAAGAAGATAAATTGAAGATTATAATTTTAAAGAAGATAAAGTGAAGATTATGGTTCAATCAAATATCTGTCTATATTTAGCCTCTTTGCCTTTTAAGCAAACACGAGATCTCCCTACCACTTTTGCAGTTTCCCCTATGAACATGCTACCGACAGAACAGAGTGGTTCTGTCACCCTGTGGACGAATATTCACTGATGATTGATATCATCTCGCTCCCCGTTGCTTAGACTCACTTCATGATAAATAAAAGTCATTAAGTACAACAAAGAACGATGATAACACCTGTTTTTAATTGTAAAAACTAGCACATAATATATCACAATAAAAACGTATTCATGTATACATTTACTCCATGTTCGTACATCCATATAACAAGGTCTTGTGGTCATGGTAACCCACACAGATTACAAACTTGGTTACCTTCTCTTTATAATTTGTATCCATCATCTTTCTCCCAGACTAAAAAAAAGAAAACAATAAAAATAAAAATTTGAACACTCCACAGACATATTTAATTACATAAATATCTATCGGGAGGTTTCCAATGTCGAGTATACCTCCTAAGTGTTCTGGGAGTATCTGTACCATCGTTGGACGGAGCAGAAGTAGTGTTTCTGCCTTCTGCCTGGACAAAAGGCGAAGAGTGTTACTGAACATCTGCGGAAGATAAACCATCACTCCAGCTTATGTCTTCTTTGGAAGAGTTGTCGCATCTATGACACATCCATCGAATGTGCACAATTTGAGTACCATCCAACATCTGTACTTCGTATAGACAAATAGCACCTATTCTGCGGTGTGCCACTCCCGGTGAAAAGGCAGTTCTCACAAATTTAGGGGATTGTACCCAGACTAAATCATTTTCTCTGTACTCTTCTTCTGGTTGCCTTCCCGGCTTCCTAGCCTTCAGAAATGGGAGCTTTATCACCTCGTATAATGTCTCCGCAACTATCCTCCATTGTCCACCAAGTTCTAGAGGTAAAAGCTAATACAGAAGCTGATGGAAGAGTTCTTTCTTCACCTAATCTTGAACTACACAACATCAGCAACAGTTCTGAAATTTTTATATCAAGTTGCAAGGGCATTAAGTGAGGATGTTGCTGAAGTATCTTGTAAAGATGATCCTTGACCGTTCTGACGTATCTCTCTGCCAACCCATTACTTGGACTGGGGTATGGGGGACTAGTCAAATGTTGTATGTCATACTGTTGACAGAAAGTCTGGAACTTAAGACTATTAAATGCAGGTCCACTGTCAAACGTCAATGTAGTATCCACCTTATAGTTTCAGAAGAATCGAGAGAATGCACGAGCCAAACATTCAAACAACGACTGGAAGCATCAACAATAATTAAGAATTTATGACCAGCTAAGAAGAAATTATCCACGTGTAGTCTTTCTCCTACAGAAGATGTGCTTTTCCATTTATTGTTCGGTCCCTTCCAAACCTTAGATTTGCAAGCCTGGCAGATATCACATTTCTGCATGAAAACAAATAAATCTCTGGACATTTTTGGCCACCAAAACTGTGAAGTGAGCATCTTTTTCATTGCATTTACTCCAGGATGATGTTTGTGGAATAGCTGTAATATAGTATTTCTAAGAGAACACGGAATTACTGGTTTGCCCATCGACATCACACAATTGGATTCATAGGAAAGAAACTGCCTTCTTTCATAAAAGGGTGCCAAACCTTCCTGTGCCAGTCCTAATGTTAATCGTTGAGGCCATCCATTCTGAATAAATGTAATTACTTGGTTGAGTAGAGAATCTTTACTCGTGTGTTTTGCTATTTCCTCTACTGAGATTGGTCCTCTTCTCTCGTCTATTTGCAAAACACTGAACAGCATCAATATCAATTGAAGAGTCTCTACTTAACATGTCCGCTACTGGAACTTTAGATGAGGATATAATGTTGTACTTGAATGCTGACAACAATAAAGACCAACGAACAAGTCTATTGGACGTATGTTTTAATACAGCTTTGTCTGGAGAAAATATGTATTTTATTGCAGTGGCATCAGATATTATGTCAAACTTCTGACCCAGTAGAAATTTATAAAACTTCTTGATACCAAATACTACACTCATTGCCTCACGTTCAACTTGAGCATATTTCTTCTCTGTTTCATTAAAGATAGAAGATGCACATGCAATAGTCTGCAGTTTACCATTAACTCGATGGCATAGATGAGCTCCACATCCATATGGTGATCCATCGAAAATAAGAACAATCTCTTTATTCGGATCAAATGGTACGATTGGTTCAATCTTCTTTATTCCCGAAATTATGTTGTGGAATTCATCTGAACAATCCTTTGACCAGTTAAATGTGACATTCTTCTTCAACAAATTAGTAATGTTAAATAATTTTGAGGCTAGGTTTCGAATAAATCTTTGACGAACATTTACCATACCCATAAATGATCTAACTTGAATCACATCCTTTGCTTCTGCATACTAAAGCTGTCTTAGGAGAGGGATTGATTCCTTTTTCACTTATTAAATATCCCAAATATTCAACATGTTGAGAAACAAAGATATATTCCTCTAAATTAGCTTTCAAATTGTGTGCTTGTAGTCTAGAGAGCACTAAACAAGATCTCTCGTAACATTCATTTTTCGTTCTTCCACCAATTATGACATGTTGAAGTAGAAAGCAACTCCTGGTGTTTCTCCAAGGATCTTTGCCAATGTCATTTGAAAAATATCTCCACTTATAGATATACCAATGCATAACCTTTAGATTCTAAATAAACAAATATGTGTGTTGACAATCGTAAGTTTCTGTGCTGAGTCTGATAACAGTAACTGAAGATAAGCCATCTTCAAATCAATGACTGAAAAATATGTACATCTGACAAGTTTAATGAAAATATCATCAGGCGTGCTGCAATAAAACTTTACATTCTCTGTCATTTTATTAATCGTAGAGGAATAGTCAACACATAATCTCAGCGAACCGTCCTTCTTCATTATTGTAACTAGTGGTGAAGCCCAATCCGAGTACGCAATTGGTTCCCACAATCCTGATTTAACTAATGCTCAGATTCGACTTTGGAACGTAAACCATAGGGAATATCATAAGCTTTTCTGAAGACAGCAACAGCTCCTCGTTTCAATGGAATGTCCGCTTTGAATGGTGTTATTGGCTTGGACATATCTCCGTCAAATAGTGAACTAAAATCTTGTTTGATTTGTATGCGTAATTCATCTGGCTTATCTAACTGTGTCGGGTTCATCTTATAACTCTGATAACTACTGATTAATTGATTTCTACACAAAGGATCAAATACATTCCACCACGATTGTCCGATTAAACGATTTTGTAGTTTTTCTGAACAAACGATAATTGGTAGGTGGTAAGTGCTGCCACCATACTCGACATCTAGGAATGCTTGACTGCAAACAGATAACATATTATTGCCTACACCTTTAATCATGATATTAGTAGTCTGAATAGGTATATTTGGAAAACATTTGTTGTACAAATCTGAATTAAAAGGCGTAACAGCCGATCCTGTATAATACAGCCATTAATGTTCAAATTTACCAAATAAGGCTTTGCAGTAACTACATGTACAGTGTTAGAAGATGAGTTACGATTGTTAGGACAAGGCCTAACCGGACCTAAATGATATAACAATAAAACATCTATGTTGCTTTGCGTTTTCTCTAATAACGAGTTATCATTACAAGCATTATCCTTTTGTAATAAGAAATCAAAAATTTTTTTCAATATTTTTATAAAACATATTTCTTTCATATAAATTGTAGAATTGTTTCCTGATATTTTCTTGTGAATACATTATAATCAGGGCTGAGCCGATACCGATACAGCCAGTGATATCGGTAAGTATTGGTTGAATTAGCTTCACAGATACCATCCGATACTAATGATCTTGATTGGCTAGAAAAACGGCCAAGAGAAACAACTCATTTGTCCTTTTCAAAGGTTTATTCACCCTTCCTTGTGACTTGGGTTCCAACACAAGAAGTTCCATGTAGATTTCAGAGAAATGTTGTACCCTTCTGGGAAGAAGATGACAAGATCAAAGGCAGGACTAAAGTGCTGCAACCAAACGTGACACTGAAGGTATGTAATCGCCTTGTGGTCAACGCTATGTGGAAATAGAAGAAGCAAATGATATCCAATTCTTGCTCACAAAGCTGTGGGGTAAGAATGTGGATGCTTTCAAAACCAGCATTATCATCATGCTGGGCTGATTCTGGAGTTATTGGGAAAGGGATGAATGTTACTGTAGGGAGGAAGGGTTGTGGAGTCCAACCCTTCTGTGTAAGTCTTTTGTGTGACTTCTGGCCAGTACCAACACTGCAGCGACTTGTTTCTATTGCAAATGACAGAGGGCATAAACAGAGCCAGCGAAATGAGTATTGTTATATATCTGTATTTGTATATATTTTTACGTCATTTTTCTCCCACTCCAGGTCAACCCAAACAAAGGAATGATGTTTACATGAAATTGATGCAGTAATAATCCACCCATATTTCAATGTAACTGCAACACTTTAAAAAGGCTGCCATATATCAATTTTTTTTTATTTTTTTTTTTTGTATCGTCTTGGTTTAGAAAGAAGTTTACATAAAATGTCGGAAGACATTTGAAAGTGGAATAATGCTACATGAGAATAATTTGGAAGTTATTTAATGTCATTAATGGAATGATGTGATGAGTCGTTATGACTCAGAAACTAACCTTTGTTATTTTAAAATGGTATTATACAAGTATCGGCATCGGCAAATGGTGATTATTGGTTCAGCCTTAATTATAATATTTATAACTATTCATTTTGTTTACATTAACTATATTCTTGAAGTGGATGGAAAATAAGTTGTCTGTTTTAGCACATAAATGTTATGCATTGATTCATAGATGGGATTAGATGGAATTGATGAAAGGACATGGACAAAGGAAAACCCATGCCCATGCTAAGACATGGACACACAACTTATGTTGGTTAGTTCTCATGAGTTGACTCGGCCACCAAATCAGTGAGTAAAACTCTATATACGTACAATAACAACATCAAATTAAATAAATAATATATAGTATCACATGAACACATTGTAATTTACCTCTGTAATTATTATTCTTTAAGAATGTGTCAATGAGGAGATTTGCACAATAATAGTCTGGGAATATTCCATAATTCAGTCTGTCATTGAGTATTCTCATCAGATCATCTGTGTAATCCAGATTCAGCATAGTTCGTATCACAGCATGAGGAGTGGAAGGCAGCATTTTCCCTGTGTTTTCACTCACCCTCAGCCGGTGCAATAGGTCATCCAATTCATCCATGTGGGTAAGGTCAGTTACTGCATTTGCAAACTGTAATTCAGTAAAAAACATAAACTTTGTAATCTGTGACTGTGAATTGTCGTATGCAAAACCTAATGAAAATCATTTTGAACAGTCTTGAAACAATTTTGCAATAGGCTGTAAGTATGTATCAGTATCAGAAAGTAACAGTTGAAATTTATTTACCGGTACCTGCCAATACTTTCCTGGCATTCTGGTCTTTCACAGACTCCGCAAAAATGACGTAGAAGCCTAATTATCCTGAAAATTTTGCAAAATTCAAAGTTTCTCTTTATTTTGCACCAGTTTTGTGTGAAAAAACTGAATTTTGTGATAACGTAACATGTACTTTCATATTTTCATGTAAATCATTTAAAGTTTCATTTAAAGTAAAAATCCTGATAAGTTGATGCATACATTATACACTAGTATTAATCTATATTTTGAACAACTTTTAATTATTACAATTTCCAAGCATCAGTGGGAATTGGTTAGAGTATCGTCATCGGTATTGGTTCAACCCTAGTTTGCAACTAAAATAAGCAAGGAACAAATATTCAATGCAGTTGTGTAGAGGACTGTTTAATTTTTGCATTCTAGCTGTGAATTTATCAGTTAACTTATATATAAGTAAGGGAAGGTATCAAGTTACATCTATATTAATATATTAATAGAGGTATCATCCTCAGTCAGTGATATTAAACTTGCTGGCGAGATTGCAAGTCCACCACTCAATATGCTCAGCCACTGAGGTGGTTATTTCATTTTCTTACACTCATGGAAACTGTAATACACTTCTTACCCATTCATTCAAATAATCTTGATTTACAATTAACATCTAACTTAATATTCTCTATTCACCACTTTCCCAAGTCTAGTTATTAAAAGAGTTCAAAATTGGACCTGCTAAGTCATTGAATATGCATTCATGCAGTGCCATTGAAATTTTATGAAATCAATTTTCGATTTTAATTACTGTAATCTCTTCTTTAGTTACAGTCTCAACCAGTACATGTGTGTGAACAACTGGTTTTAGTTAAGGGTCTCTAAATCCTAAATTTGCAAAATTTCAGAAAAAAGTACCAAATGCTGGATTCAATTCTTGTTGTCTGAATTCAAGTCTTGTATGCATTTTCTCTTATCAAAATTATAATTCAACATGTATAGTATACAATGATATTGAATACTCACCAAATCAATATCAATTGCACTTGGATTTCTTGTATCATTAATCTTACGATCCAGTTCATAATACATGTCATCTGAAAAGGAAACAATCAGCATTATTTAAAATCTCAAGGACAGCACTAAAAAACAGCAAACTCATTAAAGGGTACCATAAATATGCATAATAATAAACACTGTTCCACAAGCATGTATAAACATTGCATATGGGTTGATTGCAGAATAAAGACAATTAAAACAGCACACTATTTTTTTTGTGTTGTTCTGATTTTATGTAGCTTTTCTGCCCCTTTAGATTAATTGCAGCAGAGGAGAAGAATGATGTTTAGAATTGTATATGGTCTGACTTTCATACGCTGAATGTTTTTCACAAGGTGTACACAGGGCCGGCTCTACCGTACGTGCAACAACGTGCATTTGTACGGGGCGGTAAAATGCATAAAAAATAGAAGCTGCATTATTTGAGGAAGTATGGTCTTCTTGGGGTGGAGATAATTCAAATAAAATCTATTTGCATATGCAATATAAAGCAGAAACAGATAAGAAAAGCAAAGAGTAACTGCGAAAGAATGCGGTGCTGAAAGTTTATATTAGTTGTCCTCTTACAAAAGCAGCTATTATTTTTTTGTCTGTGAAAAAGGTGAGTGTGCGGTGCCAAGTTACAATGCTATCTATTGTTTGATCACGCACCAGTCTGCCGTCCCCGCCCCCTTTTATCGAGGTTTGAGTCAAACTGACGTGTCGCATTCGGTGGTCGGAAATGTATTGTTCTTTGACGTGTTGATTGCGAAAGGTGGTGATGATAGGTATTGCCGAATCATGTAAGATGGAATAGTAAGTACAAATATCCGCTGTTTTTGTCGTTGCTGGTTGCACCTCATTTACGATCTTGATGGTGTAATGATATTGCAGTTACTGTATGTCGTGTGTGAGAACGTGCGCACGTTTGAGTGTGACAGTGTATTGAGAGACGACTTATATATTTGTGCTGTCATTAAAACAACTGGTTTGTCAAGTCATCGTAAGAGATTTAAAAATTATTTGTTGCATTTGTAATTGTAAACTAAGGTATGTCTGATAAAAGGAAAAAAGTGGATTTTTTTTTCTTTCTCATTATTGATGTTGCAGTGAATTCTATTCAAGAAAGATTTCAACAACTGAAAGTTCACATTTCTCATTTTTATGTAATATAGCTAAATTAAAAAACTATGGACACAAGTGAGATTTTAAGAAAATGTTAAAAATTGGAGAAACGTTTAACACATGAGGAACACCGAGACATTGATGCCACTGAGTTATGCGATGAACTGAAGGTACTTCAGTGTTGCACTACATTATTGACAATTGTTTCGCTCCAAATGTAGCTGTAGCTTTCAGAATGCTGCTTACTCTGCCGGTAACAGTTGCAAGTAGTAACAGGTGAAAGTAGTTTTCGAAACTGAAGCTAATTAAAACTTATTTACGTTCCACAAAGGGCAAATCACAGTTAGAAGGACTTGCCATGATCTCAATTGAACATGAAATTGGCCAAAAATTAGACTATGGTTCTGTTAATCACGACTTTGCAAATAGAAAAGCTAGTAGAGTTCATTTGTAAGCTTTCCAACTTAAGGGGGGAAAAGGTACAAAGTGAATAGTGTAATCATGAAGAAATCGTGGTTTACGAGGCATACATAATTTTACATATATAGTTTATTGTAAACAGTGATGAAGTGAAGATATGTTACTTCATGTACAGTATAAATAGTCATGAAGAATAGTGAAACAAAACAGAAGAGCTGAGAGTTCTGCACGTCGGCAGAAACTATGGTGAGTAAATGCAACAGATATTTTATTATTATTAGGCTTATATACCGTATTTTTTTTATAAATAACTTATCTTCTTACATTATATATTACTTCATTTTATTACATTATATATTACTTTATTTTATTACATTATATATTACTTCATTTTATTATGTTAAAAATTGGTTATACCATGTGAAATTGCCACGGATAACAAGCTTAGTTGTTCATACATTACGTTTTCTTTGTACATATATTGGGGTGGTGGCGGCAAGTAAAATTGCTCGGGTTGGCAAAATTCCTAGGGCCAGGGCTGGGTGTACACAATACAATGTTAAATAAACTTGTGAGACTCTGAGAACATAATGTAGGCTCTTGCAGGTCATAGAAATGATTAATCTTTAAGATATTTTAATCACACAGTAGGTTGTGAAAATTATCATGCTTTAGTTTTTATGTTAAAAAAACATTGTACACAAAAGTGCAGCATTGAGGGCTTCTTAATATGGATTGTGAAGTGAAAGATGTAGTGAAATTGAAACTTAAGTGAATATAGGCCTCATCTTCATGTTAAAATGTAGTCCATCTTACCTATCTATATTTTCCCATCTGATAGCACTGGATTTTCCCATTGCATGTGGTAAGTTTTAAAAGTGTGGCAGCAGTTTTGAAACAAAGTTGTAAGGTGTATCATATATCCACATAAAGGTGACGTTTCGGAGAATACATCAATATATTACACCTTATGTAAGAATAACTGGAGTAACGAAATCATGCATTTTTAAAGAAAATCGAGTCATTTCTGACGCTCATATGCTGTGATGCTGCTGCAATGGCAGATGGGAGTTCAGCAGCCTCATGTGACTACAGCAGATCCATCCATTGGCTGCTGTTCCAGATTGGAATCAGAATCCAGTCGAATTAAACATATGCTGAAATTACTGCAATTATATCCTTAAGCTGACAACATTGCATAGCATACAACCACTCTATTTTTAACACTATTCATATTATCAGAAAGAAAAAGGTACAAGGGACTTGATGTATTTCAATACACAAGAATGACCAAAACACATTTAGAAAGTTTCAAAATTTCAAATATCTCGGAAATTATTTTCAACTACCACTTACTTAGGTTTAATTTCTGAAGAATAGGATTTTGCAAACGTTTCTCCCATACCTCTTGACATCTGTAGGCTTCAGATAAGAAATTTCTTCCTGAATGGACGAGAGAGAAAATAACATGTTAATCACAGCAAGTTGTAAAAAATTAGTCAAGTACTGCAGTTTCTTGAAGAGAAATAAAGAAAGTAAAGCAGTGCTCAACATTTCCAACCAAGTAGCAACTACAAACAGATCTCAGGGGAGGAGGGGTATATCTTAACAAATATGTTCATGAAGTTTCTTTGTAAAATTACATACTGTATTTCTTCCAATTCAAGATACTATTGAATGTAAGATGCACCTTATTTATTGCTTCAACTTTTGAAAAAAAATAATTTTCAATTTAAGGTGCACAGATGCACATAATACACCACTTTATTAGAAAAATACTGTAGTATTACATTTACCATTAGTATTTACATTTACCATTGGAACAATAACAGCACATTCATTATTGATCCGTCTCTTTTCCAAATTTTGCAAACGTTTCTCCCATACCTCTTGACATCTGTAGGCTTCAGATAAGAAATGGAAGTGGCCGCGGTGGCTCAGTCGGTAACGCGTCTGACTACCATGCTCAAGGTCCCGGGTTCGATCCCCGGGCGGTTCAAATCCGGGAACTTTTCTAACGGTGAAAGCGGCCCCGGCGCCCACCCAGCGTTGAATAACATGGGTACCTGGGGGAAACCCTGGGGGGTAAAGGCGGTCAGGGGCATGATGCTGATCACATCACCCTCACTCACGACCGGATCAAGTAAGTATGGGGCATTACCCCCACACCCCCTATACGCCTTCATGGCATGGTGCTATGCACAGGGGAAAACTTTACCTTTTTTTTTTTTTTTTACCTTTTCCAATATCACTACTGGTACTTTTAACATCGTTAGAATATCTGATTTGGGGAAGAGGTCAATCAACTTCACGGTTTCCAAATTCCTCAGCAGACAAAATACTTTTACGTTAAACGACATTATTCAAAATATGTAATGGTAAGGATATATGCTCACTTATTAAATTTAACACAATTGCATTCAAATTAGGATAAAAATATTCAACAATTTCTTCTGATTGTGAGATATACATTTAAGCCACATAATTACATATGTGACTGAATTGTTTATAAAAATCTGCCACGGTGGCTCAGTCGATAACGCATCTGACTAACATGCTAAAGGTCTCGGGTTCGATCCCCGGCCCGTTCAAATCTGGGAACTTTTCTAACGTTGGAAGCGGCCCCGGTGCCCACCCAGCGTCGAATGACATGGGTACCTGGGGGAAACCCTGGGGGGTAAAGGTGGTCAGGGGCGTGATGCTGATCACATCACCTCCCATTCACAACCGGATCAAGAAAGTGTGGGGTGTTACCCCCAAACCCCCTATATGCCTTCATGGTGTGGTGCTAAAGCACAATGGAACACTTTACCTTTCCTCTTTACCTATCAAAACTAGATAGTTTCACACTGGACCTACCACCACGTCAAATATTTTATTTAATATCAATGTAATTGCCCTGAAAATTGAGTTACATGTAGGTGCAAATTAAATTCATTTGCACATGATAGTGTATAGTACTGATGAGGGTAACGGTTCCGAATGTTTAATGATTTTGTCAAAGATTCATAGGAGAAAGATGGAAGTATTGTAGGAATGCCTGTTAAGTAAATTTAAACCTTGGTGAAATTAATTACCACTGCTTGGAGTTCTGAAAAGTCCTATTCATCGGCAAAAAGATTAGAAGATACCTTACGCCAGGGGTTCCCAAACTTTTTCGTTTCACAGTGCCCTTAGTGTTTCAAGATTTTGCCGGATTGCCAAGTCAAAATGTATGCCTATCTAATACTTGCAATGCTCAATTAGTGTGGCTAGGTTGCTTACCTTAAGTTGAAAAATAAACACATATTTCAAATTCAGAAACATTTTATGTGTAAAAAGTACTAAAAAAAATAAGTTTGGAACAATCATATCTAAAAACCATGTGTAGACTAAGAAGTAAGCGTCATTTCAGTGAAACTATTGGAACATAATGCAGCGTTTCTGTAAGCCAGCCGTGGCGCAGTGCACACTTTGGGAACCACTGTGTAATATATCAGTTTCCCCTCCACAAGGCATTCCACAGACATACGCCGACAGGAAGCTCAAATGTGTGTCGTGCTTGAGACCAGCACAAACATGATGAGATGATGAAAGCATTTAGGGAAATTATTGTAATGCTAAGAGTTTTTTTCTTTCTAAAACTGGCCTGCCTAACCTAACGACGAAATCCCTTCGCACCACTCACGTGACATAAATGACAGCAGCAGACCACAACCAAGACGACAGACAGTCGTCGCCAGCCGTGGCGCAGTGCACACTTTGGGAACCACTGTGTAATATATCAGTTTCCCCTCCACAAGGCATTCCACAGACATACGCCGACAGGAAGCTCAAATGTGTGTCGTGCTTGAGACCAGCACAAACATGATGAGATGTTGAAAGCATTTAGGGAAATTATTGTAATGCTAAGAGTTTTTTTCTTTCTAAAACTGGCCTGCCTAACCTAACGACGAAATCCCTTCGCACCACTCACGTGACATAAATGACAGCAGCAGACCACAACCAAGACGACAGACAGTAAATGAATGGCTGGTTGGAAGAGAACCATATAGGAGTATACGGATGTGAAAAACCATTCTCAAGCAGAGGCGCAACTATGATTTTTTGTCTGGGGGGGGGGGGGGGAGTACCAGGATGAACATACCAATAATAATAATAATAATAATAGTCATAATATGGTAGTAGTAGTAGTGGTGGTGGTAGTACTAGTAGTAACAAATACGTTATTACACTCGTAAATTATGCAAAAAGGGGGTAGAAGTTGATGCTAAAGCATTTGTGTTCGAACAAACGATATGAATTATTTTTTCAACACATTCAATTTCACATTAATAATGGAAAACAAACACACAAACTATTTTTGAAAGACAGAAAATGCTTGATAAATGCATTCCAAATATAATTCTTTTTTACATTAACATGTATAACTTTCATGCACGATATATGTTTCACATATATGCAACATGGAGAGACATGGACACTAAATTGTGTACATATTCAAAAGTTTCTTTAATAGGCCTACATATTATATACAACATATATTATGTAAATACATTACACAACAAATTAATCTATCTCACAATAAACCAACAGCAAAAGTTATATAAATTGTCTTTCAAATGTGCACGCTCCCTTTCCTTAAAACAATTGTCCATGCATTTAAAAGAAAATCAATTAAGACAAGTGTTATTTCTCTGTCGGCAAATTTACAATGCATTACAGAGAACATCGCTCGCAAGAAGATTTTTGCATACAATTTTTTTGCAGGCTGAAATCAATATTGATTTAATAGGACGCAAATAATCTCACAGGATGCCAATGCCTTCTCTTTTACAACTTTTGTGCCTCCCCAGTGGTATAGTGGTAATATCGTCGTCTTGTAATCAAGATGTCCCGAGTTCAATACCCGGTGGAGGCACATGACACAGTGGTTCGGATCCTACTTTAAACTGTAGGTCCAGTCCCGATTAGCCTTTCTGTGCATAAAGTGGACTTAAAACCAAAAATCAATCAATCAATCTTACAACTTATTTTCATTTAGACTGTTCAGTGCCCAGGGCTGACTCCAGCTACCCCCTAGCTATGGTCCTGAACTTGATAAGAGTGAGAAAAGGAGGCAATGCAAGCGAAACGAGCAAAAAATTTTTACGAAAAGTATTTTTATTTGCATTAAATTTGAAGTTGTGGGCGGTAATTTCCCCCTGCAGGTACACTCGGCCGTCAATGTTTGCCCCCCTAGAACTTATTTCAGTCCAAGGTTGGGGGGCAATGTCCCCCCTGTGGTTGCGCAACTGTTCTCAAGGAAACATGCACTAAGTAATCGATTGTTTTATGGTTCTTTTTAAATTCTCCTAGCAGGAAGACTAATTATCGTAGAATTTTGGCAATCACTGTCACACGAAATTAGAACCTTCCTTAAAGTAATGAGCACTGTTTGGATTTCGCAAAAAAGTTATTTATGTTGGAAAAAAACAACTTATAAATTATTTTATACAAGCATGCGCGCCTCCCATGGACAATGTATTTTCCGGGTAACACTTGCATCTCCAAACAACGCATTTCTTCATTTTTACAGGAGAAACTACTTACGGAAATGAGTTTCTGTAGCATTCTAAAAGTTCGTGGAGGTATTTTCTGTCATCGTTGAATCTGTTCGACCGGTAATTCATGCATTTTTGAAGAGAAATATATCTGCAATGCAGAATTGCCGTTGCTTTTGTTAGCTTCCTCTACGTAGATGACGTAGCCTCCTGCAGTGTTTCCAACCACACCATTGTTTCGCCAGAAGATGGTGAAACGAAATATACATTCCTGATCCGAAATTTTAACTATGTTTGCCTAACCTAACCTTGCCGTGAATGGTTTGTGGGGCTATGGGTGAATGATTTTTGGGGCTATGCAGTAATGGTGTGTGGGGCATTTTTCGGTTATAACCCCAAATTTTAACTATGTTTACCTAACCTAACTGTACCTAACCTAACCTTACCGTGAATGGGGTAACAGTTCGTTATATCGGAGACACATTTCTTCATTTTTACACAACAAACTACTTACGGAAATGAGTTTCTCTAACATTCGTCGAGGTATTTTCTTTCATCGTGGAATCTATTTGAACGGGGAATCATGTATTTTACAAGAGAAATATGTCACCGACACACAATTGCCATTGCTTTCCTATGTGAACCAGATGCTCCATACGTTTCATGACGTAACCTCCTGTCAGTGTTTCCAACTCCCCCTTTTTTTAAAATTATGCTTGCCTAACCTAATCAAACCTAACCTTATCGGAAATGGTTTGTGGGGCTATCCGTCAGCATTGGTAACACTGCATCCCGAAATTGGTAGTCAACGTGTGACCACCATATTGTGTGCTAAGGAAGCGAAAGAAGGAATAACAAAAACTACTCTCTATGTGTGTTTGTTTTCATGCAAAAAGCATAATGGCACCTTGAACTATGTTCCGCAATACACAATTCGGTAAATATGTGATATCGCCCGAACGAATTTCTTCAAATTTACAGGAGAAACTACTTACTGAAATCAGTTTTTGTAGCATTGTCGAAGTTCTTTGAGGTATTTTCTTTCGCGGAAGCTGAAAACTTCACCATAGAATGTTGCAGAACAAGAAATAATCACTTTTTATGTAAGGAACTTGCATTTTCTGACATTATGCCGTTGTTTCCATTATGTACCTGCAGATGGCGCAAGCGTTGAAAGTCACGGGGTCTTGCCAGTGTTTTAAAACGTGCCTTTTTCTTACGAGATTTTTTTTTTTTTTAACTATGCTTACCTAACCCAACCTTGCCGGAAATGGTCCGTGGGGCTATGGTGAATGTTTTTTGGGGCTATTGAGAATATTTTTGGGGGCTATCCGTCAATGGTTTGTGATGACATAATGAACACGAAAGTAGGTATTTTTAGGTGAAGAAGGTTGGAACACTGCATACACATTCCAAATTTACAAAACACAAGCACGATGCGTGATGATCCATGGCGAGTGCACGCCATATTGTCTGTTACCCAAGCGGAACAAGGACAAATAATGACTCGTAATATGAAAAGTTGACACTATTTTATGGAAAAAGGAATAACTTCACCTTAAAGAATCTTCCGCAATGCAGAATAGGTAAGTATCAATGCTAAAATGGTAAATGCTTACTATCCTTCGGACACCTGTGGGGCTATGCGTCAATGGTTTGTGGGGCTATGCGAGAATGGTGTGTGGGGCTACAAATATTTTTTTCGAAACCAATTTTTAACTATTGTAACCTATGCGTGGCCCTACCTAACCTAACCTTACCGGAAATAGTTCGTGGGGCTATGTACGAAATCTGTCCAAAGGATAGTAAACAAGTACCGCTAAAATTAACGAAATAATCGAGTGAGAGGTGTTCGGGCGATATCGCATATTTACCACCAATTTTTCACTATTGTAACCTATACGTGACCTACCTAACCTAACCTTACCGGAAATGGTTCGTGGGGCTATGTATGAATGGTTCGTGGGGCTATGCGTCAATGGTTTGTGGGGCTACGTAGGTATTTTTGGGTGCAGTGGGGTGGAAACACTGCATGCCGAGTACGATAGTGAAACTGTGACCGACATTTTGCGTGTTACCGAAGGCAAAACGAAACTAAGAAAACTTACTCGATATGTCGCAAATGGAGCTTATTTCCGTGAAATAATCGAAATGCCACCTTCAGCAATGTTTCTCAATGGAGAATACGTAAGTACGAATATTCAAATTAAATGAACTAGCAAATTTCAGCCGTTTGTCCGATACGAGAAATTTACCAAGTCCTCCCAGTTCGCGAAATGGTACTTGCACGAAACATGTTTTTTTTAATGTAGCTATATTCTTCTACGAAAATTTTCTAGCTGTGAACCAAACACAATATAAAAATCTTTTGGTTAACAATATAGACTTACTAATTACTAAACTTCCAACACATCTCTTCAAAACATAACGCGAGAACGAATACATTTCTCCTTCATTATCAGTTGCAGGCACGGGTCAATAATAGTGCTGTACAAAATACGAAGTCTTTCAATTTTGCTCAACGACTATGCTGTAAATATTACAAATACATTATATTCTTTTTTAAATGCAAATATCTCGGAATTATAATCTAATCTCTTCACACTCCGTATGCAGTTTATCTGTATACAGTCAAAGTCAACCAGTAACTATATTAGTTTTCTGAATGCAAAGTTTGTCAGAAACGACGAATGGAAAAGTATCGTCACAGTTATCGTCGTGACTGGTTTTGTAATCTGTGCTCTGCTGTACATAATCTGTAATACACCTTCCTTCACGATTCACGAAACAGCGAAACCGGTAAAGATAAGATGTTCGCACATGCGGTAAGGACTGAAATGTTTATACTTTCGCGTTGTGCAGCTAGTGGATATATCCGGTCAGGATTACAACAAGGTGAGGAAATCCCATGTCTTAATTTCGGAAAAGAAATCCTAGTAGCATGTAGATGACGGGTGGCCTAATCATGTTACCATGTACAGTGGATAAAAAAAATGAGCATGCGGCGGCCCAAATTTCGGTTGTTTAATTCCGAACTTATCCTTGGTTTGGACACACTGTACTTCTAACATAGATAGATTCGTAATCGTGTCTCTTCGCGAAGACTTTAAAATGGATAATCCATTATTAAAGTATCATCAGAGGTCGGTTTTAAATATTTAAATTCGCGGGTTCGAATCCCGGCCTGAGCATGGATGTTTACGAGTGTCCATTTATCAATTTCACTCATCCCCTTCGCAGAAAAGTGGCACAAGAGGCGAAGTAAAATAAAGCAAATCCATCAAATAAATAGTCAAACAATTATTTTACCATTTTATCTTACCTAAATCATATTTCCACAACCTTATTCTTCTATAATATTTCTTATTATGTTATTTATGTTTTCTGGTTATTTATTCGGTAAAATTTTGAAAGCCGGGAAACGGATTTCTTCAAATTTACAGGACAAAGTTCTTACGTAATTGAGTTTCTGTAGACTTGTGATAGGTCGTACAAGTGTTCTCTCTCATCAGTCAAGTTATTTCACCGTTCATTCATGTTTGTGAGTGTTAATGGAACCTAACCTAACAGGACTAACCAAACCTCATAGGCATACCTCGTCCCTGTGATGGTTCGTGAGGCTATCGTGAATTTTTGGGACTAAACATCAATGGTTTTTGGGGCTACACGTGGATGGTTGACGTTAGCCCCACGAACCATCACGGGGACGAGGTATGCCTACGCGGTTAAGTTATATTCCATTAGCACTCATTTTCACAGAAAAATTCCTACGGAAGGGGAAAAACAAGGAAGATTAATTATTTTCGTTGAAATAACTAAATCCCTTGTTAAACAATCTTTCGCAGTACAGAATAGGTAAGTACGAATGTCAACAATTACAAAATAAACGAGTTACAGAAGTTTCCAGTCTTTGAAAATTTTACCTAAACAGTAAATGTGTATTTGTATGTCAGTGTTGTTTTGAATTTCAAAAAATTTAGTTTTTGCTTACATTTCAGGAGTTCGAACACTGTTTAGCCAGGCAGCACTAGGAATTGAAAATTATGTTAAGACCCGGGAGAGAGTTCAAACCCAGTTCTTATCAATGGCAGAAAAGTTTCGCAACAAGATGAGTGAGTATGCAGAGGACAGCTCCAAAAACATGATTTTTACAGAGGACCTTAAGAATATGCTTCACATAGTCGAGTCCACAGATGAGGATATGGATTTAATAATGAGAATGATGAAAAGGTATGGTTATTATTACTGATGTTGAGGTTGGTTATGTGCTGTTCTGCATGAAATAGTAATTGTTATAGCCTTGATTCTTCATCAAAAGGAATAATAGAAAACAGAATTTTCAGGTTTTGTTGTGGAAATTGACATCTAATGGAAGCATTTAATACTTTTATTTTCATCACAATCTCTTCTGTAACAGTGTTTCTCTAATTACAGGTTCAGCCAACAGAACAAACAAGTGAGATTTGGGAGCTTTATTTTTGGTCCAGTTGTAATGAGGATGTTTCATTACCTCAACAAAGCAGATATTGCTCTTGAGGTTAGTGTTGAGTCTGTGATTTTTAGGAACTCATTCGGTTACTTCTTGCATTTTCTAAATCAGGGTGTGTACCAGTCAAGAATGTCAAGAAATGTTGCTTTTGGCCAATAATTTCACAGTATAGTGATTTTACATTGTACTGTGGTTTGATAAAATTGTATATTTGGAAATCTAAAATTGTATGGATTTGTGGTTAAAATTTTGGAGCGAATTTGCAATACCGGAACACTCCACGATTTTTGTAATATTTCGCATACTCACTAATTGAGGCCTCCTAATCACGAATTTGAAGTTAAAATTTGTGGGTCACGTGCAGAAATTGCAAAATAAGTGAAATTGAGTGGTCTGCGATCGGATTCTACCCTGGATTTCTCCACGAAAACAATGGTTATTGCAATATTTTGTTTTATAATGAAATGTATATATTCCTGATATTACTACGACCCCATATTTTAACTATGCTTCCCTAACCTAACCTAACCTAACCATGAATGGTTTGTGGGGCTTCCCTGTGCATTGTTCTACGACCCCAAATTTTAACTATGTTTGCCTGACCTTACCTTACCGGGAATGGTTCGTGGGGCTATTCATGAATAGTTTGTGGGCCAATTGCGATCACGGACCGATAAAAATGTTAGTTTCGTAGTACTGTAACGGCAAAATTTCCTCACTCAATTTAGCTTATTTTGCAATTTCTATACATGACCCCCAAATTTTAACTTCAAATTTGTGATCAGGAGGCCTCAATTAGTAAGTATGCGAAATATTACAAAAATCGAGGAGGGGTCTGGTATTGTAAATTCTTACCAAAATTTGTATGCTTTGTTTCTTCTATGCGTGAAGTTTTGTAAAAAATATTAGTCTAAATCTCTTGTTAAAGTATACCTTCAGTTTTCATCGTAACCGGCCTTGTGGTAGGGGATTTTCATTGAATAAAAATATCAATTTTCTTCATTTTGCAACTATACTTAAGTAGGGGTGATCAAATAAATGTTGAGAATGAAGAAGAAGAAAAAAGGCCACGAAAAATTCAAGAATTTTGCATGTTATTTTGGTAAATTTCCGTGGATGAGTTTAGTTCGTGCCTCACATAAATGGAACTCTTATCTGTGGGGTGAGGTGATGGAAATGTGTGTGTGTGATAACTGGGTCATCCATCTTCCTTGTGTAGATTTTGAAGTTGAAATTCCTAGCTGGGGGATACTTGATTGAGTTTAGAGATAGAAGTGGTGATTATACGGGGAATGCTTATGCAAATTATCCTAGCTGTTTTTCTGAAGAGGTTATCATCCCGCTGCGTTTCACCCTCCACACTTTGGGAGCTGAGCTTGTGTGTATGTAGGTGATATTTTTTCTGTCAGATTACATATTAAAGACGTCAGTATTCTATGGAAACGGGGTCATGCTAGCAGACAGGATGAAACCCCTCAATATTATCCCTTTCTCTTAATTCGTGCATAACTTTGCAGGGGGATGGGGGCAAATCCCCAGGTTTATTAAAATGTACACACATGCTTTGAAATGTAAAACCTTTTTATACGTTTGGAAACCTAAGGTATGCTGCTGCTTATCGTTACTTTAAAGACCTAAGTTTTATTCATATTTATATCCTGAGGTCCATCCTTTCCGGTACGCAGCGGACTAAAATTTTGTCTTCTGACATGAAAATTGGTACTATCGTAGTAACTCTGAATGTGATGCCTGGCCACAAGCATACAGAATTTTAAAAAAAATGCTATTTTTGAGGGCTGAAGCAGAAATGAAACGCCAAGGAAAGTTGTTCGCATTGACGTCCTCTGCACGCTGTGAAAGTTTCTCTAGTCCATAATGTCACCTTGTTGTTTAGCATCTCTTTTTTTTTTTTGCCACTTTTGGCTAATCATGACGATGAAGATAAATGACAAGATAAAATTCATGAAGTGACGCTCACAAAGAACACCCATGCCAAATCTGGGATTCGAACCCGGGAGCCCTGGTGTTGTAGCATGCTGTAATAACAACTAACACGGAGGGTGGAGACTGTATATGTGTATATACATGTAATTACTCCATAAAGTGTTATGCAGTCTTCACACATTGGTATTGTAAAATTATGAACATTCCATTTGGTTTTAGAAAATATCGTAGGGGACATTAATTTAGAAAATATATAGAATACAATGAAGGCAAAAATCGTATAGTTTACTTTTCATGCTCACAATCTCTCGCCTTTTGTGTGTCAAAGTCTTCAGTCACGTTATCGAAGTCAAATTTTGACACGTGGTGACTGTGGTGAGTGCTCTTAAAGATACATGTTGGTTCTCAAATCAGGGCCACCCGCAGGAGCCATTCTCAGGAGGACAGCAGCGGTCAGTGGGAGGAATGTGGGGTAACATTATCACTCCCGGTTAAGGAAATTCTCAAGAAAGCATTCCACACTAGGATAATTTGCATAGACATCCCCCAACCCATTGGATATTGGGCAATCTTGTCTCAAATACGTCTTGATTGATTTCAAAGAACAGAAGCCCCTTTCGCCACTCACTACTTTTATCGATGTTGTTAGACGATTTTTTTCTTTATTTTAAACTGCAAATGAATTATTTGATTAAAGCCACTTGCACTACTGCTTCAAACGATAATGACTTGAAACTTGTTAGCCCAGTGGCATAGTGGTAAAATCTGTAAACGTTCCTTCTCTAGGAGGGGTTTTGAGGAATGAAAATAAAGGATCTCCAGATCTTTATTTCGATTTCAGCTGTGGATGTGTTTCACACAAGAGGGAATATCGACCCAGGACAACTTTCCCTGTCACAGTCAGTTCTCTTCTTTTCTCAATTTAACACATCGTAAAACCCAAGTGCATGAGCCCAAACATGTGTACCCTAAAATTTGGGGTCTCCGTTTCACAGTGAATCACGTTATAGTTTCTGTACTCTCTCGGGCAATAGTTTATGGCAGGAAATCAGTTGAACGTTGTGGTCACACAAGAAATTCAACTGTGTTCCGTGGGACACAGCAGGCTTGCACCTTGCAGTCCACGTTTGACCATTCTGTTTCCTTTTTTCTGTACTTCGTAAGCTTATTTGAATCAAACTATCGCTAATATAGGTTTATCTTCTTTTCTTACGCAATCACGTTTGCACAAAAAATGAATGCAAATGAAAAATTCAATAGTACTTCTTTTGGAAGTGCGGTGACATGCATCGCTCACCCCTAACAGCAGGGGGATGTGGATTTTTATGTTCTTAGAAACAAACAAGAAAAAAAAAAAAGATAATCTGTGTGTGATTTGTTTCAGAAGAAGCTTTTTAACAAACACTGTATAAGGTTGTTCCTTAACTGGAAAACTGCAAAGTTCCGCAAGCCTGAATTCAGTTGGTGAAAAGATCTTGCCACACAGCATTGCTTAGGTATCATCAGCTTTTGTGGTTGTTTACTTAGATTTAGGCAGAATTCGGGCAGATGGATCTAGTAAAAATCGCTACTTTGCCACTGGCAACACTGCAACCAAACCACTGTTTGAAGGAGAATTAGACAGAAAAGAGAGATATTGTTCAGAAGGGGATTTAGAATAGGGTGGACAGATTTCCAAAATGCAATAAAAGACAGACTGGTTGCAAGCTGGTACAATTCGACAATATATTTAGGTATATTTTTCTATTTATTTCCTTACATCATACTAGTTAGTGACAAGTGTCCAGTTTTATTGAAATAAAAATGTTACACATTAGAAGTACTTATTTATTTATCACATAGGTATTTAAAACAAAAGTAATATCATACATTTGGAAACTGAAGGAACACACTAGCTTGTAGGGATGGGACCGATTAATCGGTACTCTGTCGGTATCGGCCGATACAGGCATATCGGTTTATTGGTAAAATTGCCGATTATTTTAATGATCCGATATATCGATAAATATCTTATAATTTAGTGCAAAATTCTGCCATTTTGTTGCAATTTTTATGGATAATCTCGATGCCTTAATTTTTAAAAAAGTAATTGTCTAAATATTCAACTTCTTTTGCATTGCAGTCACCTCGAAAGACACATTTATTAAGGAGATCACCATTTCTAATTTTATATCTGATCGGTATCGGTAAATGTTATATCGGTATTTCTTATCGGCCCATACCTACTAGCTTGTAGCTGCTAGAATCCAGAAGAAAAACTCTCTGCTAACTGGTGGAATCTACATGAAAATGTAATTTTCAAGTTCCAAGCGAGATAGCAAACATAAAAATCTGGAATGTATTGCTATCTGTACAAAGTTCACATTCAGTTAAAGGCAAAATTTTTTTTTTTTTCAAACATCAAAATCTGGAATATATTGCTATCTGTACAAAGTTCTTCATATTCAGTTAAAGGCAAAAATGTTTTTTTAAGATTTTTTTTTATTGGGTCATGTGGCATCTCGTTAGGCTAGAAGCATGACTTTGAGCTGCCACTGCTCACATAACTGTCGGGTACTCTGTGCACCACAGAGGAAAAATCTTTATCGTACTTACCTTCTATTTCCAGTACTATAATGAAGATGTCACTTTCTTTCAGGCATTCAAAGACCCCGAGTTGGATGGATTTTTTGACCAACTCAATAGTTTCCAGATTCTTCTAGATCTGCTCTACAGAAACGGGAGATACGATGACCTGTTGGATGTGTTTGAAGTAATCAAGGAGAAGCAACTACAAGGAACAAAGTATCCCAAGAATTCTGTGGTGCTGGCTGTAGCAGCTTGCTACAAAAAGGTTAGGTTACTTTTTGTGAGAAGAGTATTCTAATGTACAATAATATCCTGCATGTTCAATTGAACACACAAATCATTATTGAAATCTCTTACTAGGGACGTTCAATATATACGTTTCCCGTGCTATGAAATATTGTATAAAGCAATGCCATTAAAAAGAAGCACATGGTTGACAAGTGCCATCCTTCGTCTACAAGGAACAACAATCGATTCGTTATCAGACGTGAAGGCGCATGCGCTCAAGTGCGAAAAGTAAATGCTTGTTCGGAAAACGTGGGCTCGCGTCATAAGGAGTTCAGAAGCATGGATGGTGCATGCGTGTTGGAAAGTTGGAGTAATGAAGAAGTTCGTTCTGTCATTCGATATGAATGGGCGTGTGCCCGTTGGATTCCTCATCACCTGAGTCGCGATAATCGACTGATGAGAATAGGCTGCAGCCTTGAAGGTTTAATGCGATACCAGCAAGATGGCAATGCATTCCTCATGCGCATTGTGACAGGGGATGGGACATTTGTCCATCATTACATTCCCGAATTCAAGAGAACATCCATGGAGTGGAAGCACAAACAGACTCCTGTGAAGAAGAAGTTCAAGACGGATCGATCAGCTGGGAAGGTGCTTGTGACCGTTTTCTGGGATGCTAAGGGCATTCTGCTTATGGACTTTTTGGAACGAGGAAGAACAATTAATGCTGACCGTTATTGTCAAACATTGGATAAACTGAAAAACGCAATTCAACATAAGCGACCAGGTCTCCTGTCAGCTGGTGTCATTCTTCTTGACGATAACGCTTGGCCCCACTCAGCAGTGCAAACACAACACAAAATAGAAGAATTGGGGTGGGTACAGCTGCCCCAGCCTCCATACAGCCCCGATTTAGTGCCGAGTGGTTTCCATCTTTTTCCAGTGTTAAAGTCTGAATTGCAAGGTTACCGTTCCGAAACAGATGACGAAGTGAGGCGGAATGTGAGATTAGTGCCCAATAGCCAGAGCCCTGATTTTCTTGCAAAGGGTATGGACAAATTGGTGCAACAGTGAGACAAATGCCTGAATCTCTATGGGGATTATGTGGAGAAGTGAGGAAGGATCCTCCTACACATGTATGTGTAGTTTTCTAATGTATCTTAAAAATAAAATTTTTTACATCATACGGAAACTTATATATTTAACGACCCACGTATGTTCAACTGAAAGTAATAATAACTCTATGTTGGGAGGTACTATCTATGTCATCAGTGTTTCAAATGCAACAGATTCTAGCATGGTAATCATTTCCCATACATCTAAAACAGAGTAAGTGTAAGAAACAACCAAACCAGGGTAAGTTTGGTAGAGAGACCGAGAGTCAAGTCTTCATTTTCACTTAAATGTATGCAAAAGTATGAATGTTGGTTTACATCTCAAAAAAGAAAGGAACTGCTTTGAATTTTCACTGTAATAATAGCAAATCTATATTCAAATCAATTAATTGTAAATTTTGCTAATTTGTATTATAGGTAGATAGGTATGATTGTCACAATGAAAGTAGGAGTAAAGTAATGAAGGTTTACAAAACAGACTATAAAGTAGGTAATTTAAAGTTTACTTGTAATCAGTGTACTTCGTAGAAGTAGCATAATCACTGTGCATACTACAGAATAATAAAATTAGACATTCACACAACCTTACATGGTATAGAAAGAAAAGAGAACATGATGGAATCTTGATTTTTACATTTTCCAGTGGACCAAGGTGAAAAAACAAACTGTAGGAAAATGTGAAATCCACAAATATAAAGTCATGGTTTTACTCTGTATGTACTCCAACAAGAGGATTCTGGCTCTGTACCGGCCACATCCTCATGCCACTAAACCTGGTGTTGACAGTGATCTGCCTGGCATTTCCCCACTCATTTTGCCTCTCCCAATGAATGGGAATTTCCTGCATCTTTCATACATTCATCTCTGACTGCTCTCTCAAGCGAAGAAACACCAATGGTCATATACCAGCAACGGTTTTTAGAACTTCGGTCATGGTACTCCAATTTTAACTTGTTTTGTATGGATGGGTCGAAATCTGTCGAATCAATTGGATGCACCTTTGTTTTGGACTTTGAAAGTTACAGCTATGCTTTACATCCTGTGGGTTCGATATACACGGCAGAACTTTATGCAGTCCTAAAGACCGTGGACTTTGCCGACGTTCATGCTTTTCAATGATCCCTTCCATGCACCAATTCCATCAGTATGCTCCAGAGTCTGAAATTGCTGACTTGGAAACATCCTGTAGTGTAGTGCAACCTTCGCCGGCTTGTGTCCTTATCTGCCAGTGCTGATGTTCGTTTCTGCTGGGTCCCTAATTACGTGGGCATACAGGTGAACGAAGCAGCCGATGCTGCCGCCATGTCTGCTGGTACATACGACGATGTTCTCGTCCACCTTATGCCAGCTAGGGACTTTCAGAATGTTTTTCATTGTTGCCTTGACACTTGGCAGGAAGAGTGGGATGCGTTAACGGGGAACATGCTTCACGCTATTAAGCCCACCATGGGTGTATAGTGTTCCTTGTCCAGTCCCTCTTGTCGAGAAAGGTTCTTCTTACTTGATTGCGTATTGGACACAGCCATCTAATGCATGATTACTCGTTGCAAGGGCTGGACCCTCCAATGTATCATGTTTGTAACATAATTTTAAGTATTCGGCACATTCTTGTTCGGCAGACTTTAAATCTTCCGAACCATTTGTGTTCCCTGTTGGGGATGACGATCAAATTTTATTAAATGTTTTTAGCTTTTTGCAAAGAGCCAGACTCTTCCACTGTCTGTGAGAAAGCTTTTCGTTTATTCTTACTTTTTAATGTGTTGTGTTTTTCGTGTGCACATTCCTTTACAACCTTGCACTTTTATTTTTTTCCCAAGGGACTTTTTACACCCTTTGTTTTAAATTTTTAAGTAAGAATTTTATTTCATGTTAAGGTGAATAAAAAACGCGGTTGACAATTAATTAGACCATTTTAGTACTCACGTACGTATTCTAATAAATAAGAATTGTAGATAAGGGGATTTTTCCCTGTGTATATTGAAGGGTGCAAAATGGCCTAAAGTGCCGAAGCACCAAAAGAAAAAAAATCAATCACTGTATGTACAGTCACAGTCCATTAGCTTTCAGTGGAATTGTTACAACCCAGAAGCATCCGTGACTCTACCACATATTCTTATACAGAGTGTCTCATAAGTAATAGCACAAACTGACACAGGTGAAAGTACACGATAATAAAAGCATCATTGCATTTTGCAAACACGGAGTGCTTTACTCCTTGCATGGTCCGAAGTTTGCTCTTCGTTTACAAAACAGAACATTTCCGAGAGGTGGTACGGCTTGTACCCACACATTCGCACACATTATTAGCATTTTACCAACTAGGACGACATTTACAAACAGTAAAGTCAGTGTTGGCTTGTAATCACACATTCGCGATTATCTTGAAAACTGCTTGTTTGCAGACCCATGTTTACAAAGACTTTTTTGCTTCTATTATCGTGTACTTTCACCTGTGTCAGTTTGCGCTATTACTTTTGAGACACCCTGTATTATTTATCAGCATCTCCACTAACCTGGAAATCTAGAAAACTTGGAAGAAATCTTTTGTGGATATTGTTTCACTTGCCAGGATTTGGGAATGAAAATACCCCCCCTTTTTTTTCTGGATAAATGATTTTCGATATTTTTGTGATCCCTGAAGTGGTACAATTTAATTACTAATTTGTGCTCTCTCATCATGGTGACAAGAGCAGCCCATAATGACCCTGATGTCTGATACTGTATGAGGTGCCAAGCTGGCATTCAGTTACGAAGTGTGGCAGCCCGTGGTACAGATGCAGAGATGGTGGAGGAGTGTTCATGGACCTCGTACTTCAGTGGATGCCAACACCATCAGAAACTGGCATTCTGCATCTGCAAGTGACTAACACAGATCATCATCATGTAATTGCAGTTCATGGTCTTGGCATCCACTGAAATATGAGGTCCTTGAACATCCTGCCAGCATCTCTGCATCTGTACCATGGGCTGCCACACTTACTTAAAGTAAAATAAAGTAAAGTATTCCCCTGTGCATAGCACCACGCCATGAAGGCGTATAGGGGGTGTGGGGGTAACGCCCCACACTTTCTTGATCCGGTTGTGAATGGGGGTGATGTGATCAGCATCACGCTCCTGACCGCCTTTACCCCCCAGGGTTTCCCCCCAGGTACCCATGTTATTCGACGCTGGGTAGGCGCCGGGGCCGCTTCCACCGTTAGAAAAGTTCCCGGGTTTGAACCGGCCGGGGATCGAACCCGGGACCTTGAGCATGGTAGTCAGACGCGTTACCGACTGAGCCACCACGGCCATGCCACACTTACTTAGTAACTGAATACCAGCTTGGCACCTCATACAGTATCAGACCATATTGTACCACTTCAGGGATCACAATACATATTGTTTCGTGTAAATGCGGCACTACAAGTATTTTTCAATAGGAGTTACTTTCCAGCCACCCCACACATAGTATATAGGCTGCACTTGCAAAACTAATGCTGAGGCAGTTCTGTACCAATACATCAGTATTGGTTAAAAAAAATTCTGTTGAGTCTGGTATCTTGTAGGGTGTGTAAAGTGTCCAAATTTTATGGTGTCTCCAAAGTGGTTTCCTTGATTTAATTTATTATTTTTAATTCAATTTAATTTTTAATATTTTAAAGGAAATTATTTTCCTGTAGTTTACGATTATTACAAGCAAAAGAAAACAGTTTTTCTTTGCGACGTTTCAGGAGAACACATGTTCCTTTCATCAGACATTTATTTTCATTTTGGCTAAAGATACAGTTATAACAATGGTTAGTAATTTTTTAAACAAAAAGAATCCGTTATTTAATGGATGTTGTCAATGTTACATTGTTGTAATATAGCAACTTAACTGTGAAAAAAGCAGTCTGTTTTATTTTTATTTCAGATTTTTTTAAAATTATGAATCCCAAATATCATCAGGTAATTCAAATTCATCATTGTTTTCACAAAGTGTATAGAATTATTTTCCTGCAAGCAATGTGTACATACAAGAAAAACTTTTAAAGGAAAACTGAAGTAAATTGATATGCATTGTAGCAAATTAATACATAGAAACGTTTCATATTTTCAGAATACACCAGAAAGTTATAAGTATTCCATGGATTTATGGAAGGATCTACTTGAGGTAGGGCACATTCCAATGAGGAGAACAGTCACCTTCGTGGCAGGTTTGGCAATCAATCAAAATGATCCTCATTCAGCTCTTGAAATCATCTCTGCGGCAAGGCAACAAAATTACGTGTCCGTGAGGAATTTAAAGGTATGTGAATACTTCTTATTTCTGTGCACATGTATGTGCGGATGCACTGCTTTCATTGTGCAAACTGGATGCTTCCAAAGTGTTGAAACTGTATTGCAGTCTGTAAGAATTACTAGCAAACTAGAAAATAACAACATATTTTAATTTCAATGCTAGTACAGGTGTTTAAGTTAAATTTTCATCTATGTTGAATACCTAATTTTTAAAGTTTCTTGGGTTGGTATAATGTCAAGGATTAGTAAATTGTATGTAGATGTTTCAATTGATAAGTTTGAAATTTCTCAATTCACAAACACGTAAATAATTTGTATGCGAGAATCAATCAGTTTGAGCCCTTCTGAATATAAATTCCTAGTTACATCTGAGCTGGTAACAATTTCCTGTTTCCCCTTCTTTAATATCTTTGTTGTATGAGGTGTGACAAAAAAAACCAGATTGTGGCTGTATTACTAAAAATAATTAACTTGACGCATATTGCTTTTGCAGGGATAAACTACCATACCTGCCCTCCCTAGCACCGTCAATTGGACTCACCCGGGCCAGCCAGTCGTGAGATAAGCGTCACTGTGTTAACACGTATGTCAGTTCTTTGCCAGAAAATGACGGGCGTGAAAGTAGAACAAAGAGTTAACATCAAGTTTCTCGTGAAACTTCGAAAATCTGCTACTGAAACATTTCAAATGTTGAGGGAAGTTTATGATGAAGTGTGCATGTCAAGGACACAAGTTTTGAAGTGGCACAAAAGGTTTTTGGAGGGTAGGGAGAGTTGTGATGATGATGAATGACCAGGTCGCCCACGTTCTTCTGTGACTGAAAGAAACATTGAAAATGTTCGTCGTGTTGTGAGAAATGACCACATATTGAGTGTTAGAGCAATTGCCGAGTTTGTTAACTCAGACGCATCTTAACGGAAGAATTGCAAATGAGAAAAAATTGTGCGAAGGTGGTTCCCAAAGTGTTGTCACATGATCAATAACAGTGCCGAAAGGAATTGTGTATGGACATCGTGGAAAGGATTGACGACGACCCAAATTTGTTGGATTTGGTTGTAACTATCGACGAAACTTGGATTTTCACCTACGACCCAGAAACAGGAGTGACAATTCATGAAGTGGAAGTGCCATAATTCCCCTGACCCAAAAAGGCTCAAATGTCAAAGCCCAAATTTAAGGCAATGCTACTAGTGTTCTTTGAATTCGTGGGATAGTGATGATTGATTGGGTTCCTGACGGACAAACTGTAAATCAACATTACTACCTTCAGGTGTTGGGGAAACTTCGTGAAAAAGTTCGAAAGAAAAGGTCCCAGTTGTGGGAAAGTGGATGGATCTTGCATCAGGACAGGTCACCTGTCCACAAGGCACTATCCTTACAGCAATTTTTGGCTAGAAAAAAAATTGCAGTGTTCACCCATTGTACTTGCCTGACTTGGCACCTTGAGACTCTTTTTTGTTCCCGAAAATCAAATCTCAACTAAAAGAACACATTTTACCTCCGTTAATGAGGTTTAAAAAAAACTGAAAATGTACTAAAGGCCCTTACAGAAGATTACTTCCAGGGATGTTACAAACAATGGCAGCGAATGAAGAAGTGTGTTGAAGCAGAGGGGGACTACCTTGAAGGTGACACCACCGACAGGAACCAATAATGTAAGTATTCTGAGTTATTACTTTAATCAGGTTTTTTTTTTTGTCACACCTCGTATATGAGCATTTGCAAATCCATGGCATGCAAGAATGAAATAAAATAACTTTTTTTGACATTACTTATTTCCTGTGTTCTTTCTTTGATCAGATTGCTGCATTGGCTGATTTGGGACGACCAGAAGATGCACTTCCCATTCTTAGAACTAGCCTGGAGGTTGATATGCCAGAGCAAAGGAAACAAAGTGTCTTCCAAGATGTGGTAAGTAAAGGAAGTGTGCGACTTTTATAAAAGTAAAGAATTTTGTCAACAAACTTGAGACCACATACAGGTTATTGGGGTGTAAGCGGTGACCCTTTCGAAGACTCCAAACGTTAACCTCACTTGCACATAGTACATTCTGGACCTCAGTTTGCTGACTAATAAGTAATGAGTCTCTGACGTGTGTGTTGTCCATATGCGTTTGTTCCTTCATCTCCTTTGTCTTATCACAATTCATCCTCATCTTCGCAAATAGCCGACAAGGGCAGAAAAAGAAAGTAAAATAATCTATTATCAATCAATCAAACATACAGGTTAGTGACAGAGATCTGGTAGAGATACACCCTGAGTATTGAAAGAGGGTCATTCCACACCATTTCAACGAGGTCATGACACTCACCAGCTCTGATTTCGATGAAATTTGGTATACACCTTTCCTTTATGGTTGAAAGAAACCCCCTAATTGTTTTTCACTCTATCTCAAATGGTTTTCATTTTACATCACTTTGAAATGTCATCAAATCAGTGTTGTCTGTCACTCTTGAGACCCTCGACACAAGATACCCTTGCTTACATTTTATTTCTTTTCTCCTTAACCAATGATCACATCTCTTTGAAATTTTACACAAAGTTCAATGAAATAATGAGGATTTCAGAAAAAAAATACATCAACACTCAAAAAATTTTACAAATGCCTATAAAAAGACTAATAATGGATTTATAGCCTAATTTTTGTGATGGGAAAAGTAGGTTACGAAAATCTGAATTTTCATCATGTGGGTATGATGGAACCAAAAACCTTTGATGTTGAAAATCATTGCAAAGACATGCTCTTTATCTTCAAAAAATAATTATTTTTTTTTTCCTTCTAATGAAAATTTTACGTTTTTTTGGAAATTGCCTAAAATTTCAGGGTGAAATCGTACCAAATGGTCCAGCACTGGTCGCTCAACCATTTTTAAAAAAAAAAATCATTTGTTTGTCGTTGTAACCCCTGTACAAGGGTAGTTCATAACGGGCATTATTTTTCTAAAACTAGACTTCGTTTGAAAATGGCGGCCATTTTTGTTTCATGACTTGCAACATTTTTGGCCTATGCAGACAGTTGATAATTATGATAACTCAGCTAAGAAAAACTATGGAAATCTGGGGTAAAAAACTGGGATCCGAACAGTATGTGCCTGAAGTGGGTATCGAACCGGGGACCCCTTGATTACAAAACGTCGACGTAAACACTATGACATCAGGAAGACCTTTCCAACCAGACATATATTTTGGGCCCAAATTTTGAGAAAAATGGGCATTTTCAAAGAGCTGTAACTCAATGCGGAAACCAGTAACAGAGCTCAAATATTTTCTGCTGAAACTTTGTTTCCTCTAAAAAAAAATTATAGCTCTGATATTTCATTGCTTACCTACTAAAAATATATATATACTATACATTGATTTCTCTTCAAAATTGAATATCAGTCAGTTTTGACCCTAAATTTCAGCCATTTGCATTAGATGTGGTGAAAAAAGATACCGAACATAAAATGTAGCCTGAAATGTAGTGAAAACAATGTTTTTTACCCTAGATTTCTATAATTTTTCTTAGCTGAGTTATCATAATTATCGCAACTGTCTGCATAGGCCAAAAATGTTGCAAGTCATGAAACAAAAATGGCCGCCATTTTCAAACAAAGTCTAGTTTTAGAAAAATAATGCCTGTTTTGAACTACCCTTGTACAGGGATTACAACGACAAACAAATGAAATTTTTTAAAAATGGTTGAGCGACCAGTGCTGGACCATTTGGTACGATTTCACCCTGAAATTTTAGGCAATTTCCAAAAAACGTAAAATTTTTGTTAAAAAGAATAAAAAAACCAAAAATTTTATTTTTTGTGGAGGAAGAGCATGTATTTGCAATGATTTTCAACATCTAAAGGTTTTGGTTCCATCATACCCACATGATGAAAATTCAGATTTTCATAACCTAGTTTTCCCACCACAAAAATTAGGCTACAAATACATTATTAGTCTTTTTATAGGCATTTGTAAAATTTTTTGAATGCTGATGGATTTTTTTCTGAAATCCTCACTATTTCATTGAACTTTGTGTAAAATTTCAAAGACATGTGATCATTGGTTAAGGAGAAAAGAAATAAAATGTAAGCAATGGTACGAGGGGGTGCTGAAAAGTTCGTAGCCCAACCCAGAAGGAGTGCACGTGGAATGATGAAATTTTACAGTTATTCTACATACTCCCTCCGAAGTGCAATACACTTCCTTGCATGGTGCTCCAATTTTTGCGGACCAGTGAAAAAAATTCTGAAGGTTGTTCCACACACCACTGTTCCGTAGCGCTTATCACCTCCTTATCAGATCCAAAATGGCATCCTTTCAAGTGTTGTTTGAGTTTGTGGAATAAGAAATAGTCTGACGGAGCTAGATCTGGGGAATAAGGGGGATGATCTAGACATTGAAACCATAGAACATGCAATGTCAGTTGTGTTTGCAGTGCTCGATGGACAGGGGCATTGTCCTGCAAGAACAGAATTCCTTTTTTCAATTTTTCGCGGCGTTGCACTTTCAATTTGTCTTTCAATTTTGTGAGTAATGCAGAGTGATACTCTGCATTAAATGTTTGACCCTTGGGCAGGTAGTCTATGAGTACAACTCCATCCTTATCCCAGTAGAATGTTGCAAACACCTTCCCAGCTGACTTCTGCCTCTTGAACTTCTTGGGGCGAGGGGAACCTTGGTGCCGCCACTTCATTGACTGTTATTTCATTTCAGGATCGTAGTGGTACAACCATGTTTCATCCATGGTTAATATTCGTGACAGAAATTGGTCGGTATTGCGTTCAAAATGGGCAATGACTTCCCTTGATGTCCTCACTCTTTCACGCTTTTGATCTGCTGACAGATTTTTGGGAAACCATATTGCCGAGAGCTTGCGCATGTCCAAGTCATTATGAATTATGGTAGCAACGTGTTCCCGAGAAATGCCCATAATCTCTGCCACATGTTTTGCTGAGATTGTGCGATTTTCAAGAATAAGGTCATGAATTTCATCCACGATTTTGGGGACAGTCACTTCCTGCACGTGGAGCATCATCTGTTGAAAAATCGCCACGTTTAAAATGTGCCACCCACTTCTTCACAACTGCACATGATGGAGGAGAGTCCCATAGTGTTCCACTGATTTCCTCATGAATTTGCTTTGACGACTTTCCTTGGTGGAACAAAAATTTGATGACGGCTCTGATCTCGATGTTTGTGAAAATCGCTGGCTGGGCACACATGACCACTTCCGGGGTCTGAAAACCACAATACCAATTCCATTATTAATATGAAAATTTGCATGTGTACATACCAAGATAGGTTCTTTAAAACTGTAAAGTTTAATAATTCCCTGTGCACTCCTTCTGGGTTGGGCTACGAACTTTTCAGCACCCCCTCGTATCTTGTGTCGAGGGTCTTAAGAGTGACAGACAACACTGATTTGATGACATTTCAAAGTGCTGTAAAATTAAAACCGTTTGAGATAGTGAAAAAAAATTAGGGGGTTTCTTTCAACCATAAAGGAAAGGTGTATACCAAATTTAATCGAAATCGGAGTTGGTGGGTGTCAAAATCTTAGTTTTTGCGTTGATTTGATGTGGAATGACCCAAGAGCCAGTATCATTTCACATGTGCAATTTACATCCTGTGCAGGAGTCAAACAAATCTTTGTCATTAAATTAACCAAGCTTGTAATATTAATGTAGACAAAAGTCGCAAAATACATCTTCATTTTACTGAGTTGTCAGCCTTACCTACATCCTTCTTCAGGGATGGAAGTGTAGCTTAGCAAGAAATTGTTCCTAAATACATCTGAAAATTTGGAATACTTGAGAAAGGTACATGGTGTGACTTTTGTCCACGTTAATATTACATGTTGATGACATGTGGAACAAAATGTCAACAGAACGCTACTGTACTCTTTATCAGTATTAGTAGGTACCGATCCTTAGCCCATAATTGAGTGTATGCTTCTGTCATTTTGCACTTTTTAAAACTTAGATTAAAAGGTACAGTAACCACTGCAGAGAGACTTTTGAAATACATTATAGTTATTCTGTTCCAATGGTACATTATCCCTGCACCGCATTTTACTGCCACTTTGTATCAAGTTTTTCATGTGTGTGAATTTTTATTATTTTCGTTCCTAATCTGGTGCTAATCAACCTGTCTTTCAGTTGGACAAAGTAAGAGCTGCTGTAGAGACGCTAAACAACAAGGAGGCAACAAGAGAATTTGAACGGATCGAACAAGGCCTTTTGGAAATGCAACAAGTTAATATTGAGGTAAGGACATAAGGTGTTTTCTAAGATTATAAAGTAGCTTCATACTGTTTATTCTTTTCTTGTAAAATGGCATTATTTGCATTTCTGTCACATCCATACTTTAGTTCCATTCTTTCCTGACATAAAGCCTGTTTATATATCTCGTAATGTTTCTCTTACCTCTTTGAAGGAGACATTGGATGCCCACTTGTGCTCAGAAATCAGCGCGGTTAACTTCCTCCTGCCAAGAAGAAATCAAACAATGCTTGCAGCTAGTTTTAACCAAGACAGACCGCGAGGACCACAACAAACTTTCCAATCAGAAAGGGGACAATTCCGACCAGAAAGGGGACAGTTCCGACCAGAAAGGGCACAATTCCGACAATTCCAAAGACGACCAGGTTTGCATGAGTTGGAGTAGTATAAAAACACAATGTAGGTAGCACGTTAAAAAAAATGTGTGTGTTGTGCTCAGAACACCAGTGGAGCTTTCAAGTACTCTGTGCAGGGTGACCTGTTGACTTGAACTTAATGCTCTATTGAACTGAGTGATTAAATTAGTCTTCGAGATGGACCATGCCTCTCATATAAGAAATACGGTCAATTTTTTTGCAGGCTTATCAAAAAATTTGAGGTGCTTTACTAAAATCATTAGCATCAATTCGCATTTTCAGTGAAAAGGGTGCAAATTTGTGAATCTCATTTGCATAAATGCAACGTACCAGCGTACCAATGTAAGTTCTTTGAATGTGATGTGGACTTATGCAAAATCTAAACTTGAATGCAAAAGTATAGTGAAAATGCAATTTGTAAGGTCTGTAATAAATATTGGCGCCATGTATGTTCATGTATAAGTTACATATTAAAATGAAATCACTTTAAATAAAGTTTCGTTTGTTATGACTCATTTAGATTCTTGTAAATACGTATCGTATTTGCCAGTGTATAAGATGCACCAGCACATAAGACACCCCCTTTTTTCTGCACTATTTTGATAAAGAAAGCTTTATTATAATTAATTTACAGTATTTCAAATTACAAGTAATATGTAGGTCTACTTTCAACAAGGGAGCAGTTTCATCCCGAAACGTCACAGGAGCAACATTGATACTCGCAAAACATAAGTTATTAATATATTTATATTAAATTTGTGAGTAATTCACACAACTTTCATCATGAAAATAGATTAAGTAATCTAAATAGATTTTTTTTACATTTTATTCTTCGTCGAAATGAAGACATTAGTCTCCAGAGCTAAATGAAGAGTCACTTGAATGAAACCGATTCTAAATCAGAATCTGAGTTCCCATACAACAAATTGTCCTTTGTACCATCCAGTGCAATACTAATGCCACACTTCGAAAATAACTTAACCACTGTCTCACTTTTCACAACATCCCATGAAGCTTTGACCCATTCACAAACTTGTGAATGATAGGCCTCTTCCTTCTTCCGGATGGTGTGAATGAAGGTAATGAAAAACTGAATATTGGCATATAAGATGATACTCAGTTTTCAGGGCTATTTTTAAAGGGAAAAATTGCTTATATGCTGGCAAATATTCCTGTTGTGTTTTGTTTAGTGTTTCAAACCATTGTAGAGGAGAAATAATTCTTCAAAATTGGTTACCTTCTTCTAGTACGTGACATTAACAACAAGGTAGGCTTGTACTTAAGGAAGGGAGTCCCACCTCTGTTGCTGATTATGTACAAAGTGGACAAATAGAAAGTGTTGTTAAGCATCAAGCTGGAAATAAGAATGCATTCATAAATTCAAAATGATGACCTTCATTGTAAGGTGGAGGGCTCAGAAAGCAAGGAAGATATTTTGAAGTAGGGGAGGGAAGATTTTCGTACTTTTGGTAGGTTTTTGCTGCATTTTAATTCTTTTAGATTTTCTTGCTACATTTTGCTGCTTGACTGTTATTGCATGTATCAGTCATATTTATTTTCACCAAAAGTCTACAATGAAAAATCAACCTTGTACAGTAACAGACACGTCTGGGTTGTAATGAACCTATTGAAAGTCAATGGAGTAGTTACAATCCAGACGTGTCAGTGACGTACTTCACTTCACATGAAAAGAGAGATATGAGGCAACTTCTGGGAGTCTGGTCGCAGATAACAGCAGGGATGAGCAGGAATCTACAAGGGCTAGTCAAAAAAGAGTGAGAATTAATTTTTTTTATATCACACAAACTAAACATGAATGGTCAGAAGTCGCATATGGAAAATGGAGTCTGTTCGTGAGGAGCAGGATGCAGCTTTGAAATTTTGCGTCCGTCTGCAGAAATCCACCACGGAAGCGTAGGAAATGTTGCAGCAGGCATACGGTGAAGATGTTTCACAATCAACCTCATTTTGGTGGTTCAAACAGTTTGAGGAGGGCCATGTTTCAACCACAAAGCAGGGTGGTCCTGGTGCTCCGGCCACTCTGTGCACAGCTGCCATCATTGTTCGGGAAGATGGCCGAATAACAATAGATGAACTGGCAGATGTGTTACACATTTTCCATGGTAGTGCGTTCACCATTGTGCACAATCGCTTGCACGTGAGACTCGTATGTGCAAGGTGGGTGCCGAGATTGCTAACGCCTGAACAGAAGCAGGTGCGAGTAGAGGTATGTCAGGAGCTTCAGCATCTGGTAGCGGAGCATGGCAAGGCCTACCTGAATTCCATCATAACTGGTGACAAGAGTTGGCTTCACCACTACGATGCCGAAAGCAAATAGGCGATCACAGTCTGGAAATCACCCAGTTCTCTGACGCCAAAGCTGTCCCGTCTACGATTAAGACAATGGTGATTTCCTTCTTCTACTACTGTGGAATGATCTACCAATATGAGGTGCCCCCGGTTACTGGGCAGTATTATGTCACAGTTTTGAAAACCATGGCTGAACACATCCATCTGGTTGACGCCTACATCAAGATAATGCACGCCCTCACGTTTACAACGTTGTTGCCCATTATCTAGCTCGACAAAACATTGAATGTATCCCGCACCCTCCATACACCCCGGATCTTGTTCCATGTGACACTTATTTGTTCCCTCGTTTGAACTGCGGGGCAAGCGTTTCGACTCATCAAAGGTCGTTCTGAAGAAGGCGGAGGCAGTTCTGAAGACAGATTCCAGCATGTCTTCCAGGAGTGGCAGACACGTTGGACCAAGTGTATACAACTCGATGGGGACTACTTCGAAAAATACCATATCAACATATTGTGATGTGCGTATTACTCACAGCTAAATAATGAAGAACTTTTAAAAGATCTAAGACCAATTACTTACATTTGTGAGTACGATTTGTCGATCAAAACAACGTTTCAGAGGTCAAGTCTGCCTCCTCCTTCAGGTTAATGCGTATGTATCCTCAACTAGCACGTTCTTAACGTGACACCATTTTTGGTGCCTAAGATCATGCATTAACCTGAAGGAGGAGGCAGACTTGACCTCTGAAACGTTGTTTTGATCGACAAATTGTACTCACAAATGTAAGTAATTAGTCTTAGATCTTTTTAAAGTTCTTCATGCATTATCAGGAATTAAGATTAACTATTAATAAAAAGTGCCCCACATAAAACCGGTATGCCTGTACCAAACGATTCATACGATGTGTACCAGTTTTATGAGGGACACGCTGTATTATTTACTAGTTCTTATTACATGAGCATATACCAGGTGTGCCGGTTAATAATTCTTAATTGATCCGAAAGAAAACAAGTGTATCTGGGGAGAAAGGTAACAAATGCTTTATTCAAAATATGTGCCATCGCTAGCTATACATTGTGCCCATCTGTCCGTCAAATTGTGGATGCCCTTCCAGAAAAATCTTTCACATTTTGAGGTGATCCAGTCAGCAAGCCATTGTTCGACATCTTCGTAATTGTTGAAGTGTTGCTGGGAAAGTGAGTGAGACATCGATGAAAACAAGTGGTAGTCTGAAGGGGCTAAGTCTGGTAAGTATGGCAGGTGGGACAAGAATTCCCAGCCAAGTGCAGAAATGGTGTGTCTGACAACTTTCGCTGTGTGTGATGACGTTGTTGTGCTGCAAAATCACTTTTCCGTGTCTTTGTCACCCAATGTGGGTACTTTTCGATCAATGCATGGTTCAAATTGATGAGTTGTTGACGGTAGCGAACGCCATTCACTGTTTCACCTGGTTTCAGAATCTCATGGTACACCACACCCTTGTCATCCCACCAAATGCACAGTATTGTCTTCCTTCCGAAACGATTCGGTTTTGTGGTCGATGTTGAAGGTTGTCCTGGGTCAACCCATGACAGTCAGAATCCGATGCAAGAAAGACTTTCTTTCATGCCGAGAAAGCAACACTTCACACACTGTTTTTCGCTTTTCCATTTGTCTGTCATTCAGATGATGTGGGACCCATTTTCCTGCATTCTGGATCTTTCTCATGGCATGAAAACGATCAGATATCGTTTGGCGACCAACATTTAACTTCTCTACCAGTTGTTGTTGCGTTTGCGTATCGTCTTCGTTCAACAGTGCTTGCAATTTGGCGTCTTGGAATTTCTTTCAGCTGGCCCGGGTGATCTTTGTCTTTCAAGTCGAAGTCCCCACTTTTGAATCGTCGAAACCAACGCACGCAAGCGTCTTGCGTTAGGACATTGTCACCGTACGTTTTCACGAGGATACGATGGCTTTCACTTGTTTTTCTTTTGATTGAACAAGAAAAGCAGGACTCATGCTCCTTATTTGGTTTGAAGGTCAACATGTTTCCCACTCAAACCCAATATCACGATCACTCGCACTCGGTTGCACATCCACGGTATTTTGACAGGTACTGTCCTGGCAACACACTGACGTAACAGTTGAGTCTGCACCAACCCTTGCTTCCAGCGCCATCCAGCGACGAAATTAAGAATTTTTAACTGGCACAACTGGTAGTAGAACCCAGATTTTACATTTTTTTTTCCTTCATAAAACACGTCATCTGCCAAGGCCCAACATAATGAAATCTTAAAGTTTCCGTGGATTTTTTTTGAATATACTAACTACCACATGAAAAATTGATGAACATTTATTTACAATTACATGAAGAAATAGATATGAAACAAAGATCATTCTTTCTTTACTGGCACAGTCTCATTCAGTTAAAATAATCACCTTTTCTCAGTATTTAACATTTATAAAATATTTTTAAAGCTTCGTATAGAACATCACATTTTGGCTTATATTAATCTTTTATATTTAATACTACTCAATTATCAACATGAAATAAATGCATTTCTAAATGCTGTTAATATCAGCATAACTACCACAATACACTCTAAGAATGAATTCAAAAATTTTACTTTCATTAGGTTTGGCTTAGTGAAAATGTGAAGGTAATTCGTGATTTTTTTCTGATTGAAAGGTTTCAACCTCTCATTTAATAAGAAGGATCATTGCTGTACAGTTAATATTGTACTGTGATATTACGGAACTTGGTCCCTTGTGAGAATATGGTGATGGAAGAATACTGAATTTTCTTGAATACCTCCCACCTTAGAATGCACTGCTTCAAACCTTGATTTTGAATTACCATGAGAAGAGCTGAGTGGGTTCCATAACAATGTGGGATAAATAATGTTAACATCTGATTAGGATTTCTATACCTGTGTAACCACACACCCTCATTTTCTACCACAAATTTGGTACAATTTAGAATGTGCAGGGTACTCAAGTAAATCCATATTTGGGGTAAGAGATGTGAAGAGAAAATATTTTAAGCACATTGGACAAAGTTAGATGCCTCCACAGCTTACATAGGAATCACATCCTCTTTGGAAATAGTACATTTCAACAATTCGTGATGCAATTTACAGAGCAGTATCGAAATGAAAGTAAATTTTGTGAATTCTTACATAAATACATTTCTTTCCATCTTGAACAAACAACATTATAATCTATTTTAGTAACAATATAGTAATAATCTTGTTGGAAAACCATAGTTGTCTACATGCGTAGCTTCTTAACAAATCTAAGAGAAATTTGTGATATGCAGTGAATTTGTCATACTGTAAGACATGATAATTTCATTCCAATGTGTTTCCACATGCAAACATGAAAAATTGGTCTTTGTCCTTTCAGGAGAACGGTATCATAGTGTATTGTATTCACCTTACCAGTTATGTACCAACATATATTTCACGATCCATCAGAATCAGTTTAAATACAAAAAATTTACATCTTCTGACACCAGTTCCAATATGCCATTTCATAAATCAGAAATTGCATTCATCATATCCCTATGGTGTACGTACATGGTTGCCTTGTAATGAATGTAGCCAACTATGGTTAAGTTATGTGTAATAGTCTCAGCTGATGAACTCTTTCATCAGAAAGATGGTTGCAGATGGAGTTGTGATCAATATCTTTCCCACAAGAATTTATGCCCACACCTAAAAGCAAAAAATAAATTAATATTAAGGTTGCAAATTAGAAAAACAATAATTATAATATAATTTGATATAAATTGTTGCACAGAATAGAAATATGATTGAAAATTTTGAGGAAAATCAGATTCAGGGTTTGAATATGGTTCCCGGCAATACTGCTGTTAATTGGCTAACTTGTCAATGTGTGCATTCATCATAATTTCTATATCAATTAAGATTAGGACAGAACAATAGTTACTTTGTCTGTGAATTGGTTGATCAGTTAAACTGCCAATAATTTTACCAATCTGTTATATCTTTAGCCTGTAATTTGGTGTAAAATTTAGCCATTTGCTATTTTTATGTTTAGAACATATAATTCATAATAACATTCAAGGTCATTCTAAAAGCTTGTAACTATGGTTCAATGCCAGAATTTACTTTCTATTTTTTTTATTGTGCTACGTGCGGCATTATTGAAACATTTACGTATGTATTATTTATGAAGTATTGTGTTTTCAAATGCGCTATATATCAATATTATATATAAAATATACAGCTCCATTACATGACAATGGTCTTGTCCCTCCATCAGTATCCTGAGGTAAAACTAGGTTTTGAGATAAAAAAATAAAGATTAAAAGATATACAAATTTCATTACAGATAACAATCTTTTGTGAGAATTAATAATACAAATTTGAAAATATGGACAATATTGTGAAGGATTTGAATTCTAGTAACTTATTTTCAATTATATAACAAATTTTTACAGATAAACTTACTCTTAGAGTGTAATCCCAACTCCCTGTTGAGAAGGCAGTGCCATCTGGTGATACCTTTAGACATGAAACCCTGTTTTCATGCCCATACAGCATGGTAACTCGAATACATTTCAGTGTGTCCCATACGTTCACAGTGTAGTCATTATATCCAGCAAATAGCAGTCGACCTGAAAATGTTAAATGATGATAAATATGTGTTATGTGGTGATGTTAATTTTATTCCAAATGCATGTTTATTGTGTTAAACTAACATGTGTAAGTGAATGATAAGGACAATCTTGTTTCATTTGTGACAGAAATATGAAATTTGAAATTACACACTGCAATGTTAGTTTTAGAAGTTTTAAAAAGGTGGGAAGTACATTTTTATGTTATATTATCTATTAGAATGAACAATTTTTATTTTGTATAAATGGGAAATCTCCACATAAACATGTGGATATGTAACCTTAATTACCCCATTACATTTCTTGTTTCACATGATGTGGTATTTTTAAACTAGTTTGAAAATGCTTAAATAAAAACCACTTACCACTCACAGAGAAATCTACAGAATTCACTCCAAAGATTATACTTTCTTTACTGTATACTGCAACTTCCCTGTCAGCTCGAAGGTCAAACAGGCGACACTGAAAAAAGTATTAAATGTTCTTATTAATCAAAAGTAAGTGCAAGCTTACCTTAATCATATGCACAGAGTAATGTTCCAAACAACTCAACAGTAAAAGCCCTTCCACTCCATTCATATTTCTTCATAGAAAGGTGGTGAAACCAAAGCATTGCCCATTAAGATGAATGGATAAGAAGGGCTATGCCACCTTCCTTTTTTCCTACATCGTGAGCCCACATGATGAAAGAACCTACTTGGAAGGCAGGGATCATCACATGAACCCTTGAACCAATCAGGTTGGTCCAGTTTCCATGGTGACCGGAAAGTTTTGTGGTTTACTGCATTGCCAGACTTAAGCCTCAGAGCAACAGGTCAGGGTCAAGGTGAAACTAAGCCTAATGGTTGCAGTCGGTCTTCCATTCTCTGCCTTTCCCTGAACCACGAGCAAAGACTGCATGTGGACAGGCCAAAAATCAGGGATGTAGCAACACAGCTTTTTCTCACTTGTAAATTTCCATATCTGGAGATGAAAAGTATGAATAGGTTCTTTCGTTGTGAGGGATTTAGTGAAAGAGGGATGTCTGACCTTTCTAGGTGTAATTTCTGAGAATAAGTTAAACTGAATCTTGCTCCATATTTAATTGAAAAAAAAATATGCTGAAAATATACCATAATGTTAGTGAATCCACAGATCAATTGCGAAATGGTCAGCTAAGGATCTCACCATCAAAGATACTGGGTTTGAATCCAAACCTGGGCACAAGAGTAATTTGTGAGTCCCTTCATCACCTGCAGCTAATCATCATTTATCTTCACTGTCTTAATTAGTCAAAAATGGTAGGAAGGTAAAGTAAAATGTGAAAAATGCCAATATAATTTTGATTTTTACACATGCAATTAGAGGGCCTCCCCCATGGCGCAGTGGTAGCGTCATTGCCTTGTAATCAAGGGGTCCCGGGTTCGATACCCGGTGGAGGCACAAGTGTTTCGGATCCCACTTTAAACTGTAGGTCCAGTCCCGATTGGCCTTACTGTGCATAAAGTGGACTTAAAACACAAACTCAAAACAAGCAATTAGAATATTCAACTGCATTTTATCTTGTGATTTTACTTACTGTCGCGTCATCAGATCCTGTTGCTATGGCATCACCACTGGGATAAAATTTCACTGTGTTTATGTCTGACTCATGCCCCTCAAATGATTGTACACACTGACCAGTTCTCATGTCCCATATAAGAGCCATTCTGTCACAACTCTTAAATAAATAAAAAGAGAAAATTTATGACATTTAGTTACGGAATAAAATGAAAACTAACCCAAATATCATTTTACAGTTTACAAAACTAAAATGAAACTACCACACCAAAACAAAAAGTGATTTGAAGTCTCATGAAAATTGTTACAGTGTCCTAGAAAAGAAAAGGTTTTATTTGACTTGTAAAACAAACAAAAAATGCTTGGAAAAATTAAACGTGAACTCATTAGAATGAATTGTAAAACAAGTACAAAAGTTGTCAAGGAACAAATGCATGGATAATTTTTCTGTGTGCTCTTAGACATAGAGAGGTAAATATTTTCATCTTATTTATCACATAACTCTCTTCAGCAATGTATGGAATATATTGTGATGAAAGCACATTAAAGTTGGAAACTTTTCATGGACATTTTGTTCTTATTAACACTAATGTAAAGAAGATCAGAAAAAGGTTAGTCAGGCTACAGCTTTTACATATCTTATACCTTATGTGGGAACGAAATGTCAATAAAATAAAGAATCTTACTATATTAATTGATGTTCATATTCACTCTTTAGAGTTTGGATGTAGAGAAATACATGAAATGTCAATTTATCATACAATTAAAAATAAATGAATTTCTAATATTCATTTGACGTTATATGAAAGGAATTGTATTAATTGTTTATCAGTTTCTAATGATTCTTTCCCAGTGAATAACCAATCACATTTTGGAAAAGTTTTGAATAACATGATCTGTTTTTCCATTACAATAAGTTCAGTTTAATTATGCAATTATTTACATTTAAGCACTTGAAAACAGAGGCAGCAAAAAACCTAGTTGTACATCAAGCATCAAAGTTTTTATGTCTAAACTTAACAGTATTGTATTCATATATTTCTTTAATATGCCATGAAGAATTTCTTATGTATAAAGTTATATATTAAAAAATTAAATGTAAACTGCAATTAAAATTGAAAAATTGAATTGTCATTAAATGTAAACTGCAATTAAAATTGAATTGTCATTTTTTTTCTCATACAAGCACACCTAAAAAACACTGTGGCATTGTAGTTTAAATATTTGGAAACTTACGCCTGAGACAAAAGTGTTGCCAGTTTCGGAAGGTGCCAGATCCAATGCCATAACATCTCCACTGTGGCCATGGAAGCTTTGCAGCATTTGACCAGATTCCACATCCCAAAGTGCACATGTCGAATCTCCACTCCCAGTTAATATCTGGAAAGAATGCATAGTAGGATATAGAGCAGTCTTGCAATTAAGTTTAAAAATTCAATATGAAGTTTTATTGATAATATTTTGAAATTCATAAGGTAGAATGTTAAACTTAATCATTTATTACATAATTAGATTGACTTATGCAATCAATGGGTGCTTGGTTTGATCCCTGCTGGAGGCACATTGTATAGAGTTTGTTCACTTGAAACTGTAAGTTTATTCCTGATTAGCCTACCTGCAATATAGTGGACTTAAAGGAAACCATTATGTAATGGCTTGTTGCGAAGTTATACCTGCTCCTTACAAAATTCCTAGTAATGCTATTATTTAATCATTTGCAAGTGAGCAAACTTCCACCTCAACACAAATTCCATCTTTATACCCTCGACTTACCTGTTGGTCTGAATTAGGGAATGTACAGCAAGACATATAACTCGTATGTGTTCCTACAGTCTTCTTCTTTGTCGAAACATCCTCTTCAAGACTTAGTGGATAAACTGTTATTTTGTTGTCAAGACCCCTGAAACATTAAAAATTTTAAAATTACCTTCAATTAAAATTTACCATAAAAGTTTATCAAGTTCCAAGTATGAATATTGGAGTTTTGTAGCAGCAGCAGCTTTTATGTTGCAATTTGTCCCAAGTTTATAATGGAAACCTATTTTATGCACAAATGTTAAATGGGTTGATATAAACCACACTTGGTCTAACATGTTGTCCTTCCAACACTTGATGAACATTGACTCACCTGAGAACTTTCGTCAGCCCTTGTCAAACAAACCTGTCACCTACACATATGCTGAATAAAACAGCATCATGAACAACTTGAATGGAAATTCATACTCATGACCAGGGCTTGAAAAATCCCGGTCGCCATGGCGACGAAAAATTTCAACCTAGCGACTGTGATCTTATGCTGCAATATGTACGAAATTTTGATGATTCTAAGTTCAAATTGCAGTACAGCGTAAGTTAGCAAATTATTTTTTTTAATCAACGTTGTGAACATTCCAGAGAGTCAGTAATAATTTCTTACTCTTTGTCCCCTAACACCCCATTTCCTTTTTGCTCGAATGATTTAGCGATGTTTTGAATAACGTGATGCTCAGCTTCTTATACAGAGTGTTTCAAAAGTTGCACAACCCAAACTTTGAAAATGTATATCATGAAAACCATAAGAGATATTTACACCGGATTTTCTGCATTATAAAGTCTCATCCATTGAGATTTTTTTCAATGCTTAAAATTATCAGTTTTCTCCATACAGAAAATTTAGATAAATTAATAACTGGCGGAAGGCAGTGTTAAAATTTTTCCAGAAATGCACTTTTGAATGAGAAAAATACATAAGAAATTATCGAAGGGCTTGAATTAGATGACTGATGCCATGTCAATATGTCATTTGTGACCAATATTGATCATGTGCAACATTTGATGGATTTTTTATTGGCGATTTTATGGGTTGAGTAAAAAACGCCATTTTTGGGACACATATGGCAATACTAGCAGGTCGAAATATTGTCAACAGACGCACGCCACATGTGCCTAAGTATTGGCTATACATTTACATGAAAAATCATAAACCAAGATTTTGTGCCGAAATTGGACTCTTGAGAGAATCCTAGTCTGCCTCTGGTTACACTGAATTCTCTTCCCTCACTTTCGACGCTACTATGCCTGTTCTTTTAATTGATTCAGCATGGCGTATTCTTTGGAGCAGCACGTGTGCATTGCTGAAGAGTATTTTACTACTCATTCTTACACTCATGTGCAAGAGGTTTACAAAGACAAAATCCCCTGCTTCTGCTGTACCTCACAAAGCAACTGTTTTACGACTAGTCAAACACCAACAAATGATCCCACAAATTGTTAAGAGTTGGTATTATTATTGAAGATTAGGCACACAGAAGATGTACTACATATACATTTTCAGCGAAAAATGCAGGTTTGACCAGGACTCAAACCTGGGTCTCTGGCATACCGTACGATTTCTCTAACCACTGAGCTACTGAGCCGGCCTGGCATCGCCTGATTTCTCACTGTCGCTGTTTTACCTGTGTGGAATCGTTTCTGCCAGTGCTACCGCAACGGGATCTGTTGCCTTTGGAACACAGTAGACTTCGACATTGCCTGGTTCCTCCCAGCATAGAGATGTTAATGCATTTTTCGCTGAAAATTTCTATGTAGTACATTTCCTGTGTGTGCCTGATCTTCAATAATTAACATCTCTACGCTGGGAGGAATCAGGCAACGTCGAAGTCTACTGTATTTCAAAGGCAACAGATCCCGTTGCGGTAGCACTGGCAGAGAAGATTCCACGCATGTAAAACAGCAACAGCGAAAAATCAGGCAGGCTCAGTAGCTCAGTCGTTAGAGCAATGGCACGGTGTATCAGATCCCCGTGTTCGAGTCCTGGTCGCTGCATTTTTCGCTGAAAATTTTTACGTTTGTATACGTACATTGTTGAAAATCAATTCTCAGATGTTTTCAGCAAATTAACAATATTTCTTAAAATAATGTAATTGCTTTTATTTGGATACATTCTAACATAAATGTATTAACCCAGTGATAGCGTACATGATTAGTTTAGTGCAGAAAACCTGGTGTAAATACCTCTTACAGTTGTGCGAATTTTGAAATACACTGTTTCAATTGCTAGTCGGTAGTTTCCTGGTGCCTAGCTTTGAAGAAAATTTTTCGAGCACTTCTCATGACAAAAAAGCAGGCCTCAGTTTTCTCTGATAAGTGTGTGCAAAAGTTTGCTTGCTAGTATGACAAGTGCTTTAACAATGCTGATAAGTATATAGGGAAGTACCTTATGACAAAGGTTAATCAAACTTAAAGAATGGCCTATGTACAGTGGCTCATCCAGTAACTGAATTATCCGGTAGGGCTATGCTTCCTTTGGAAAGAAGTTTCCTAATCCAAAGGAAAAACAATGGACTGATGTCATGAATGTGTATTGAGGAAAGGGTGCAAGTCATGAGGTTTACATCTTTCAACATGTTTCAAACTGACCACACTGAGATGAGTAAATGACACAGCATGGTATGTACTGATTGTATGTTTTAAACATCACATGCATGTCTCCTGTTTAAATGCATTATACAGTACAGCAAACTTGTGAGCATGTGTTTCACATGTGGAAGCAAGTGGACATTAGGGAATAACAGTGGCCTGAAAAAAGTTTGAGAAACATCAACCTACATATTATATCTTTTGTATGCATTCAGGTCCATTTTTTAATTATGTATGCATTTTTTATATTTGTAAGTTTTTGTGATCCATTTTTAATTATATATGCATTTTTTGTAAATTTGAAAGTTCTCATGATCTATCTTTCACTCACACAGCATGAATTTTGTTATCCCTACATGCTGTTTACCTCTATGTGAATGAAACTAGGAAATGCCTAATTGAGCTTACACAGATGCACACGTAAATTAACAAACTGTAAACCAACCAAACATCCTACACATATATCGCCAAACTGCACTGAATCAAACCAAAAGAAGGAAAAACATATATTTATTCAAAACTTGCCCACAAGCGACCAGGTTTCCAGATGGAGCGTAGGCACATGCCATGACCCATGTGGTAGGCATTGTTATAGCGTGTTCCTTATTCGTTGTGAATGAGTCCCAAATGATCATTTTTCCATCCTGTAAGTTAGTGAAAGAAATTTGATTTTAGTAGTTACCCATCCACCTACAACAATATTATAATTTAGAATAAGTTTGAAGCTTTGAGATATTTTTGAGCTGTATAAAAATCATCCTAGCATTTCAAAAGTTCACTGAAAGTCATTTTGGAAATTTACATGTTCAAAGATTTGTAACTGGAAGTTAAGACTTGCAAAATCCCATGTTTAACCTACACATCATAAGTACTCAGCTTTTCACAAAGACAAAATTAGTCAGCCAGAATTTCCACTGTTGCCAGATTGCTTCCAATCATCTACTTGCAACTGAATTTCTTTGGGAGTTCATGGTAATGCATGTACTCTTTTACAGTCTGTCTTTGTAATATATGTAATACAAACTGTATCAATATTTGTTGGAAATTTGTAAAAATCAGGAATGACAATGGCTGTCTCCCTTTGGAGAGTGCAGTGATGCTTGAATAGGTAATGGTGCAGAGCTTCTTGGCACTCATTTGCTTTGCATTTTCCATATGTGGTACCAGAATACTTCTATCTAGCTGTCTTATTTTGTGGCTGTGGTTATACTTTAAGTTCTCACTCTGGCATATGCTAAGATTGATACAATTCTTGAGAAATGTTGTGTACATGATACCAAACAATACACTCATTGACAAAAAAATGAAGAACCTAGAAGGAGTGGTGAAAATAAAATGAAACTGTACCTGTTGACAAGTTATGTGACTGTATTGCAATGATTACAAATCATATCAAAAGGACAACAGAGTGTGCACTACGGGCATACTGCTGACCCCATGTCAGTAGGATGTGGCACCCCCCTCGGGTCTTGATACATGCACCGATTATATTTGGAATGGAGTCGTAGAGCCTTTGTATCCTCTCCCGAGGCAAGTCGGGAGTTGGGTCGGAGTTTATTTCTGATCTGATCCCTTACATGTTCTAGCAGGGACAGATCATGATGCAGGCAGTCCATAGACACATGTACCATGTGCGGATGAGTGTTATGTTGAAAGACTGCTCCAGGATGCTGTCTGAAGAGGGGTAACATGAGGATGCAGGATGTCCGTGACGTAGTGCTGTGCCATCAGAATCACCAGAACCACTGTCAGAGGTGATCTGAAGTCTTACCCAATGGCTCCCCACACCATGATGGCAGGGGTAATGCCGGTGTGTCTCCACACAACATTGAGAAGATGTGTCCTCTCCCCTGAACATGATGCAACGCCACTCGTCACTGTCGTCAGCAGTCCATGCCTCCTGGTTACAGCAATACTCCAAACACAGCCGTTTGTGTTCTGGTGTTAACGGCAGCCTCCGCATGGAATGGTGAACTTGTAGTCCAGCTGCTGCCAGTCTACGACCAATGCTGCAGGATGACACAGGGTGTTGTATAGAGTCCTGTACATGTGTCCGGATAGCAGATGCAGATGTGATGGGGTTTCCCTTGGTGTGACCAGTCTTGGTCAACCGGAACCTTCACTATGTCTGTAGGTGCCCTCACGTATCCATTGGTGCCAACTCTGGCCACTGTGACATCTGAATGCCCGAGATGCCTGGCAATTGCAGGATTCAACCAATCGGCCTCATGCAGACTCCCAATACGGCCCCTCTCGAACTCCGTCAAGTGCTGGTATCGCTGTCTGATGCATCTACAAGCCATTCTCTGTGTTGATCATCTTCTGTCACGGTGTTGACTGACTGTCTGATGCTCCACACACGCCTTATGAATGCTATCAGGCCTGATAACACTATCATGCGGTGGCACAACTAATGCACTGTGGTGGCCGTTCTAGATGTTACAAATCATTGCAACTCTAATCATTTACATACATATCGAAGGTACACACATGTATAAAATGGCATTCAAATTGGATCTTTCCTTCCGAGTGCTTAACTTTTTTTGTCAATGAGTGTATTAAATATTCACAAATTATGTGATGATACACTCCTCACAAAAACTTTGGAATATTGTTATATTTGACAATAGGTGATAGATATGGCCTTGGAATGCAACAACACATGGCATCTGTCTGGTGGACGTTCTCGTCTTTTCGCCGACATATGTCACCGTGCCTATCACCTATTGCCTAACTTTTCGTGAGGAATGTATCATCACATAATTTGTGAATTTGGTAATTGAAGAAAAATATGTGCAATATGTAAACTGTGGTACACCTACCTGTGACGATGAGACAATATGTCGTTTATCCTGTGACCAGTCCGAACAAAGAACTTTTGCTTGATGGCCTTTAAGTACTCGCCGGGCCTTGATGTTAAGGTTGGTGACATTTTCAAGACGTTGGGCAACTGTGGCAACTGCAATATTTATGAAAATGAAAATACAAAATTAATTATGTATGTATCTAATTTCTATATTTAATTAGATTTATACAGAGTGTATCACATACAAAGATAATTATTTGTTTTTAGCTTCTTTTGGGACAGTAAAATCATCATCAAATAAACTCTTTATGTTTTGCATTATAGTTATACATAACCCTGTTTGTCGTTACATCTCTTTATGATGAATATATAGCAGCTTCTTGATCTACACACTAAAAATAGTGCAACTTCTCTAAGTATTTTATAAGAATATTTTTGTTATGGACTGAAAGCAAGATAAAAAAAAGTAAAGTAAAGTGCTCCCCTGTGTTATGAACCATGCCATGAAGGCATATAGGGAGTGTGGGGTTAGAGCCCCACACTTTCTTGATCACAACCAAAGGTGGGGGTGATGTGATCAGCACCATGCCCCTGGCTGCCTTTACCCCCCAGAGTTTCCTCCAATTACCCACTTTATACGATGCTGGGTGGGTGCCGAAGCAGTTTGAACAGGTGGAAAAAATCCCGGTTCTCCCCCACCGGGGATCGAAACCGGGTCTCTCACATGGCAGTCAGATGCCCTATTGACTGAGCTACCATGGCAAGATATAGAATGTGAAATAAGGAAAGGAACAGATACAATTTTGTAACAAATTTATGTGGGACCTTAATCAAGAAAGAAATCATTCATGACTAGGGCTGAGCTGATACCGATGTATCGGTATCGGTAAGTATCGGTTGATATTTTTGCACCGATACTAGCTGATACCATTGTTTTTGAGTTGCTAGAAGCATGGCCAAAACCGAAATTTATTTCTTTTCAAAGGTTCGTTCACCTTTTCCAACTTACCTTTGGTTTTGAAAAAAAAATGAAAATAGTTGTGCATTTGTTAAATGAACCTGTAGTCAAGTTTTTGTGAACAGCAAGTATGTGACACAAAGATCCATACGCAGCTCAAACGTAACGTGAAGTTATACCCATAGGAGTTCGCTGCTTCTGTTTAGATCTCTCAAAGTTTACTAGGGTTTGTTCATACAGCCTCATGTAACAAAAACCCCAATGAGGTCCCGAAACCCAACGATGAAGCTGTGGGTAATCCTTCCACTTTCTTTGTTGTTTGCAGACACTCTCTCCTTAGAGACTTCCCACAGTCAAAAAAGTGGTGTACGTGTCTCAGACATAGTACATAGCATATTCCTGGAAATTCAAATACCTGGGCTAATCACCTTTTTCCTTTCCAAATTCAGACTTTTATTTTGTTTGTCCCAACCTGGATAACTGGGTTTCAGCAGGCATTTTTTTGGCACAGGGAATAATTTTCTTTGAACGACAGATGATGGCAGTTACTTTCTGGAAAGTGTAGTGATGGGTTTGGATTTCCTTCCATGCGAAGGGATAGAACTATGCATTTATTTGTTTGTTTTTTTAGAAATCATTTGCCGAAAGTGTATATATCGAAAGCAAAGTCACGTCGGAATATCACTGTACTGAAGTAAATCGCCTGATATAAAAGCAAGACACTGGTAAGTTTTCATTCTCTCCTTACATTTTGTTTACTAATATTTATTCTCTTGTTAAAGGACAAGAAGAGACGAGGTAGTGTTTTACATTACAGATTTACTGTTAGTTTTTGACTTCGTGTCCAGGGCTGGTAAATTGCTATCCACGGGTGATTTAATGTTAGTTTTGGAAGAGTGATACATTAGTTTTAGAGGAGGTTGAAGAGACATGATCTCGTTTTTCAACATTGCCAGGGGGGGGGGGGGGGCGATGACACGATCGCCTTGCTCTTTCTTAGCCTCTCGTCATATTTCTCTCATATTTGAAACATCTGATCAATTGTCACGTATCTATAAAAAAATCTGTAAAGTTGAGATGCATCGTTGCAAGAGGGACATCGTTTGGTGGATTTATTCATCGCCCCTTGTCAGAAATTCGTATGTACAAAATGTGATAATAATAATTACACACACACACACATATATGTATGCATGTATGTATGTATATGTATGTATGTGTGTATATATATATATATGTATGTGTGTGTGTGTGTATATATATATATATATATATATATATATAACCCAAAACACAGGAATAGGATCAGAAAAGGTGCCAGAAGGGCGGATAAACACTAATGATGAAGGAGACAGTAAACACTTACCACACGAAGAGAAATTATTCTATATTTCGCGATCTATGTCGCATTTTCAAGTTGAAGAAGAAAGATCGGTGTTACGAAGAGTGTGTGTGTGTGTGTGTGTGTGTGTGTATATATATATATATATATATATATATATATATATATAGCCTTTGTTATTTTAAATTGTAATTATAAAAGTATTGGCATCGGTATCAGTGAGAGTATCAGTATCAGTTTAAAGTGGTATCGACTCAGCCATATTCATGACTGCTTTAAAATAAGTTTTTTTTTTTTAATGGTATTCGCAAGCACTAGTAGTAGTGCACAGGATCTAGTCCAGATTGGAGATAGAGTTTGGACAGGACCATCCCTTCCAAACCTAGAGGCACATCAACTTTAATGCATAACTTTCTTTATCTATTGTTATGTCCTGTGACATTCATTGGTGTGGAGCTCAAGACAAGGGGGGTACACTCACTTCAATTGGTACTCTGGCAGTTTGTGTCTTTTTACAGCATATTTGTAGAAGATACAATTCAACTTTGTTGACCCTGACAAGCATCCCATATGTTACAGGCTACATGATCATGGGCACCCCTTCAAAATTAAGTCAAAATGTCATGCTGACGTGCCATTATAAAGAGAATGTAACCAAGAGTAATGAAAGAAGAAGCGATGGTGTAGGAAAAACGAAGTGAATTAAATAAGCAAGCAAGACAAATAAGAGTGTAAGGGAGAGAGAGAAGAAAGGAAATAAAAGGTTGAGAGAGAGAGAGAGGAAAAAAGAAGAAAATAAATTATTAACGAGAGAGACTGTAAAAGAAGGAAAAGAAAAGAAGATGAGAAAGAAAAACTAAAGATTGAGAGAGGAGAGAGCATAAATGATTTCAAGTATCATCTCCTCTATGAGGATGCCAGTTGAGTTACAAAAAATGCCTTTCTCAGCCTGAATGTACGCAACCACACTACATAGGTTCACAGCAACCACCATAGATTAACTTTGGTCATATATTTTAATTATCATAATTTCAATCTACGTACAAATAACCATTCCAAATTAATTGCATAATATAGTATTTTGTTTGTTTCCAAAGTCTCGAACAAGAAGAGAGTTTTCTCTTGATATTTACATAGTCCTGTCCAGTGGGGGACACACGGATGCATGACTATCCCAAAAGAGGTGACTAACAGACTAAGTATTATGAAAGCGATGACATAATTAGGCTATGTAACAAAAAAAGTTCAAGCAATATTTAATAGAAACCTGCCAGACAATACAAAATCACATCGGTCAAATCCAGGACATCTTAATTACAGTAATGTCAGTGCTATGATAATAATGTTAATTTACACCAGCAGGCAATTGTGGCGATATTTTTATTGGTTCCCCTGTAGAATTGAATAAGAGGATTCTATATACAGGGCCACAACAAGGGATGTAGATAGGGTATGTGGCCCAGACACCATGTTATGAAAGAAGAAATTGATCAGGAAGGCAGTGTGGGACATTTTTTATGGCAATCTTAATTTACCTTTATTAGGCTCGTTAGTTATGTGTTTGTGTAGATTTTCTGGCAGTCTGACATGAAGGTTGGATGAGGAAAGATCTAGTGTCTGGGGTATCTCCTCTCCTTGCCACCTCTAGCATCAAGAGAAGGCATGGAATGCTGGCAGGGAGGATGGTGGATGGTGCGAATGTCGGGTGAGTCAGTGAGATAGAAATGCAAATACCTAGAAAGAAAACAGAAAGTGTAAAATAAAGGGGGGGGCATTGAAATGGCTGACCCCTGCACACAAAATACACACTCGTTACTCCTATCCTTTCCCCTACTCACTTTTAATTGCCGTCGCTACTGGTCAGAAGTGCTTACTACTCAAATCGCTCTGCACAATGCCTTGTGGGAACAAAAGCATACTGACAAGTACGGTAACAAGTATCATGTGAGGCAAAAACTAGCAGCTGAGCCAGTACCATACAACTAGTCCATGTCCAACTGGAAAATCCAGCAGAAAATCTAGCCTCATGTGATTCAGGCATAAGTTTAACAAGTAGATCAGCCAACAACAAGCTTTGGTGCTTGAGGCCAAAGTGCTAGGCTTTTACGCAAAGACCCTGTGTTTAAGCATTGGAGCCCGGAAGGTTCCGTGCACGCAATTTTTTCTACGATTATGTCAAGTTTAAGTGTCCAGCTCAACTCCCTATGAAAATGTCTGCCTTGGAAATATGGGAGACTAAAGGCTAAAAAGGCCACATGTGAATGTGCTGATCCCACCTTGTTTCCAATGTCAACCACAAAGAGGTTTTTTGAAAATATATAACTATAAGGTGGCGCATGTAGGATTTTCCTAAGGGGGTACACGACAGTGAGGGAGATTTACGGCTTCCATCGGCATAACTTGGGGGCGCTCCCCCAAATTTTCAGGTTTATTAAAATTTGCAAGTACTTTTAACCTCCCGCACCCGAGGAGTAAAATAATAAAGATTAATTTTTATCATTTTCCGAATATTATTCAATAAAATGCCCTTGATGGTATTTATATGGGATGGAAAACTTTTCAATTGTGCCCCCCAACATCCCAAAGTCAGACGTCAAGTTATGCCCAGCGTAGGCGTTCTGTTTTAGGAATGTTGGGCAAAAACGGAAGATTATGGTCCTTACTACCACCACTCACGGGCATGCCACTGGCATCATGTATTTTTTGCTTGAAAGCTGATAAGAAAATTCACACTAACGCTAATAAAACAGTTGTGTCTATTTGCGATACCTTTACAATAATTGGGTGCCACTCAGGGACGTAGCTAGGCTGATGTGTTTGGTGGGGGACAAATTCGGATTTGGATATTAGCGCTCTCCATGGACGTCCGCAGGATTTTTTTCCAGGGAGAGGCAAGGAAGGTATTTTTTTCCCAGGAGGGGGCAAACAAGGCACATTTTCCCCAATAATAGTGTTGTTCCCTTAAAAAAAAACATTTCTTAAATTTTAATTTATCATAATCATGCAATATTCACACATACTATTGTGGCTGAAATGAAATTATATGTGAAAAATATATAATTTTTGGTTGACTTTCATTTTCCAGGTGGCCACGGCCCCCCTTGCCCCCTCCACTTTTCGGACGCCCATGGCGCTCTCGCCTTTGTTACGAGCGGTCCCGGGTTCGATTCCAGGCGGAGTCTCCCCAAAATTTCTGTTTTTGACCCAGCACCGTGAGGACAATGGGGAGCTACTTGAAAGGAAGTAGATAGCTCATGTCTCGAAAACCAGAAAACAGCAGTGATGGGGCTCGATGTGCTAACCACACATCACCCAATGAAAAAGCCTCTTTATAGGCCATGGTCCTGCTGTTGCGCCATGGAGTTTAGTTACACTAAATTATATACTGTACATCCCTGCAAACACAATAGCTAAAATTTTGGAACCGATTGTGATCCACAAAGAAAAAATACCCTGATACCGATAGTTATCTTTCTTCCAGTGGCGTGCCCAGAATTCTCGAAAAAAGGGAGGCGATTACGTATACTTTTTTAGTTGTCGTCCTCCTTTTGCCATTTTTTCCGTTGACGTTGCTTTTTGAAATACTAGCCCAAAAGCGGAAGCTGGGGGTATATGAATTCCATCAAACCCCTCCTTGGGCACGCCACTGTTTGCTACCAAAAGTAACACCATATTTTGTCATGCAATAAGAGCATTTAACAGTGGCGGCTGCTGCTTAGTCGATAACGTTGTGCAACCACCATTTTTTTAAATTTAAATCTGTATTATCAAGCCCAAAGTGTTGCGAATATTAGTATCTAATTTAATCCTGAAGAAAATTACTTCTCCAGCATTTCTTATTGTTGACTTGCGAGAGCCAAAATATCCTATCCCGAGATGATGTACTCGCCTCTTTATAGTTTATCTACCACTTCTATTGTCTTCGCACAAAATTGAATGATTGATGGCTTGATTGTTGATTGCATTTTTTGTTATTTATCGTCGTTTTCCTCTGTGATTTGTGTGGAATTCGATTTTATTTTTATTATTTAGCATCGTTTCTCTTCCTCTTTTGATAAATCGCGAGGATGAAGGGTGATTAAATGATGAAATATATGAAGGGGCATTCACAAAGAACGCCTATGCCCAGGCCTGGATTCGAACTCCGAAGCCCTGGCATCGTAGTAGGCTGCGCTAACCACCCCACCATGGAGGTCTGCTGTGGAATTCGTAACTTGTTCAGTTCGAGTGGGGGGGGGGTTCTAACAACTTATCTTGGAGCATCGGGCGGGCTATTACCTATATATATATTTTATACCATATAGTTCTCCTAGTACCAAAAATAACAAAGGGGTGGGGCTTCCCCCATCCCTTTCTTCAAATACCACCCTGTATTTGAGTTAGTTGCAACTTTGGGGATAAGTCGACGATTAATGAACCGGTGGACGGACTCGCATACATATCAATGGGATTCTAACCCAAGACTCCTTTCGGTCCTAGATTCGATTCCCAAGGTGTGGATATTTGTTTCGTTAATCAGACGCAGATTGGTATAGGGAGGCAGGCAGTGCCTTCATATAACCGTTATGTAACATGCGTGATAAGGACATGTGGCTATTACCAACACGGAAATGATTATATAGAATTACTACATTGTTCCTTGTGCTTTTTTCTGCCCACAAGGAAGCCTCTCACACGCATTAAAAATCACCGAAGTAGAAACGTTTCACCTTCACTGTCGAAGGTCATAATACCTCCTTTTCTTTCTTCTTTTTAACATATGGAATGATAACCGACCATCGCATATTCTTCATAGTTCTCTCAGACCCCTCTACCAAAGAATGAGAAGTGAAGCTGTATACATCTTGGAAAATAAACTGTCAAAATGTAAATGGCTGTGCAAGTTTAGGATTTTCCGAGTAGATAGCAGGCAGGTAAAATATTTATCGATATACGTAAAAAAATACATAAATAAAATAAAAATCCCACGGATTCAAAACACGGAAAGAAACTTGGCCTTCTGCATAACAATTAACTTGCAGTAAACCAAACCACCTCTGTGAGACTTCCTACCTTTTTCCCATCCACAGCAAGAACGAAGTAAATGTAAGCAAAGCCATGTGTCTTCTGAGAAATACTTCCTTTCCCATGTGTTAGTTCTGCTGTTATTTTGCCCGCACCATTAATTTCGCAGAAGCAGCATTCTCAAAATTCAGAAAGAAGCTAAATCAGGCTGTGATTTCCATACGCTTTGTATTCTAGTTCGATGTATCGGGAAGAAACACACTGCCTGGTCCCGATTAGCCTGAGCATACATTGCATCTGAAAGCAAAGCAACAATGTCGCATTGTATTCAAGGGCCTGAGTTCGATCCTCGGTGCAAGCACATTGCACAGTGGTTCGAATCGCACTTCCCTTCTCTGCCCAGTCCCTATTCGACCATATCTGAGCATTAGTATTTTATTATTTTGGTCTCGTCTCGATTTTTTAAACCATGCTCTCGGTCTCATCCCTAGCAATTATTCTTAGTTTCTAGAAACTACAGCGTGCTTGCCTCAATGGCGAAGAGGTCAGCGTAAAGTGCTACGATGTCAGAGAGGTTCCAGGTTCGAAATCTGAGTAAGGCATGGAGGATGTATCGTTATGCTTGTCTCATTGTCTATTTCATCAGTTCATCACGCACCTTCATCATTACGATTAACCCAAAAGATAGAAAATCAACGTAAAATAGCCGATATATAAAAAAAGAAGTGCTTCAAAGTAAGTCGTGAAATGACTCAAAGAAAATTAGATTTTTTTCCTTTTATTGTCTTTATTCGTATTTCATCCCTCTCTCTCTCTCTCTCTCTCTCTCTCTCTCTCTCTCTCTCTCTCTCTCTCTTGTGATTTCAAGAATAACAGAAATATACTGAAGGTCATAAATTGTCAATAAAAAAGGCAGTGGCGTGCACAAGGGGGAGTTGATGGGGTTATAATCCCCCCTTTTAGTCAAGTATTCATAAAAAAAATCGTCAAAAATAGGAAAATATAGGGTGACCAGACGTCCTCTTTTATCCGGACATTTCCTCCATTTTAGGTGTGTCCGGCGTCAGGGTGGATTTTTTAGAAATCGCTAAATGTCCTCCTTTTTCGGAAAGATTGATTGATCCATTGAGTTGGTGTTTTAAGTCCACTTATGCACAGTAAGGCTAATTGGGACTGGACCTACAGTTTAAAGTGGGATCCGAACCACTATGCGTCTCCACCAGGTATCGAACCCGGAGCCCCTTGATTATAATGCGACGACGCTACCATTGCCTCATCGGAGAGGCCCCTTTTTCGGAAAGAGTACAGCATCGACTATAGCGAATGTGCTGCACAGGGAATGTATCAATGCTAACGATCATCATTTGCTATTTTACATGGAGCGCATGATCACTTTTTCTGAACGTGTCATCAGTATTAGCTATATTACTTACTAACTTGTTGCTTCTCCTTCTGAGGGAGACCCAGATTGCCTGCGGGAACGCATACAGTATCTGCAGTTCTGTTTCGAGTCATACATACGCAATACAGAAATGCATACTGAGAATTTTGATTATTGAGTAATATTTACTTTTACGAGAGTATAAATTCAACAATGAAAGCTTGAAAATATTAACGTTTTAAGGATGGAAGAATCAAACATGAGGCAGAGTGTAAAATAGGCGTACGCAGGATTTTGTTTCGGAGGGGGCTGCAATTGCGTTCTGGTGGGGCGGAACGGGATACAGTATAAAATATATATCATAATTGCAGCTTTTAACTTTCGTTTTAAAAGTTGTGCAAATGCAAAATTTGTAATCGGGGCTCATTTTAAAAGATGTTTGCATTTACGTCTTTGGTTTTTCACAAGTCCATTGCTGTTTTCATTTGAAAACTTTGATTTTCTCAATATTTGTGGAGGGACTGCAGCCCCATCAGCCCCCTCCCCATCTGTGTCACATTTCCCTGTTGATGAAAGAGTGCCAGAAATGTTCGCATCATTAAAATGTTTCTTGTCCAAACCTAAACTACCTGAAATTTTAATTCAGTTTTTTTTTTTTCGGAAATAGGTTAAACGAAACTTACTTGTTTCATTTGTATTCTTCACATATGGGGATATTTCATTCCAAAATCCAAGAATTTGAAAAGGAACAAATTGTGTGCTTAAAATTATAGATACTCTTAGCTATGATTGTTAGATGTTAGAGAATTTATTAGAAGATTGCTTTCTGTGTTTAAAGGTAAGAGGAAATTATTGAAAGTGCTGAAAAAGATGGATTTGTTAAAGAGGTAGAACAATACATTTTGATTGTGAGTTTTGTGTGTTGAATATAAAGTTTTGATGAATTTGAATGTTTTAAGTGAAGGAATAAAACAAATCGGAAATACAGTGATGTTAAAAAATGTATGAAATATATATGATTTAAATTAAAGGAATTTATATTGATGATGTTAAGGTTTTTACTAATTTTGCATCTTAAAGCAGTTTGTTGGTGGTAATTCTGAATTAGAAAATGCAAATGAGAAATAGACTAAATATTTCCATTCAAGTTAGTCTGCCGAATGTCATTCAGAACTACTCAAAATATAGCAAAATATTTATTTTCTGTGCCGCGACAACTTAATACAAATGTTGAGAGAATTTTCTCACAAATAAGCAAGGTAACCTTAGCTTACCCGTGCGGTACGAGAAACTTACTTACCTGAGGGGCTCAAAAGCCCATACTTTGTTTTATCACTAAAATTCAAGAAACCGTCACTGATTCTCTTGTTGTTTATATAAGTACAGATGCCGGCGGAGTGGTTAACACATCACGCTACGCGCATCCATTCATCAATTTTATCATATCAACACTCATCTCCATCTTCGTAAATTAGCCAAAAGTGGCACGAAGTAAAATAAAGAAAATCAAACAAAATCAATCAACATAAGTACAGTTATTTAATAATTGTAATAATTACAAAAATTAACATCATAAATGAGAAAAATAACCACTTGTTGTATGATTGTCACACACACATTTTATACACTGAACCTCACAATAACAATATTATCTTTCTATAAATGTTTTTTTTCGTGTTTATGTAGTTACTGTTATTTATAAATAATAATAACTATAATAACTAACCATTTGTACACTGCCATTATCAATGGCACGAATAACATGCTTCCAAAAAAAAGGGGGGTTGCCTGATAGCCCAACCAAGTGAATTTTCCCTTTACGTTGCATTTTATGTCTTTATGAACAAATGTAATACCCAAATATTTTGAACACTTAAGGGAACAATGTAATTTATTTTCAATTTTTTTCCTAAAAATATTCAGTTGAAAAATCTAAGAAGTAGAGGTAGTGGTCCTGACAGCCTCCCCCCCTTTGGATAAGCTAAGGTTAAGGGTAAGTGTCATCTTTTTTTGGGCTTTGTCCTCCTTTTTAGCCATGCTCTGTCCTCTTTTTTGAATGTATGTGTCTGGTCACCCTAGGAAAATATGACAAAATGAGAGCGGACTACCAAGAAAAAGTATACATAACCCCCCTCCCTTTCGAAAATCCTGGGCACGTCACTGAAAAAGGTTACTTTTAAGACCACTTTTCTAGTCAGATGGGCTAATTGGAATCCGACTTATGGAGTGGAGCCCGAACCATTGCCTCTGTCGGGTATCGAACCCACGGACCCCTTAATTACAAATCATTTCATCGTAGCTTATTTTGTTGCATAACTTTTGTTTTGTTCGATATTGTTCATTTTGCGTCAGAAGCGGGGCTTACTGTTTATGTCGTCAAGACGTAATTTCGCTTTATTTCGTGAAGTTTCTCTGAAACCAAGTAACAATTTTACATATTAAGTTGGGAACAAAAATAGATGAAATGTGTAGTCACGTTATCGCCCAAGTGCTTTGACTTAATGAAAGAAATAAAAGATGGAGAAAGTGATAGAGGACACTGAAGATAAAATAAATTAGAATCAGGGGAAGAAAGAAAGAAAGAGATGGGTGAGAATCAGAAAGGAATGGAGAAAGAAAAGAAACATAGAGAAAGAAAGAAAAATAATTTGTTGGTTTTTTATGCACAAAGGCTTATCGGGGCTGGATCTACAGTTTAAAGTGGGATCCGAACCACTGTGCCTCCACGGGTATCGAACCCGGGAACCTTAGAAAGAAAGAGAGAGTAAAACAGAGCAGAATTTATCCAAAATCTTCCGTCTGGGGGAGAGGCGACTGCCCGGGGCACCGCCCTCGGGGGGCGCCAAACCGGAACGTGTCCCTTGATTAGCGCCGAAAGATTATTTCTGTGTCACTCCCTCTCGCTCTCTTCAGATTCACCTGGCGACCACTCGTCACGCGGGATCTGGCTGGTGTTTTTGATTATATAGGCTACTATATAGCATCTTATTTCCGGCTCGTGACATCCGTTCACATAAGCGTGCCTATTTGTTTAACTTTATTTAACTCAACTTTATACACAGAAAGGCTAATCGGGACTGGACCTACAGTTTAAAGTGAGATCCGAACCACTATGTGCCTCCACATGAGTGTGTGGCTATTTGTTGTTGACAAGAATTAATTGAAGTTACTCCTACATAACATAGTAATTAATAAGTATATTGCGAAAACAAGTAGGAATTGAAGCTAAGAGATTACTGTTATTTTGAGGCCATTATGTAGGTATTAAGCAAACACATACCTACAATCAACTTGTTCTTTAACGGTAACACTGAAGTATTTTTTTAGAAAGGGCTATTAAACGTAATTAAAATCGTAAATATATGACATGGTCATATTTTTCTTGAAGGAAGGTGGGAAGTAGGAAGACCACGTTAGAAAGATGGGGGGGGGGGGGAGTCATGGACGTCCGGAAGGGGGGGGGCACGGCCCGCCCTGGAAAATGAAAGTCAATCAAAAATTATATATTTCACAAATATAATTTCATTTCAGCCACAATAATATATGTTAATTATTGCATGAACATAATAAATACAAATTGAAGCAATGTTTTTTGAGGGGACAACACTATTTTGGGGGAAAATGTGTCTCTTTTGCCCCCCCCCGGAAAAAAATATCTTGCATTCCCCTCCCTAGAAAAATTCTGCGGACGCCCATGGGCAGAATGTAAAAGTAGGGAGGGCACCAGAAATCCAACTCGCCCAGTTGAAAATTTTATTTTGAGCCGCCCCTGGTTTGGGAGGTAGTATGTTCGTATTTAGGGAGTGTACGTATAAATTTATAGCGAAAATTGCCATAAATTGGGCCTTTTGTGAAAAAAATTAGGTGGCAGAGAATTCGGGTAGGGGTGTTTGTGGATAAATCAGTGGGCACAGAGGGAACAGAAGGTAGGAAGAAAGAGAATCTTAGAAGCCAGGACAACAGGAAGCAGGGCCCCACCTAAATATATTTGAACTCAGTGGCGTGCGGTGACATTTTCCGATGGGGAAGCAGATCCCGAAAAATTAGGAGAACCAAGAATTCATTGCTTCTACATGGTACGTTATAATGAAAAAATGAGAACTCTGCCTGGTGCTGTTTCTATAACGCCTCTAAGGGAAAGATAATGTTCTGGCGCAGTTGTTCATTTTTTCTAATTTCAGTTGGTCTGTTGTTAAACGCATTTAATGCAACAGACGAACGCGGATGATTGAAACAATTTTCAAGATTTTCACACATTGCAATATTCACAAGTCCACTTTGGCACCACGCAGTTCTTTCCGTAGTAAATAGTAAACAATGCCAACACTAAAGTTTTTGAAGCAAACAAAGAGAAATTCACCCGCCCGAAAAACAGTAACTTTTCACCTCGCAAAGCGCTTGAAAAAAGTGTGACCGCGGCCAGAGAGTTTTACCAACTCTATTTGGCGGATGTGTCCATGGACATGTTGGCTCTCTTAATAGACCGAACGCTCTGAAACGTTTATCTTCACATAGAATATGTCATCCGTATGTCAGCTATCATATTTTTGTGTTTTGAAACTTTATAGTTCATTTATGAATATAAATTTTAACTAGGATATGTTCATGGATGTCCGGAAAGGGGGGCAAGGGGGCCCACGGCCCCCCTGGAAAATGAATGTGGCAGCAGACACTACCAAGAAATAATGAGAAACCAAAAGTTAAAGAATTAATTTGTAACAGTTATGCTGTGTGCCACCACTGCTGGCCTTGCTCTACTAGAGTGCACGCGCATGTTTGAACTATACCCTTGAGTCCACCCGAACGAAATTATCTGCCTACGCTACTGGTGTGCGCAGGGGGAGCTGATGGGACGGCAGCCCCTCCAGAAATTTTGAGAAAATCAAAATTTTCAAATTAAAGCAGTAAAGAACTCCGAAAAAAAAAACAAAGTTGTAAATGCAAACTCACCTTAAAATGGCCCCCGATTGCCATCTTTGTCTTGAACAACTTTTTACGTTTCACACTTCGCTGCACTTCGGTGTGAAAGTTTCCTAAAACCCAGCACATTAGCGTCAATGGACAGCTCGTTGTCAACGCCTATAATCCTTACCTTAACTCGGTACCAGAAATACAGCGTTTTAAGTGCCCGTAGAGGTAGAGATTATTACGTAATTATCTGTTCAGTGGCATCATCAGGGGGAAATTGTTATAACCATGGCGGCATTCGCGGGGGGAAGGAGAGGAAGTCGAACGCCCCTCAGAAACCAAGAACAGCTATATCAAAAAATGCTCTTTTATAGCTTATAAAACCCTTTTCGAGCAGGCCTCATCTCCAGGAAGCTATCAACTCGGGTCAAGCTCCTGCACCTAACGACCTGTTGGGTGAGATGAGTCAAGGCAGGAGCTTAGAAAACCTTTTCCTGTTCCTCTAAAACTAGACAATAGTTAGGCTGGAGAGTTTAATGAACTAACCGATCTCTAACTACGCACTGGTAATGGTTACATTTGAGAGTTCATGTGAACTAACCGATCACTGAGAGTGAATAAAAATGCTCTTTTAGTCCAAATACGCGTTTTTGTATGGCATTTAGGCATGGACGTCTGCAGGATTTTTTCCAAGGAGGGGCAAACTAGGCATTTCTTTCTCAGAGGGGTACAAACCAAGTATATTTTCCCCAATAATGGTGTTGCCCCCTCAAAAAACACTCCTTCAGCTGATGTTATCATGTTCCTGCAACACCAATATAGTAATTTATAACATAAATTACTGTGCCTGAAATGAAATTATATGCCCGACTATATATAATTTTAAGTTAATAATAATTTTCCAGGAGGGGTGTGGCTCCTTGCCCCTCTTCGAACGTCCCCCTCAATTACTCTCTACCCCCTGCATCCTTACTCATTTTCGTCTGGCACCGCCACTTGGTGATAACCTCCCTTGATGTGCATTTTCTAAAAAATAATAAAAAATCATACACACGCGCAAGACGGGGAAATATAGCACTGACCACTAAAAAAATACTTTCCGAAATGTCTTTGCAAACCACTGTGTCTGCTGTTCCCCTTAGGTCTTCCTTCCACAACTTCATTTCAGTTAAAGTAAACTACCATTAATCCTCAAGATTTTTCCTTGTATCTGATTATTTAACGTCGCTCTTTTACCCATGTAGATCAATCGCGAATTCGACAATAATAAAATTAAAGAACAAACACACAGTACATCATCATCATTGGTCGAGATTCGAACCCACAACCCTCGGCGATAAAATCGTGAATCAACCACTCAACGTGAAAGGCCACCGAACCGGCCTAAACTTTCTAAACTGTCACAGACATGAATATCAACCCGCTCCCTCCCCCGGTTCCACCTGTCCCACTATCACTAACAGTTTCCACTGGGAGCGCTGTTTATCAAGGACGTATTTAGGGGGGTCCAGGGGGCCGGACTACCCTCGAAATACTTACAAAGGATTAAAATGAAATTATGAAAATATACTTGTTTAGCATTTGTTGTATAATCGTGGATTATTTATTTCTGTCGAACTTACTGGAAGGATTGGATTGGGATCATACGGCTATCGATGACAGTGCCAAAGAAGATTTATGTAAGTACAAGCGGTGGCTCAGTCGGTAACGCGTCTGACTACCATGCTAAAGGTCCCGGGTTCGATCCCCGGCCGGTTCAAATCCGGGAACTTTTCTAACGATGGAAGCGGCCCCGGCGTCCACCCAGCGTCGAATAACATGGGTACCTGGGGAAACCCTGGGGGGTAAAGGCGGTCAGGGGCGTGATGCTGATCACATCACCCCACTCACGACCGGATCAAGAAAGTGTGGGGCGTTACCCCCACACCCCCTATACGCCTTCATGGCGTGGTGCTATGCACAGGGGAACACTTTACCTTTACCTTTACCTTTACAAAGGGTCCCGGGTTCTTACTTCATATACTAATGTGCATAAAATGTTAATCAGGAACTTTACTTTTCGTTTGTCGTACAATTGATTTTATTTTTGACATTAATTTCCTAACCAGGACAGTTGTTTTGTACAAATTTTGGAGATCTTAAATACATATAAGCTAGATAATGATTTGTTTGTTTTGTTTGATTTGGAGTTTTAAGTCCACTCTATGCACAGTAAGTATAATCGGGACTGGACCTACAGTTTAAAGTGGGATCGGAACCACTATGTGCCTCCACCGGGAATATTTTTATTATTATTATTATTTTGATTTGAGTAGAAGAGGAATGCGCTAACGTCAATCGCTATTTAATATTCGCAATTCATTTGCACGTACTTAGAACTTATTTGCACGGGTTTTAATTAATTCGCATGTACTTAGAATTCATTTGCAAGTACTTAGAATACTTTACATTTATGTATTTGCATGTTTATAACTTTTTATGAATATATATTTATTTATTTTATGAAAAATATGTATATAGAAGGTAATTAGAGGTACTAAACGGTATGCATATGTTTTTATATTCATTACTGCAAAGTATGTAATGTATGAAACTATAATAATTAATGTTTATAATATTGAAAATAAGTTTTCTATGGTTTATGAACCGCTATGTACGGTGGTAATGGGTGTAGGTACAGGTCCAATTACGATTGGGGACGGTCCCGGTACTCGAACCCGCGATATGTAATGTTATTAATTAGTACTATGCAATAATTGCATTATATTATGAAACACGATGGTGCAACACGTTAGACAGAATACTGTATCCGAATCTCGACTCCGCTCTGATGCCAGACAGACAAGGGGAACTCCGCGCAGGTAGACGAGAAAGGAATTTTGGGGGAAGCGCGCTCAAGGTCAAATGACGTCACAACGTCAGAACAAAGAAGGAATCTGAATCACCAATCAGAGAACGCGTCGGTAGATTTTCAGAACCGGTTTTTTCAAGGTTAACCAGTACGCAATAACAGGGGAAAGCTATGCAATACTGTAGGGCAGGGGAGGTATTCAACCAGACAACAAAGAATGTCTGAGAATGCGCAGCAAGGGTCAAATCTCTGAAGCTATGCGGTTTCCGCCGCCAATTAATATTCCGCTCAGGTTTGCCTCCAAGGCACAGGACGCTTTAGCGCAGGTTTTTTTTATCTGTACTATGAAGAAGGGAGAGCTATTAGGGACGGGGCCTACAGTTTTCACCATTTGCTTTTATCACGGGGTAACGAACCTAGGACCCTTTGATTATTGATTTAGGTAGTAAATGTATGTTACTGTGTGCTATTTAACTTAATTTTGAGTTTATTTTTTACCAAATTTTGACTTTATGTCAAACATTTTCACAGCTTATCCTTATTTTTACAAAAATAACACTATTTGTACTATTCAAGCAACATTTTTTATTAAATTTTGCACTCACAAAGACATTTTTTACAACTTTTTAACTTATTATTTTACAACTTTATGTTAATTTTTACCAAAATAACACTATTTGTACTATTCAAGCAACATTTTTTATTAAATTTTGCACTCACAAAGACATTTTTTACAACTTTTTAACTTATTATTTACAATTTTGTACCTATTTTTAACCTAAATAACACTATTTATACTATTAAGGAAAGACTTCTAGTTATATTTTCGACACACAAAGTGTGTGTTCTCAACTTCTATCTGTTTATTTCACAAGTTTAGGCTTATTATTATTCAAATAACACAATTCAATCTGTTCAGGAAAGACTTTTAGTTACATTTTCGACACACTAAGTGTGTGTTCTCAACTTCTATCTGTTTATTAGGCTTATTATTACCAAAATAACACTATTTGTACTATTCAGGCAAAATTTTTTATTAAATTTTGCACTCACAAAAAACATTTTTCAATTTTTAATTTATTATTTTACAACTTTATGTTAATTTTTACCAAAATAACACTATTTGTACTATTCAGGCAACATTTTTTATTAAATTTTGGACTCGCAAAGACATTTTTTTACAACTTTTTAACTTATTATTTACAATTTTGTACCTATTTTTAACCTAAATAACACTATTTATACTATTAAGGAAAGACTTTTAGTTACATTTTCGACACACAAAGTGTGTGTTCTCAACTTCTATCTGTTTATTTCACAAGTTTAGGCTTATTATTACTCAAATAACACAATTCTATCTGTTCAGGAAAGATTTTTAGTTATATTTTCGACACACAGAGTGTGTGATCTCAATTTCTATCTGTTTATTTCACAAGTTTAGGCTTATTATTACCAAAATAATACAATTCAATCTGTTCAGGAAATACTTTTAGTCGCATTTTCCAACTTCTATCTGTTTATTTCACAAGTTTAGGCTTATTATTACTCAAATAACACAATTCTATCTGTTCAGGAAAGATTTTTAGTTACATTTTCGACACACACACACACACAAACATTCACAGACACACACACAGACACACCATCACACACAGACACACCATCACACACACACACAGAGAGAGAGAGAGAGAGAGAGAGAGAGAGAGAGAGAGAGAGAGAGAGAGAGAAGAGAGAGAGAGAGAGAGAGATTTTTTCCAAGTTTAGGTTTCTTTCCACTCAAATAACACAATTTAGATGTGTTTTGAATTATATTTTGGATGCAAAAGTATGTTTTGACAAGTTTTACCCTTTTATTTTACAAGTTTAGGCTTAATATTACTCAAATAACACAATTTAATCTAGTCAGGAAGGATTTGTTATTATGTTTTGGATGCACAAAGAGATGTTTTCAACTTTTTTACTGATTTTTTGCAGGGTACGTATTAATTTTTATTTATTTTGTTTTGTATACATTTACAAATTTTTAACTTAGAGTTTAGTATTTATTTAAATTTTTTCAAAAACACTAAAAAAAGTACTTTTAGGGTTTACTGATTTCCACTATGCTATTTTTGGTTCTGTATTTCTATATGTATTTATTTAGGTCCGGTTACGCCTGCTACGTAGGAAAGTTTGTTTATTTTAGAGTTTGCTGAGTATTTTGTTACTTTTATACTAGGTAAAGTTTCCAAAATATATCAGGTAGGGCTCCATCCATATACTTTTGTTTTTGCTGTTTGGAGATGATGCGATCAGCATCACTCTCCATCTGCTTTTTATTTTATGTACCCAATATTATTTTGAGGCTTAGTGAATTCTAGAGCCTATTTATGCAGGAGAGAGGGCTTGAAAATTTTGATTTCAGATAACCCACAACTATTTGTCAGAGTATTTTAAAGGATATTTTATATTTATTATGTGCCACTAGAATATCAAAGCTTGCTTAATTTTTATGTCTGTAACGCTGTTATTGTATTTCTAGCTAAGGCTTACTGGATAAAGTACACGAAATGTTTATCATTTCAACTATTTGCTTTTATACGAAGCCAAATTTTTAGTGTAACGAAAATTATGATGTGTCTATAAAGACTGAAATCCCTTTCCCGATGGGTCCATAACTGGACGCTTACGAACATTGTTTCTTTTATTTTAAAAAAATATAACCATTTATCAATATATTGACAATTCACAGGACAAGAAGAAGTTCTCAGACGACTGACTATATGGACCATAGGTCCACTTGCTAAATTTTTTTCTATGCTAGAAGAATAATTTAGCCTTATAGCCTTTTTCAAGGTATTTTAGAAGTATTACTGGGTGTTTTGGGTGCATCAACATTTGGGTTATTTCCATTTGGTTTATTATACGAGGCTACAATCACTATTTGAACACTGAAATCCTCTGATTGAAACTAAAAGCTTAGGCTGTAACTAGGGACTTAGCATGTATATCGACAATTTATAGGACAACACGAACCTTACAAAGGATTATAGGTGACGTAGGACCACACGCCAGAGCTTTGTTAATCTGCAAGAAGGAGTTGTAACTAATGCTATGAGGATATAATGTTAATTTTTCATTGTTTCACAAGGAGGCTATTTTTTACACAATCAATATTTGCTTTTTCAAGTAACTACATGTACCAGAAGCACACATGCCAACACTAACTAGATTTTGATTTATACTATCTCAGGTGCTAAATGTATCAAGAACACTGATTGTACATATTTTTGAGAATCCAACTATATCAGGATTTTTCTATGCAACTATATTTTTATTGACTGGCTTATTTAACAGATCAAACAGGAAGACTGCAAAATTTATTAAATGTATTTCTATAGTATAGGTGGTTTCAGAGATATAAAAAGAACAAATATAAGATTTTGCTGTTTTTGCTTCTGAGGCTAATCGCGACGCTAAGGGTAAATGGCGAGGAAATGTAACGGAGGAGAAACAGTCCCAAAAGTTATGGGCTGCATGTAAGTTAATACCACAGAGATAGTACAGCAGGTGTAGTTTCTACCACCAGAATTTTTCTATCATAATAATACTGGTTATGCTGTACTGTTAGCTAAAGATGCTGATATTTGAGAAACTCAAAAGCTTATTTGCAAAATTTTAAGATAAATAATAATCTGTTAGACTGTAAACATATTTTATATCCATTCTGCACAAGATCCGATGACAAAATTTAAAAATTGTAATCGCCCAGACAGGGACTCGAACCCTGGACAGATAGGTTAAAAGCCTAACGCTATACCAACTAAGCTATCTGGGCACAAGGTATTGTTTTCTTGAAAAATTAGTTATGTTAAGAAATATATTGAAACATTTGAGAACACTCTTGGTCTGGTTCGACAGAGAAGGAGACAACATTTCCAAATTTTTACAGACTGGGTGTATTTTTCCACTATAGAGGCCTTCACTATATGTAATTCGAAACGCTAAAGTTCAGCTAGCTTCCAAAATTGAGGTAAAGATTGTGTTTGGCGAGATTAACAAGTTACAATTATATCCAGTTACAGACAAATAAAGCTAAAACTCTTAGATTTACTGTACTAGCCAAGTTTTAGTAATATTTTCTTCACTTTAGTACAAATACCAAATAAATAGGTATATTTTATTTATAATTTGACAAAATGTACTAGTATTTAATTTACAAAGTTAGGTAAAAAGCAGTATTTTTTAAAAATATTGTTACTGCCTTCAAATTTTATGTTATTTAGCCACTAACAACTGATTTACACTGTTTGGCATTCTTTAAATAGGAAAAGAAGGAATTATTTGTTTATTATTTTTACTTTATATTTATATTTATTTAAGAAAACAATTCTACAGTTTAACTTAATTTTAACAAATTGTTACTAATTTATATATCAAAGTTATGTTATTTAGAGTGTATCAAGGCGTATAAAGTTAATATTTGTACTTATCAGTTCAACTAACAATTATATTTTACACACAAAAGATGATGTTTACAGTTAAATTACTTGAATCAGAGAATAATATTTTACAGTAATTGATTCATTCAGCACTAGTCAGTACTTTTATGCTTCAGAAAGTTTTCTTAATTTTCTATTACGCATGCTATTTTGGGCTATTTTTAAAATGTATTTCTAAGGCAAACTGGTTTAATTTGCTGCTTATAATGCAAAGTTGACATAGTTTTCGCACAATGCATTGTACATTTGTTATATTCTCTACTTACAATTCAAATATTATGCTTATTTAATGTATAAGTAACTAACTCTCTAGCTTTCTTAAACCCGAAGGTTCATGGCTGCAGCAACACATGCCTTTCATCTGTCCCTGTCCTGAGCAAGATCTATATACTCCTTTCCTTCCCTACCAATTTCCTTTTGGTCCATCTCTACATTATCCCTCCATCTTTGTTTTGGTCTTTCTATTGGTCTTTTACCATCAGGTTTCCCAACAAGAATCCTGTATACTCTTCTTTCCTCTCCCATTTGTACCACAGGATCTACACACCTAAGTCTTTTTGATTTAATCATTCTAATAATATCTGGACATGAATACAAATTATGTACTTCCAAATTATGTAACCTTCTCCACTCATCTGTCTCCTCATCTGTTTTAGGTCCAAATATTTTCCTAAGGATTTTATTTTCAAATACTCTCAATTTATGTTCCTTTTTCAATGTAAGGGACCAAGTTTATTTACTGTATTTAACTTTTATTTTTTGTAATTAACAAAAATTAAAAGCTTATACTGTAGTTATTATATCTTTTTCTATCAGCTTATTTTGAAATTAATATTATTAGGTATAGTCTTTGATTTATAACTATATTGCTTTTTTATCAATTTATCTAAGAGTACACGCAGACAAACACGTGTGTTCACACTTTTATGTAAATAGATATGCCATTTTTCAATATTTTAGTATGAAGATTGCACTTTAGCTATTTAAGCAAGGGTAGGAAAGGTAGGATTTCTGAGAATTTGTTGCAGGATTTTGTTGTCCAAGTATAGATGAGAACTGAGCTGGGAGACTGTTTTGAACCTTTTCATGAGAGTTTGCATGTGAACTGTATGCAAATTGAGCACTATTGACTGTGCATGCTTCTAAGTTTTGCTGTTATTTTACATCAAGTCTGTGAGACTGTAGTCAGTTTTCCCATTTCAAGTAGTTTTTATTGATTGTATTTGTATATGTTTTGGGGACTTAGCAGTTTTATGTTATGAGGCAGTTTGTTGTAGAATATTTTTACCGGATTGTTTTGAGATATTGAGTGTCTGCTGTTTTACTTGTAATTATTTTCCTTTTTGTGTTGTGTATTTGACTATATTTTGTCCAAGTTCGTAGTATTTAGAATAATTGTTATTGACTTGTAGATGTAGGGAGTAATAATCCTTTGCAAGATGCCCTATACTTTAGTCTGAACATTATTCGTAGTGTTCACTTTTGAACCCTTAGTATTCTTGTAGTATTATTAATGTAGAGGTAAATTAGGCTGAAATGTAGGCATTTTTCTGATAAATTATACTCACTTAGTTGTTTCAGCAGGTAGAAGTTGCATGATGGTTTACTGCTGATGATGTTAATTTGCTCTTCTTATGTACTACGTAGATGTACTAGATATATTGTGTTTGCAGTTTTATGTTTCTCTAAGGTTTCAGCTATGTAGTTTTTTAAACTGTGCTATGGCTTAACTATTGATTTCTTTTTCTGGATGCCATGTTGGTTCTGTGTATTCCTCTTGCTGCTTGAATTTGACTTAGGTTGTTTGCTTTCTTTCTTACATCCTTATTTGTTTATTTGTTCAGTATTTTTTTATTTTTCTTATTTTAATTACTTTAATTTTGCATTAACTAACATATTTTATTTTAACAACAAAATAATTTGCCCTAGTATAAAAACTTCTACTAACAAAAATGTACTATTATAATTTTTAATTTTAGAAAATTGTATTTTTAAAACTTTAATTTTGAAAAATTGATTTTTAATTACTTTAATTTTACATTAACTAACAAATATTACATTAACTAACACATTTTACATTAACAACAAAATAATTTGCCCTAGTATAAAAACTTCTAGTAACAAAAATGTACTATTATAACTTTTAATTTTAGAAAATTGTATTTTTAAAACTTTAACTTTGAAAAATTGAATTTTAACACACTTTGACTTTAACAATGTACTTTGAATTTTTTATGTAAAAGAATATTAAAAAAATAAAAAAATACTGAACAAATAAAGAAATAAGGATGTAAGAAAGAAAGCAAACAACCTAAGCCAAATTCAAGCAGCAAGAGGAATACACAGAACCAACATGGCATCCAGAAAAAGAAATCAATAGTTAAGCCATAGCACAGTTTAAAAAACTACATAGCTGAAACCTTAGAGAAACATAAAACTGCAAACACAATATATCTAGTACATCTACGTAGTACATAAGAAGAGCAAATTAACATCATCAGCAGTAAACCATCATGCAACTTCTACCTGCTGAAACAACTAAGTGAGTATAATTTATCAGAAAAATGCCTACATTTCAGCCTAATTTACCTCTACATTAATAATACTACAAGAATACTAAGGGTTCAAAAGTGAACACTACGAATAATGTTCAGACTAAAGTATAGGGCATCTTGCAAAGGATTATTACTCCCTACATCTACAAGTCAATAACAATTATTCTAAATACTACGAACTTGGACAAAATATAGTCAAATACACAACACAAAAAGGAAAATAATTACAAGTAAAACAGCAGACACTCAATATCTCAAAACAATCCGGTAAAAATATTCTACAACAAACTGCCTCATAACATAAAACTGCTAAGTCCCCAAAACATATACAAATACAATCAATAAAAACTACTTGAAATGGGAAAACTGACTACAGTCTCACAGACTTGATGTAAAATAACAGCAAAACTTAGAAGCATGCACAGTCAATAGTGCTCAATTTGCATACAGTTCACATGCAAACTCTCATGAAAAGGTTCAAAACAGTCTCCCAGCTCAGTTCTCATCTATACTTGGACAACAAAATCCTGCAACAAATTCTCAGAAATCCTACCTTTCCTACCCTTGCTTAAATAGCTAAAGTGCAATCTTCATACTAAAATATTGAAAAATGGCATATCTATTTACATAAAAGTGTGAACACACGTGTTTGTCTGCGTGTACTCTTAGATAAATTGATAAAAAAGCAATATAGTTATAAATCAAAGACTATACCTAATAATATTAATTTCAAAATAAGCTGATAGAAAAAGATATAATAACTACAGTATAAGCTTTTAATTTTTGTTAATTACAAAAAATAAAAGTTAAATACAGTAAATAAACTTGGTCCCTTACATTGAAAAAGGAACATAAATTGAGAGTATTTGAAAATAAAATCCTTAGGAAAATATTTGGACCTAAAACAGATGAGGAGACAGATGAGTGGAGAAGGTTACATAATTTGGAAGTACATAATTTGTATTCATGTCCAGATATTATTAGAATGATTAAATCAAAAAGACTTAGGTGTGTAGATCCTGTGGTACAAATGGGAGAGGAAAGAAGAGTATACAGGATTCTTGTTGGGAAACCTGATGGTAAAAGACCAATAGAAAGACCAAAACAAAGATGGAGGGATAATGTAGAGATGGACCAAAAGGAAATTGGTAGGGAAGGAAAGGAGTATATAGATCTTGCTCAGGACAGGGACAGATGAAAGGCATGTGTTGCTGCAGCCATGAACCTTCGGGTTTAAGAAAGCTAGAGAGTTAGTTACTTATACATTAAATAAGCATAATATTTGAATTGTAAGTAGAGAATATAACAAATGTACAATGCATTGTGCGAAAACTATGTCAACTTTGCATTATAAGCAGCAAATTAAACCAGTTTGCCTTAGAAATACATTTTAAAAATAGCCCAAAATAGCATGCGTAATAGAAAATTAAGAAAACTTTCTGAAGCATAAAAGTACTGACTAGTGCTGAATGAATCAATTACTGTAAAATATTATTCTCTGATTCAAGTAATTTAACTGTAAACATCATCTTTTGTGTGTAAAATATAATTGTTAGTTGAACTGATAAGTACAAATATTAACTTTATACGCCTTGATACACTCTAAATAACATAACTTTGATATATAAATTAGTAACAATTTGTTAAAATTAAGTTAAACTGTAGAATTGTTTTCTTAAATAAATATAAATATAAAGTAAAAATAATAAACAAATAATTCCTTCTTTTCCTATTTAAAGAATGCCAAACAGTGTAAATCAGTTGTTAGTGGCTAAATAACATAAAATTTGAAGGCAGTAACAATATTTTTAAAAAATACTGCTTTTTACCTAACTTTGTAAATTAAATACTAGTACATTTTGTCAAATTATAAATAAAATATACCTATTTATTTGGTATTTGTACTAAAGTGAAGAAAATATTACTAAAACTTGGCTAGTACAGTAAATCTAAGAGTTTTAGCTTTATTTGTCTGTAACTGGATATAATTGTAACTTGTTAATCTCGCCAAACACAATCTTTACCTCAATTTTGGAAGCTAGCTGAACTTTAGCGTTTCGAATTACATATAGTGAAGGCCTCTATAGTGGAAAAATACACCCAGTCTGTAAAAATTTGGAAATGTTGTCTCCTTCTCTGTCGAACCAGACCAAGAGTGTTCTCAAATGTTTCAATATATTTCTTAACATAACTAATTTTTCAAGAAAACAATACCTTGTGCCCAGATAGCTTAGTTGGTATAGCGTTAGGCTTTTAACCTATCTGTCCAGGGTTCGAGTCCCTGTCTGGGCGATTACAATTTTTAAATTTTGTCATCGGATCTTGTGCAGAATGGATATAAAATATGTTTACAGTCTAACAGATTATTATTTATCTTAAAATTTTGCAAATAAGCTTTTGAGTTTCTCAAATATCAGCATCTTTAGCTAACAGTACAGCATAACCAGTATTATTATGATAGAAAAATTCTGGTGGTAGAAACTACACCTGCTGTACTATCTCTGTGGTATTAACTTACATGCAGCCCATAACTTTTGGGACTGTTTCTCCTCCGTTACATTTCCTCGCCATTTACCCTTAGCGTCGCGATTAGCCTCAGAAGCAAAAACAGCAAAATCTTATATTTGTTCTTTTTATATCTCTGAAACCACCTATACTATAGAAATACATTTAATAAATTTTGCAGTCTTCCTGTTTGATCTGTTAAATAAGCCAGTCAATAAAAATATAGTTGCATAGAAAAATCCTGATATAGTTGGATTCTCAAAAATATGTACAATCAGTGTTCTTGATACATTTAGCACCTGAGATAGTATAAATCAAAATCTAGTTAGTGTTGGCATGTGTGCTTCTGGTACATGTAGTTACTTGAAAAAGCAAATATTGATTGTGTAAAAAATAGCCTCCTTGTGAAACAATGAAAAATTAACATTATATCCTCATAGCATTAGTTACAACTCCTTCTTGCAGATTAACAAAGCTCTGGCGTGTGGTCCTACGTCACCTATAATCCTTTGTAAGGTTCGTGTTGTCCTATAAATTGTCGATATACATGCTAAGTCCCTAGTTACAGCCTAAGCTTTTAGTTTCAATCAGAGGATTTCAGTGTTCAAATAGTGATTGTAGCCTCGTATAATAAACCAAATGGAAATAACCCAAATGTTGATGCACCCAAAACACCCAGTAATACTTCTAAAATACCTTGAAAAAGGCTATAAGGCTAAATTATTCTTCTAGCATAGAAAAAAATTTAGCAAGTGGACCTATGGTCCATATAGTCAGTCGTCTGAGAACTTCTTCTTGTCCTGTGAATTGTCAATATATTGATAAATGGTTATATTTTTTTAAAATAAAAGAAACAATGTTCGTAAGCGTCCAGTTATGGACCCATCGGGAAAGGGATTTCAGTCTTTATAGACACATCATAATTTTCGTTACACTAAAAATTTGGCTTCGTATAAAAGCAAATAGTTGAAATGATAAACATTTCGTGTACTTTATCCAGTAAGCCTTAGCTAGAAATACAATAACAGCGTTACAGACATAAAAATTAAGCAAGCTTTGATATTCTAGTGGCACATAATAAATATAAAATATCCTTTAAAATACTCTGACAAATAGTTGTGGGTTATCTGAAATCAAAATTTTCAAGCCCTCTCTCCTGCATAAATAGGCTCTAGAATTCACTAAGCCTCAAAATAATATTGGGTACATAAAATAAAAAGCAGATGGAGAGTGATGCTGATCGCATCATCTCCAAACAGCAAAAACAAAAGTATATGGATGGAGCCCTACCTGATATATTTTGGAAACTTTACCTAGTATAAAAGTAACAAAATACTCAGCAAACTCTAAAATAAACAAACTTTCCTACGTAGCAGGCGTAACCGGACCTAAATAAATACATATAGAAATACAGAACCAAAAATAGCATAGTGGAAATCAGTAAACCCTAAAAGTACTTTTTTTAGTGTTTTTGAAAAAATTTAAATAAATACTAAACTCTAAGTTAAAAATTTGTAAATGTATACAAAACAAAATAAATAAAAATTAATACGTACCCTGCAAAAAATCAGTAAAAAAGTTGAAAACATCTCTTTGTGCATCCAAAACATAATAACAAATCCTTCCTGACTAGATTAAATTGTGTTATTTGAGTAATATTAAGCCTAAACTTGTAAAATAAAAGGGTAAAACTTGTCAAAACATACTTTTGCATCCAAAATATAATTCAAAACACATCTAAATTGTGTTATTTGAGTGGAAAGAAACCTAAACTTGGAAAAAATCTCTCTCTCTCTCTCTCTCTTTCTCTCTCTCTCTCTCTCTCTCTCTCTCTCTCTCTCTCTCTCTCTCTCTCTCTCTCTGTGTGTGTGTGTGATGGTGTGTCTGTGTGTGATGGTGTGTCTGTGTGTGTGTCTGTGAATGTTTGTGTGTGTGTGTGTGTCGAAAATGTAACTAAAAATCTTTCCTGAACAGATAGAATTGTGTTATTTGAGTAATAATAAGCCTAAACTTGTGAAATAAACAGATAGAAGTTGGAAAATGCGACTAAAAGTATTTCCTGAACAGATTGAATTGTATTATTTTGGTAATAATAAGCCTAAACTTGTGAAATAAACAGATAGAAATTGAGATCACACACTCTGTGTGTCGAAAATATAACTAAAAATCTTTCCTGAACAGATAGAATTGTGTTATTTGAGTAATAATAAGCCTAAACTTGTGAAATAAACAGATAGAAGTTGAGAACACACACTTTGTGTGTCGAAAATGTAACTAAAAGTCTTTCCTTAATAGTATAAATAGTGTTATTTAGGTTAAAAATAGGTACAAAATTGTAAATAATAAGTTAAAAAGTTGTAAAAAAATGTCTTTGCGAGTCCAAAATTTAATAAAAAATGTTGCCTGAATAGTACAAATAGTGTTATTTTGGTAAAAATTAACATAAAGTTGTAAAATAATAAATTAAAAATTGAAAAATGTTTTTTGTGAGTGCAAAATTTAATAAAAAATTTTGCCTGAATAGTACAAATAGTGTTATTTTGGTAATAATAAGCCTAATAAACAGATAGAAGTTGAGAACACACACTTAGTGTGTCGAAAATGTAACTAAAAGTCTTTCCTGAACAGATTGAATTGTGTTATTTGAATAATAATAAGCCTAAACTTGTGAAATAAACAGATAGAAGTTGAGAACACACACTTTGTGTGTCGAAAATATAACTAGAAGTCTTTCCTTAATAGTATAAATAGTGTTATTTAGGTTAAAAATAGGTACAAAATTGTAAATAATAAGTTAAAAAGTTGTAAAAAATGTCTTTGTGAGTGCAAAATTTAATAAAAAATGTTGCTTGAATAGTACAAATAGTGTTATTTTGGTAAAAATTAACATAAAGTTGTAAAATAATAAGTTAAAAAGTTGTAAAAAATGTCTTTGTGAGTGCAAAATTTAATAAAAAATGTTGCTTGAATAGTACAAATAGTGTTATTTTTGTAAAAATAAGGATAAGCTGTGAAAATGTTTGACATAAAGTCAAAATTTGGTAAAAAATAAACTCAAAATTAAGTTAAATAGCACACAGTAACATACATTTACTACCTAAATCAATAATCAAAGGGTCCTAGGTTCGTTACCCCGTGATAAAAGAAAATGGTGAAAACTGTAGGCCCCGTCCCTAATAGCTCTCCCTTCTTCATAGTACAGATAAAAAAAACCTGCGCTAAAGCGTCCTGTGCCTTGGAGGCAAACCTGAGCGGAATATTAATTGGCGGCGGAAACCGCATAGCTTCAGAGATTTGACCCTTGCTGCGCATTCTCAGACATTCTTTGTTGTCTGGTTGAATACCTCCCCTGCCCTACAGTATTGCATAGCTTTCCCCTGTTATTGCGTACTGGTTAACCTTGAAAAAACCGGTTCTGAAAATCTACCGACGCGTTCTCTGATTGGTGATTCAGATTCCTTCTTTGTTCTGACGTTGTGACGTCATTTGACCTTGAGCGCGCTTCCCCCAAAATTCTTTTCTCGTCTACCTGCGCGGAGTTCCCCTTGTCTGTCTGGCATCAGAGCGGAGTCGAGATTCGGATACAGTATTCTGTCTAACGTGTTGCACCATCGTGTTTCATAATATAATGCAATTATTGCATAGTACTAATTAATAACATTACATATCGCGGGTTCGAGTACCGGGACCGTCCCCAATCGTAATTGGACCTGTACCTACACCCATTACCACCGTACATAGCGGTTCATAAACCATAGAAAACTTATTTTCAATATTATAAACATTAATTATTATAGTTTCATACATTACATACTTTGCAGTAATGAATATAAAAACATATGCATACCGTTTAGTACCTCTAATTACCTTCTATATACATATTTTTCATAAAATAAATAAATATATATTCATAAAAAGTTATAAACATGCAAATACATAAATGTAAAGTATTCTAAGTACTTGCAAATGAATTCTAAGTACATGCGAATTAATTAAAACCCGTGCAAATAAGTTCTAAGTACGTGCAAATGAATTGCGAATATTAAATAGCGATTGACGTTAGCGCATTCCTCTTCTACTGATTTGATTTATTTTGCTTCGCCTTTTGTGCCACTTTTGACTAATTTGCGAAGATGGGGATGAGTGATGATATGATGAAATTTATGAATGGACACTGACAAGCATCCATGCCCAGGCCAGGATTCGAACCCGGAACCCCTGGCGTCGTAGCGCGATGTGCTAACTATTCCGCGGGTGAAGTTCAGCATATACTGTTTCATTGCTGCGGGCATGGTGTTTCATCTTATCATCATTAATCTAAAGATAGATATTTTAATAGTAGATAGTACAATGCAATAGTCGTGTATACATTGAGCACATTTCTTCTGTAGCTACAACGAGGAAGAAGTAAGAAGTCAAAGTGTTGATGCACACATGTTATCCGGAAAGGGACACGAGAAAATCACAGCCTCCCTGAATAGTGAAATTAAGGTAAAATTGCATATGTTGCACTTATATGTAATTTAATTCAGAGACAATACACTCCATAAATCGTTATATGAACCCATAAGTGCCGACTCCATGGGGCTTGGGGGCTCGAGCCCCCCCAATGTTAACGATGTGGGGTCAGAGCCCCCAAATAATTTTGCTTAAGAGGATGTAATGTATTATTTTGCTTCTCTTGTAAAGTTTACTCTGAATTGTGCCACATGAACTTAACTTTAAATACACATTTCAAATGTTCTAGACCATCAACTTTAGGGGGACTATGACCAGAGACAGCAAAACACATGACTTATTACTAGGGACGTGAAGTTTTCGTTTTAACGATAACACCGAAAAGTTGAGGAAAGCAAAATAAAGTGTTTAAAATGTATTTAGGTAGGTAAAGGGGGCAAGTTTCCGGTGTTTTGGAATCGGGTAATAACGCAAATTATGCAATTTTTCAGAATAACACAGAATTTTACACCTTAACGCGAAATAAGCAATATTAACTGAGGATAACCCTTCTTCTGATCAAAAAGAACTACCTGAAGTGAAGAAGTGCTATTCTGTCGTTTCTAGTCTAGCTGGTGATAGTTCGATTCCAAAGAGATTGTCACGCTTCATTTATTGCAGTTTGGCACAGACATGACTGACAAGTGTTTAACCTCGTCCTGAAATAGAATTCGCTCGGGGGAGGGGGGGGGGTAATTTCCCAGAAGGGAAATTTCGTAGGAACGGAAAAATGTTCAATGAGAAGCACCTGCTGTGATTCGGAGGGGGAGGGGGAAGGCGTGTATGTGTGGGTACACGAAACAGTATTTCGAGGTCGCAGAGGGATTTTTTGGCATTGTTATGGAAATATGATGTGTATGATTGTGTTCAAAGATTTGGGTGTTATTATTCAATAAACATTTCATATTTAGTGTCTGATGAGATGAAATAGTTTTCCAAATGGAAGAAATTTGGTCATTTCTCATAAAGGCAAGCCATAATTTTGTTTGTCATTAAAACTAAAATTTGTCACAACTTTCCAGAACCAACACAATGTGAAAATCTTACGTAAAACCCGAAAAACTGCATGTAAAAATAACACCGATTTTAAATTAATAACACTGAATTTTGCCCTAAACCGCGGGAAAAAACACCGAATTGCTGTAAACAATAACATCGAAATTTAGGGGAAAATCAAACGAAAACTTCACGTCCCTATATAATTATGTTATGAGTATTTGTTAACATTTTTACTAAAAAGAGTTTCAAAAGACGGTGTGCATGAACTAGGGGAGTTGATGGGACGTTCGGGCTACAAATGGCTCTCGTATGACATTCAGAACGAGATCATTGATATATTAGGGAGATCTGTTTTGCGCTCCATGGTAGCAGATATTAAAAAGTCGGGAATATTTTGCTATTATGGTTGACGAAACTTGTGACATATCCATCCATGAACAATTGACTAGTGTTGCTCACGGGACGAGACGGGACAGGCTTTTAAAAATTCGAGACGAGACGAGATTGATCATGTGTCCCGAGACAAACGAATACTTTCGAGACGAGACAGCATTTCACAGCATTTCCACGAGACGAGACAGGCCAAAGTCTCGTCTCGTGGGCAACACTACAATTGACATTCTGCATACGAACTGTGAATGACAATTTTGATATTTCTGACGAATTCATTGGCTTTTACGAGATTCCGAACACTGAGGCCAAAACGTAAAAGGGGGAGGAAGTTCAGTGATGAGAGCCCCTCCCCCAATTAGTTTGACAAGTCGGCGCCCCTGTTGAGCCTAATAATTACAAGACTTGCAAGAATGCCAGAATTTCGAATTCACGGACTGTTTCTAGAGATCATCAGTCTCGGAAGAAAATTGTCCATTTAGAAAAATCCTACGGGTGACACGCCAACAAACGTGTTTTTAATAAGCAAAAACATTTACAACTTATATTAATAAGGATATAAAAAGTTGATTCATTTCGAAACTTCCTCGTCAAGATTAGCCAAAAGTGGAAGAAAAGCAACATTATTTTTTTTTAAAAAAATCAAATTAAGTGGTGGTTTAGTCGGCAGGGCGTTTGACTGCCACACAGGAGACCTGGGTTCGATTGCCAGGGATGATCTATGATCGGAATTTTCCAGCCTTGTCCCCGCATAAAAAACCGTATCTGGGGCTCACCTAGCTTCAAATCAATGAGGGCAACCCTGGGGGGGGGGGGGTTAAAGGCGGCCGGAGCGTGCTGCAGATCACATCACCTCCAAAAAATAGCCCACACCCCCTAAATGCACAGGGAAACTTTAACCTTTTCCTACCTTATTCATAAAAATGGAATAATGAATGATTTATTTTAACTCGTTTTTCTGCCACTTTTGGCTAATCGCTAAGATGAGGATTAATGGTGATAAGATGAAATTGATGAAAGCACAATAACACACATATATGGACGTCACTAAACACAAGTCGTAGCCAACGAAAAATACCTTCGTTGGCTACGACACAAGTCCTACAGAAGATTATGCTGACTGTGGGTCCAGGCGCCAGAGCTTCGTTAGTTACGTGAGTCCCACAAAAATGGAATAAGAACGAAGAGTAAGTGAACTGAATAAAGCTAATAGACACAAGTTTTTAAAATGTGAAAAAATGGTAACATCAAATGCATTAATTAAAGAAATTACATGCATTCATTCTTTGTGAATATTTGTCAACATTAGCAAGTATTTACTCACGGGCTACGTCATTGAGCTTCTGCCTTTCCTCTTCCAGCTTTGCTTTGAGGGTTTCGGCTTCTTTTGTAAGTGCTTCGATACTTTCTGCTGGGCACTCGATATTCAGTCCCCCATCTGAGGCCATTGTATTGTTTTCGTCACGAATTATAATTAAGCATAAAATGCCGATGTTTTAAGAGGAATATGACAGTTGAATGTTTTCGTCTAACGCGCACGCTCAGTCTTGGGCTGGTCGAAATTGCTGGTAGGGAGTAGACGTTCTTCCGGAATCATGAAACAGGAAACAGTAGAGAACGATCGAATACAATCTTAGTCAACTGCTACCATTTCTTTCCTTGATGTAGCATATTCTTATTAGGTGTTATTCTTAACACGAATAATAATCAGCCAGTCATATTTGCAAGTCAAACAACGTCCTTATTTATCACCTTGAATATCCATATTATCTATTATCTCGCATACTTCCGAGTTCCCCTCTAGTTGTGAATTACGTGGTCTCGAATATGGTGACATATAGCACAGCTGTGTTTTACCGTTCATTTAACGCCATCTGCGTCAGCTGTTAACAAATCAGCTGAACCCGAATCATATTGCTTTTTGCACAAGCATTCGACTGCCCTTGCCTAGAGCGAATGTTATGTAATCGATGGGAGTGTTCTTCACTTCGCAACTGATTTCAATAAAATTCATTCCGTATTCCCTTATTTTGGACTAGGACTCGCACAATAGAATGTGTATGAGAAAATGAAAAACAATAGATGCTGAAGGACAATGAAAGCAAAAATAGTTAAAAACAATAAACGTACAGGAACATTTGCGAACTGCGCGTGCTCCACATGACAGATAGGCGGGGTGAAGGACGGCAGGCCCGATAGATCGTCACAGATCGCCATTTTTGTCTGTATCGTGTAGACGGTGAGCTTGTAAGGAGTGTAAATAAGTTTGTTAGAAGACTTCACTTTGCACAATGGTTGTAAGGTTAACGTTATGTTCGACCATTCTTTTTTGGATGTTAATTTCAGAATGCACGCGTAAGTATATAGCTACTTGTTCCTGTCTTTGCTTATTGTGAAGTACATGTACTCTACACCACTTGCTATTATTATTCAATTATTAATACAATTTGACTTGTAATTCACACGGGTAACATTATTATAACGTACGACAAGTAACGTTAAATAATTTGATTAGATATATTCTTGATTGCTGACAAGGTTGATACGCTAAGTGACAACGGCTATAAATACTATTATAGTGTTTATGCAATAGCACATTTCGAATTTGCATGAACATGGAGGCCTTGGGGAGTTTGTTTATGCTGGCTGGTGGCTATGAATAAAGATAAAATTGAAGATTTTTTAAGGTTGGAGCATAAAACATAGAATCCATTGCCCGGCATGCGTTTCTCTAAAATAAATATGAGGTGTTATTGCACATCATCATCTGCTTTTGACCGATTACAACATATTATTAGGTAAAATAGTGTAGCAATTATGAGTTATTCTAATGTAATTTTATGGACAAAATAACATCGGGAAATAAAGAAAAGATTACTGGGAACTAGAAGGCCTGAGCAAAAAGAAAACTTACGGAAGAAATAGCTTTGATTAATATTGAATCATATTTCTTCACTGTGTGTGTGTATAAAATATAAATTTTAAGTCTGTGACGAGGATTCGTCATGAGAGGAATTGAGAAAGATTTTTTTTTTTAATATATTGTGGGCAAGTAGGATTAGTTGATACTGGGAACAACCAAGCTTTGCATCGTGATCTAAACAGTTCATTCGAGCAAGTCAATTGCCTGTTAACCTCATTTGAGCTCGAGGCTGTAAACATTGTTCATCACAACTGGATTTGCTTAGAGTAGCATTTTGCAACAGAATATCTTTGCTAAAAGTTTAACTTGCAAAGTAATTCTTTTTGATACTTCTATTGAATCCTGTCAGCATCTTGAAAAAGTGATTCTATCGAATATACAAGGTCAGATAAATATAGAAACATGGATTTAAATGACATGCAAGTTTGAGATTGCATATTATGGATGTAATATCTCAAATCTTTTAGAGCCATTCTCAGTCAGATGAATGTGCATTTATTTACTGCTATTACACTTTTGTTTAGGCACACTGCTCTTGAGGCATTAAAATTTCAATATCCGCCAAACGTCTGAAATTCATTTCGGTAAGTACTTTCTCCTGTAAAAATAAAGAATTACATTTGACGGTTTTCAAAATGTTACCACTTTTTTATTGCAGTTTTAATCTCTGAGAAACGTCTCAAATTCGTTTTTCTTATTTTTCACATTGGTACTTGCATATTCTGCATTGCTGAGGATTCGTGAAGGTGGCATTTGGCATTTTTCACGCAAATAATCTCAATTTTCGACATATCGAGTAATTCTTGTTTGTTCATTTTCACTTTGCGTTACACACAATATGGCGGAGAAATCTTGACTAGCATTGTCGATGATCAGTGGTTATGCAGTGTTGCAACCTTCTTCATCGAAAAATACCTACTTTCGTGTTACTGATTTTGTATTTTTTTCCAGGTTCGAAAACCCCACAAAACATGCACGGATAGCCCCACACACCATTCATAAATAACCCCACGAACCATGCACGTAGCCCTACACACCATTCATAAATAGCCCCACGAACCATGCATGGCAAGGTTAGGTTAGGCAAACATAGTTAAAATTGTTATTAAACATCAGAAAAATTAAAGATAATTCTGCAACGTTTACACAGTTACAAAACAGCGTGGTTAGAAACACTGCCTGGATGTTACGCCATCAAACGCATGCAACATTTGGTTCACGTAGTAGAAGGACATAGATGCAACAGCTTTCGTGTATCGGAGAGACATTAATCTTGAATAATACATGATTTACCAGCCAAATAAATTAAACTAAAAACACTTCCACGACCTTTGAAAAGTCTACGGAAAGTCAGTTCGGTAAGTACTTTCTCCTGTAAATTTGAAGAAATACGTTTCTCAGAGATTAAAACTTGACCGGATGTGGTGGAAGTTGGTTAACACATGTGGTTTTCATAATTAAGAGACACACTGGACAAGTATCAGTATATCCATACCTCAGTATCAACTCGGGCCTAATTTAATATTTATTCACATATTAAAGTATATAAGGGAGACACTGTGATCCAGTTAGTGGGACATCTGACTGCCACAGGTGACCCAGGTTTGATTCCCAGGATGATCCTAGTATCTACTAAATGGGGCTGCGTCCGGAAATCCTACACCCTCGATTTCTACCACATTTCAAATCTTTTCGTCCAAAATGAAGTTTCTTCCAAGAAAGGGTGTTCTTAACTAGTGCAGAAGGAAATTTTTAGAGATCTACGTGCTACGAAACTTAATTTTTGTAATATGAAAATTCCTTACGTACGTAACGTGATTACGGTTTTTCAGGGCTTCCATCATAGATTCCTGTCACAGGCGCATGTCTACACATTTTCTTTGGTACTTGTTTACTATCTTTCGGACAGATTTCGTACATAGCGCCACGAACCATTTTCGGTAAGTTTAGGTTAGGTAGGGCCACGCATAGGTTACAATAGTTAAAAATTGGTTTCGAAAAAAATATTCGTAGCCCCACACACCATTCTCGCATAGCCTCACAAACCATTGACGCATAGCCCTACAGGTGTCCGAAGGATAGTAAACATTTACCTTTTCTTTTTCTTAATAATGAATTGTGAATGTTTATTTTTTGGTACCTTCATAATGTTGGAGTGAATTGTCGAAAAATAGTGTTGGGCAGGTTCTAACATGCCTTTAAAGGGACTCTATAGAAAATGGTGGGTAGCCGGAGGGCCGTGGTAGTGGTAGGGGCGGTAGGTCAATTACCCCAGGGGCGGAGCCCGGAATCTCTGTGCAATTTGGGTCAATTTTTATGAAATTTTTTGTTTAGCCCTGAAAAAGGGACTGTTATATATCCATCGATACGGGTGCGGGTGGCTGCTACGAAACTGACATGGCCGCAAGTAGACTTCCACCTCGCAATTTTAAACGGCTGTATCTCCACTTTAAACAGCTGTACACTCGTAAATATTTGTTTCCACGCTCCATAATTTTGTTTTGCACAATTTGCAACACACAATCTTCCTAAAAAAATTTCACTACAGAAATCAAGGGTGTAGGATTTCCGGATGGACCCCTAAATGATACTTGGGGGTAAAGACAACTGGAGCATGGTGCTGATTGCATTACCTTAACTGTCAGAGATTGACAGCAGTGGCTGGTCGAAATTAGGTAAAGGGCTGGCTAATAGGGAAAAATGGGATAATAGAGAAAATTAGGTCAATAGTTACACACACTTATTATATGCCTGTGAACCATAATTTGTATACTTTAAAGGATATAAAGAATGTATTTGATATTCAGCTTTTAACATGCACACAGACAGACCATGCATTGAAATTGTTTAAGGAATGTGAAGTTATTCATAGTTCCCTGTTACCTTTTATCTTCTGTTATAGGCCCAGGAGTCAGTTCGGATTTTGACTATGTCCAGTATCAAGGTGACCGTGTGGTATTCGAGGGTAAAGGCTTTTCAATAAGATGTATTGTTAGTCAGTACGAAACAATTAAGTGGCAGAAGAATGCTACAGATATAATTGATGATGAGCTTGGGTATAAAATTTATTATTCAAGTTCCGGCAGTAGACTTGTCTCAGATCTTGTTGTAGCAAATGCAAAATCGTTTCATTCTGGAAGCTATCGGTGTGATACGTTGTCTAAGAAATCCCATCGAGTCTTTGTGCTGAGTGGTAAGATTTTTAATTTCTACAGGCATCGTGATGGATGAAATCTTTGACTTTTGAGAATGATAATGCTGGTTGTTTTCTCTTTTCTCCATAACACATACTCTCGTGTTCATTTCTTAATGGTTGCATATTCTTTCAGGTGCTTAGTAAATGTTGAAACAGTACAGTCATACTGATCTGTAGGGAGGTAGTCAGTTGTTTGTTAAAACATATTTTCTCGTGGATTTTATTATTTATGTGGTTCTGAATTTTCAACATATATTGCTTTTTCTACCTATCTGTTAATCACAACAGTGAGGGTGAATTTTGATTGGATGAAAGATGAATTTGTATCCTTATTTCAGGTTGCTTTTCTGCCTCTTAGGCTATTTGTGATTGAGATGAATGATGATTAGATGGAATTGATGAAGGGATAATCGTAAAGGAACACCTATGCCCACTCCAGGACTTGAAGCTGGCAATTTTGAGAGTCCAGCATCAAATGTTCTTTGCCACCAATGCAAAGAAAGGGGGTGAAGAAACACAAAAGGAAATGTTGCGACAATAGTGTAAAGAGGCATGCAAGCAACATAAAGTGAGAAAAATGGCAACGAGTGTAAAAGGAAATGTCCATGCCTTACCCACAATTCAAACCATTATGCTGACCACTGCAAAGGACCAACTTCCACATGATTGGAATGTTTCATTTTTCAAGTCTCTATGGATACACATTAGATTCTGAAAGCATATGACATCATTAGAAAATATTCTTTGTAACAGTTTTCAAGTGGAAATACCTTTTGGATCAGGTATATTGAGTTTCAAGTGTTCAAACATTTGAATTTTTGTTGTGTGTGATGAATGGAGTATTGATACTTCGTGAATAATAAATTAACATGCTCCTATGCATGATAATAAGATTGCTCTTGTATATCTGTACTAATATAAGAGTGTGGAAGTAATTGCAATTGTCGCAGTAGTCTGCTGTGCCAAGAAGACAAACCTAGGAATTAACATGCATGGATGTGACTTCTGTAGAATTAAATTGCTATGTTGTTTCATATATTAATTTAACTTTTATTTGGTGGTATTAACGAATATTTCCACAATATGATGAAAACAGGGTAGCACACTAGAGTTTTACATAAGATCCAGGCTATTTTGTGGCACCCCACGCTTGCTCTAGCAGAAACTGCAACACAACAATTTGTTGTGGCGTAGGAACAGTGATCATAGTGTCAAAATTGATAATTTTCAAGCCTCTTCTTCCCATCCTAGTTTCAGAGAAAGTTTGCAACACTTAGAATGTGCAAGGTTAAGTGCCTGTTCTACATTTAACCTTATACGTTTTACCTCTGCATATGAATGAGGGGGCAGGAATTTAAAGAAGGCAAGAACTGTACTTGAGTTGTCTTTTGTTCAATCATTGGTATGCCCAAGGGGTTGACAGTGTTATAACTCCTTCTCTGTTGACCAGTTTTTCCCTTTCAGAACAAGACTGCTATGGAAAATACACAACCCTCCCCACTTCAGTCATCCCCCCTCTACAAAATTCATTGTGCAGTTGATTACAAGGTCTTGTTTTAAAATTTAGTTCTGTGTTGGGTTCACTTAGCTAACAACTTGATTCATTGATTTACAAAACATAAATTTATTAAATTTTTTTGAAGTTTCATTCAACAAATCTGCAATTGAAATTACTAATTTATTATTATTATTGTGCATGCTATGTTGCTGAAAAGTGTGTTTTATTCCATGATTAGTTTTTGAAGGTCAATTATGCTTTAAATTTTAATGTAGTGTGTATATTTACTTACACTAAGTAAACTTTATGTACTTATTCTTCATGTGAAAATAAAAGAAGTACATCATAGTATTTATGTAGACACTAAGTTGGGTGTGTTAGTTTGTATTCAGATGCATTGAATGACATCTGACATTGTCTAGTGTGCAATAGTAAATTATGTTTCCCTCAGTGACCAAGGAGTTAGCATACATATGAAACCTAGGTAAGGCATGTATGTTTATTCTTGTCTTATTCTTTAACTGCCCCCTCCATTTACTTGTTGTGTGTTCAGCTATCAGTAGCGGGTGTACTGTACATGTGTACAGTAGTCAACAGTTTTAAGCGCCATTCAATGATCAAGCTTTTAGCACTAGAGTAAATTCCTGTATAATGGAACCTGCACAGTGATTCTGTACAGTGTCAAATTTAAATTACAAGTTGTGCAATATGCAAAAAAGCACATTGCCCTGGAAATCCTGAAACACCCTGATAAGGGGAAATCTAGAAAAAAATCCAAAATCTGGGAAAAGTCTCAGAATAACACTTTAATTTGCTATGACAGGCATTCATATATTAAAGAAGAAATATTTTAAAATAATATTTCCTGTTTAACTGGAACCATATTTCCACTTCAAAAAACGTAATAAATTAAAACTACAGAATGACTTAGAATTTGTTTTAAAATAACATGAAAAGTGAAAAAAAAGAACAAAGCCTGAATTACAGTAAAACCTCGTTAATCCGGACTAATGGGGGATAAGTTGACTGGTTTAGCGAAAGTCCAGATTAACTGAAATAACCTAAAAGAACAGTAGAAAGTGCATTAAAACACTGTGTATAGCAACAAAACAAATTTATTATGGTGTATTTAAAGGGCATAGGCCTAAATACACTGTATAGTACAGTAAAAATTCTGCGGGAAACAGAATTTCATTCAGTGGTTGACGACTGCCTTTTCTTTGGGAAGTTCTCTTGTTGACTTCTAGCCATTTTTTTTATTGTGCCTTTTTCCTGTTTGGATTAAGTGAAGTCCTGCTTATCAGGGTCCAGATTAACGGGGTTTTACTGTATGTGTATTTCAGTACAAATATCCTCATAGGAAAAATTGATTGTACTTCAGTGCCAAAAATTACTTACCCTAGTAAGTTGCCATGCTACAGTGTGTCTATTTGTGCTATATGCAAAAGCTTTGACAAGAAACTATTGTTGAATAAGAAATTTTTCCACATTATTTTGAATAATTGTCTAAATTTAATATGTTCCAGCACTTGCGTACTGTTAAGTGACACAGTGAACACACACAAAAAAAGAATTTCCTCTTTATGATTATTAAGAATGTCAGCACTACATTTATTCAATATTAAACTATCAGTGTTACCGTTGGTTCCACAAGTCCTCTTTGGAACAAGTTCTAATGCAATGTTTGTACCTTCTAGCTAATGCTGTTCAACCCAACTGTGATAGAGATGGAGAGGTTTGCATGAAATTAGTTCACTTCAACAAGGATTTGCAACTTCAGTGTAACGTTTCAGATTCTTCTCCTGAGCAGTATACGATTGGTTGGTAAGTATGCAGCCTTTGCTAGGTATGCAAAAATTTATTAAATATTTATTGAATCTCTGTATATAAACTTCCATAAAAAGTTTATCAGCTTGTGCCTTCTTGTAAGTGATATGATGATGATGAAACAAGAAGCTAGTGTTGTGAGCAGGGAGGATAAAAATCATGATTTTTATTTAAAAAAATATTTTTTGATGATTTTTTTATTTAAATTGATTAATTATTTTAAAACAAAGAACACGCTTAAAATTGCATGTCTGGTTTTTGGCACCATACATATAGATATATGTTTGTCTATACAAAAGGCTTTTTCTGGTAAGCGGCCCTGTAAAATATTTGAACAGTTTGATTAAAGCAAATAAAAAATTATATGTAAGTATAAATTTTTCTGTTTCTGATACTGTATATATGAACCTACTATGGATAGGTTTGTTGAATGAGTTAATGAAACTATAATATTTTTAGTAACTTTTCTTCCAGTGAAAATAAAACATTCTGGATGTACTCTATAATTGGAACTTAAAATATTTTTTAAAGTCGTCGTAGCTGAATTTAGCAAAATATCAGCTGCCATTTTTATTTACATTTAATGATGACACGATTTACCATTTAACTTGATTAGTATTTTGTATATTTTTCTGCACAAAAGGTTTGCTATTCTTGCCTGTAAGAATTATTGAATTTTAAATCAGATAAATTTACATATTAAATTTCCTTTCATGTGAACTTCACTACATATATTTTGTTTCCTTTCCTTTCTTAGAGCCTAATAAACACCATTAAATGATTAAGATATTAATGTACTTTCACCAAAAGTGATTCTGATATTAACAAAATCCGTATGTACATTATTCTATAAATTTTTATTTTAGGTGATTTAAATTAACCTGCTTTAAATCAATCCACCTTTGTTGTGGGTATATACCGTCAGAATCACAGTAGTCAAATGTGTTGCCAGTAAAGTAAACCACATACTTCATTAATGTGTTGACATTTGAATATTTTTTATGTAAATTTTGTGGACAAGAATACTTAACTATAAGAATATATGGACTCAATAGACTGTACTGAGTGTTAATTGTTGCTAATTTCATAAAGCCTAATGCAAAACAAATTTTCCTGCTATGGCTGAGCTGGTACCACTTCGAACTGATAAGATACTAATGTCACTACTCTTCCTGATTCTAACCAATACAAATACTTGAAAATTGTAACATTTCAAAGCTTATAAATTTTGATATATAATAACTTTTCCATGGTAACTATACCATACCAATATACCGGAGTTTTGCTACAAACTAAAATTTCACATCAGATAACCATTAAACCATTTAATCACAAAATTTATCCGTCCCCACACAATGTTGTTGACAAAATAATGAAAATTACACATTTTACATAATATCCAATGTATTAGGATTCACAAGTAATAAAACTCAATAATTGTCAGTATTTAAAAAAAAATGGCAGGGTGCTCAGTTCTTTCCATGTCTTTTCTATCCTTTGTGGAGTGATACTACAAATACTAGCAAATACTACAGACATTTTTGCCTTGAAGTCATCTGTAAGGTGGTTGTGCAAAGTATTGTTATTCATAAATCCATCTCAGGAAATTTGGTAGAAGTGAATTTGAGGTATCATGCAATCCAAGGAATAAGACCGTGATGAGAAATTCTCTTTCAAAAGCTGTTACACTCTCAAACTTTGCATACCACAAGAGAGGTGCACATGCTAATTAAGTGTCAGCACCATTTTCACTTTGGTCATATTACACAGAGACACAAGTGCACTATGTACAGTTCTGTTGCTATTTTGAGCTTTGTATGTTGATTATGGGAGCTGGTAAATTATCCCTATCCAAACAAATTTGTAATTTATGCTCATCTCTCTTTTATAAAAACTCTTGAATATCCTACTACGTGGTTTGCTTACCCACATTTCCCTTTCTTGTAGGTTCAAGAATAATGTCCCAGTTCCAACTGATGATACCAGCAAATATACAATAAAGAAGGATGAGAACTCGTTGGTTATCCACCATGCAACTGAATCAGATGCAGGGTATTATAAATGTCAAGTAAACCTCACAGCTGAAACCGAACCAGTGGAAATGAAAATCCTTGTTGCTAGTAAGTATCTAGCGGTCTTCCATGGAAAACATTTTCAAGACTTTTTGTATTATATTTTGTTCTCTCCCCCTCATAATATTTTATCACTTTTAAAAATTCTGTTAGAGCTGTGATGATTTAAAGTTTTTTTGTTTTTTTTGGTAGGATAGTTATAGATGTTAATATTAAGTATTCCATACTAACTAGACTATGGGCTTCCATGATAGTGGATTGACTAATGTTGTTGGCTTTTAATAAAGAGGCTGATCTATTGTGTCAGAGGGTTGATTGATTTAGTTTATTTTACTTCGCGTTTTGTGTCTCTTGGCTAATTTGCGAAGATGAGGATGAGTGATGAAAGGATGAAATTGATGAATGGACATTCACAAACAACCAAGCCCGACCAGGATTCGAACCCGGGACCCTTGGCGTCGCAGCACGATGTGCTAACCGCTCGGCCACAGGGTCGGGCTGTGTCAGAGGGGTTAGCACATGTTAATACACTAGGGGCAGGGTTGTTAAAGATCAAGGAATTGCAAGTAAATTGGTTCTGAACTGTAAAGAACCCTATTATCTTTTAAAGTAATTCAATTCAATCCCGGAATCTCTTTATGGATTAATTTAAATACAGTGTAGGTTTGGATTGAAGTTAAACGATGTACAACTTGGATTGAATTTATATTGTGCGAAAAAAAAAGTTCCGGTCCTGTTATGGAACCCAATAGAACCTATTAGAATTAACAACCCTGGCTAGGGGTCCCAGGTTCGAATCCTGCCCTGGGCATGTGTGTTCTTGGTGAGAGTCAGAGGCCTGCATAGTCGGGTTTTGCCTACCTGCTGCCCGCTTGCCCACGAGAACAGGTATACCTGGTCTCCGGCCCACGGCAACGAGTCCACTTGCATCTTTACCTGGGTTCCTCGTCTTCAAGGTGCTCTGCCCTTACAAGGTAACTGGGCATTCAGTGAGACCCGGGCACCTGCAAAACCTGCTGGAAGGAAACAGCCTTCCGGCAGCGTGTCGCTCCAGGCGTTTCTTAACTACGTGGACAGCTGCAGTCAGTGTTGCGTACTTACATAGCTCCTAAATCCTACGAAGTCCTAGCAGGAGCTCTCTCCTCCAAGGAGAATTTATATACTTAGCGATTTCACTTCCAGTGTAAGCAGTTTTTATCTTATTGCCAGGAAATGCATGCAATATTACAGCTCCATTTATTTAAATGAATGATCGAGCAAACAAAAATCTCCTCACTGAAAACTATTTGTTTTTTATTGCATAGTGTCTTAATCAGGCACGCAGTGGCATAACCAGAGGCAGGGTTCCTACGCATCCTGGAAAACCTGGAATTTAAAAATATTTCTTCCAGGCATTGAAATGTTATGAAATGTCACATTTTTTTCCAAGTTGTACCTGGAATTTTGGAGATTGTCCTGGAAATTCCTTTACCCCGTTTATTTGTATGAATTACAATAAGTATTCATTTAAAACAGGCCAGTGTCATGATAGTGGTTTATTTACTTATGTCATGTTGCTGTGTACTGTAGTCATAGTTTTGTGATAAGTTTTATTTTTGTGATGGAAGTGTAATGTATAGTGCCCCGCGTTTTTGTATTATTTTGTATCGCTCAGAGGTAGAAAATATGATGATAATAATAATGGTTAATAAAAGGGTTTGCTATCCTAAATATTCCAAGTTTTCTAAGGATATTATTCTTGTTTATTTGTAATATAAGATGGTGATTTTTTATAAACTTATTTATACTTGTATTTATTTTTTCTGTATTGTAAATTAAATAACCTTCATTATACTAAAAAATGAAAGGTGTGGAAAGGAGCAGGTGTAGGGGAGTTGGGAGCCTGCATTAAAAAAAATTTAGAACTTTGTTTTTAATAATAGAAAATATGTAATAATGTGTATTTTGCCATGCTTACTTTCTACACTTGTCCTGGAGCAATTATAGAAAATCCTTGAAAAGTCCCGGAAAAAAATGCATGATTTTGAGTAGGAACCCTGCAGAGGGGGTCAGGGGGCATTGCTCATCAATCTTGGATGGAAATTAAGTCTAGCGGAGGGGCAAACATTAAAGTACAAGAACAGGCTAGCAGAATTTAAGAGTATCAGGGCTAAAGGATTCTCAAGATGGAATTAGTTTTCATATTTTTCTTGCATTTTCCTTCCAGACGGCCAAGGGCACCTGCAGAGGGAGAACAGAGGGGTAATTGCAACCCCTTGATTTCAAATTTTATGAAAGTACAAATATATTATAATATATTATACAGTCTCATCAATGCCGTAGCAAGGGGGTAGCGGGAGTCGACCCTGGGCGCCGAACGATCTAAGTTTATTTATTGAGAAAATTTCAGATACAGCACGTAGCCATTTTACACTGAAATCAGTAACAATGAAAAGAACAAAAATAAAAATAGCAAAATAATACAAAATATTAATATAAATAAGTCAAGATAGCACAATTAAATATTATTTAGCAACATATGTTCTGATGGTTGACCGAAAGGCGTACTCTGTAGATAATACATCAGCACTTGATGGGAGGTGAGAAGTGAGAAAAGTTTTAAAACAGAGAATGCCATGGCAGCCCGTGATATTATTTGCTATTAATGTTGGTTTGTTATCAGATGCTTGAATTGATTATGGAATGTATTTAAATAATATATATGCTTTAAGGAAGCTTTGAATATGTACACAATTTAGTGTAACATATGTATTTCTTATTTTACGTCGTTCCATGTGAAGAGAAAATATTGTAGATGAAAATTTTACATGCCATATGTATGTACATTCGGAATGCATTTATCATGCACTTTCTTTCTTTCAAAAACAGTTTGTCTGCTTGTTTTCCATTATTAGCTAATGCGAAATTAACATGTTGAAAAAATATTTCAAATCCTCTGTTTCAACACAAATGCGTTAGAACAGACTTCTACCCCCTTTTTGCGTGATTTATGAGGGTAATAATGCCTTTGATGCTACTTTATTACTATTATTGTTATTGGCACGTTATACAGGTACTTGCCATTCCCCCCCCCCCCCCCCCCAAATGAGGATAACGGCAATGCCCCTGGTTCCTATCTGGCTACGGCCCTGGTGTTCGCAGTAGAACAGTGTGTTGTTCGAGTCGCGACCTCAGCGTCGAACGTGACATGTTTCGGTCCTGCCCTATATCCCTATATATATATTGGTTGTTTACGACATATACTTATGGATTCTGTGCCACGGAAAACCTATTTCAATGTGTGTGTGTTGGGGGGGGGGGGGGGTAGCAACATTCGTAAATCTCATTTCATTGGCGATGTGGCTTTCGAAGCTTTGAGTTCCCTTTGTAATTAGTGAAAATCTATTGCAGTTGGCAACACTGCAGACAGGTGTGCGACCGGTGCAGTTTCTACTCGAAGCAACTACATCATGCAGAGGGAGGGGCGTGCAGTTGATTGAATGAACGCACAGAGACCTACTAGGTATCTTAACGACTGCGGGTACCCGGCGGGGTTTCAATACCTGCCAAGAATGATCTGGGAAGATGGTCAGGCAAGATGCTCAAGCGAGTGTGTTGCGCAGGTTGCATGGCATTCCAGGAGTGATGTCTCGCGAACTGGTCTGCTCCAGGTCTTGTGCAGCCCTTTAGCGAGGGTCTCTTCAATTTCATCATATCATCGCTCATCCTTCACGATTAGCCAAACATGCCAAATAGTTCGTGGAGCCCGACCCTGTGGCCGAGTGGTTAGCACATCGCGCTGCGCCGCCAAGGGTCCCGGGTTCGACTCCGGTCGGGCTTGGTTGTTTGTGAATGTCCATTCAATTTCATCACTCATCCCCATCTTCGCAAATTAGCCAAGAGGCACAAAACGCTAAGTAAAATAAACAATCAATCAATAGTTCCTGGATTTGATTTATGGTGGAGAAACACAGCACAGTGATTCGAATGCCACTTTATATCTAGCCTGTCTAAGCAGGAGGAGGATTGAAACAAGCTTTTGGTAAGCATGCTACATCAATCTAAAAAAAAAAAGAATCCTATAAAATATCCATTGATTTATTCACTAGGTGATCAGAATATTAAAATAAACTGTCTTTTAATTGTGAATCAATCTACAAACAATGGCACTGAAAAAAAAATTAAATTCTTAGGATACTTTAACAGACAAAGCATCAGCTGATATCTCTATATTTGAATTAAGGCTTTCCAATGTGGATATATCTGTTGTCAGCTCTATACTGATGCTAATTGTTCTCAAGTTTTAAGGTGCTATCTTTGAATAATTCACTTCTCCCATTATAGCAGCTTGGCAGTATAATCGAGGGCAGGAATCAACATTAACGGGCTGTCTACGAGTAAACAAAAACAAATCGAATGGCACAATCAATTGTGAAACTTTAGCATAGCAACTTTCCAATTCGGTCTAAGTGTTACCGTAGGTGGGCAATTCAAGCTCATACGTGTAGCTTTTTTATTTCTTTCTTTTTGTGTGTCAGATATAATGTATCAAATAAAAGCACCCAATGACAAGAAAAAGAAGAGATCTTGACAAAGTAGAGGGTTTTCCAGATACATTGGATGAGCAACTGAGAGTAACTAACTAAAAAAAATTCCTTGCGAAGTTTCTTTTTTCAATTTTGTACCACTGGTTTTTGTCCCTGTTGTGATATATTTTATCTTTCTCAGCAAAACCTACAACAAAACTTCCCAAGAACACGAATCTGGTGGAAGGTGAGAAGTTGGAGCTCAACTGCAGTATAACAGGCTTCCCTGTACCAAATATAACCTGGGTTGTCGGTAAGTCAGGCTTTGAGTGATTTGAAATTAAGAATAAGCTAGTTGTAGTTTAAGTTTCCAATACTAGGATATAAAGTCAACTGAACCAACCGAACAAGAATGTATGCATGTGCGAGCACAAATATCCAAAATGGCGGCTATTTCCTTCACAGTAATATGCCTGTTTTCCTTCACAAGCTCTTCCACTGCGGCGATGTTTTTGTTTGTCACTATGTGGTGTGCCTGGCCCGGTCGAGGGGTGTATTACACAGAAGTTACGCCGCTTTTAAACTTTCTACACCACTTGTAGACTTGCTGCAGGGACACACGAATCACCGTACTGCGCTTTTATCCTGCAATGAATTTCAAGTGGTGTAACACCTTTACTACTAAAAAAAAACCCTTTATGCTGACGCTGCTTCTTCTATAGTGTTGCAGCATCATGTTGCCACCTGTTGATAATTCTTTCAACCACAAGGATAACTCCTGCCAACTTAACAAATCAATTGTACAAATTTTCGGAATATTATTGCACTTTTAAGGTTTTCATTTGTATCACCCTCGTAGAAATAATATGTAAAAATAACTAAAATATGTAAAATATGAGCCCAAATCTAATATATGTACAAATATGGAAAAATAAAACTGATTTTTTGTAGTCTACATGCCATGATGCGCAAAAATAGTACAAAATATAACTGATTGCAGCTTCATACATAAACATGTATTTACATATAAATCTGTTCTCTGTTCATAATTAATGGGTAAGCTGTAAAAACTTTTTAAGTAGAGTTTACATTAATATGTTGTTAACTTTCTATATTTTCTCTTTAATGTAGGAAATGAAACATATGAAGAGAGTCGAGACCGCGTTATTTTGAAGGAAAATGTCAATCATGTTCACAATGCCATCTTCATAATTGAGGAAGCAGTATTGGCAGACAGAGGAGATTTCAAATGCATGGCTGAAAACTTGGCTAACGCGAGCTCTACAACGACGTTTCTTAGAGTTAAAGGTAAACATAATTCAATTCTTTTCCTGTTGTCACATTCATAAGCTAGTTTCAGAAGCGTTGCCCTTTATATATATGTAAGCCCTGTCCTTTACAAGTTACTGAATTAACCGTGACAACAGAGTCAATATGATATTGAACAAATACGGATTTGACCCCCTTCTACTGGTGGGAGAGAGATGTCAAATTATTTTGAAACCCTAGACCATAAATTCACTGCTTCTTCATAATGGTTAAATGACAATGTTGCTCTAAAATATTATTTGATTGAACTATGCTAAAAATATATATTTATGTACAAACTCCATTCTTTCCCTACACAAAAATTTACTTTCCAATAACAATATCTGAGTATCAGCATTAATATAAACTTGGTTGGCACATAAAGTACTGTGAAAGATAGCTTAGTGGCAAAGACTTATCACTCTGTAGTAAAGAAGCCAGAATTTCAAATGTTTTAAGTCCTTTTATGCTCAGGTAAGCTAATCGCGATAGACCTTCAGTTTACTAGTGGGATCCAAACCATTGTGCAATGTCTCTCCACCGGGGATTGAACCATTGATTACAAGGCAACTGCATTACCAATGTGCCAATTGGGGAGCCCCAAGCCAATGGCCTTCAACCTGCAGGTTGCATGCGGTTCACTAAAGCCCACGATGGCTAATTTGCTTTTAAAATAATAACAACAACAACATTCAACATTGTTTCATTATGCTTCTTTGTGGTGTTGCAGTGACTGATCCCAGTACAGAATATAACAGTTCTGTGCAATGATTAACAATGCTGTTGTATTGTTTCATAAGAAAAGAGTACAGTAAGTGAATGTGTATTGAACTGCAGAACCCATGTAATTATTTGTAATGCTTTCGCGATTAGCCAAAAGTAGCAGAAAAGCGAAGTAAAGTAAACTAAATCAATCAATCATATTTGTAATGTTAGCACTGTCTCTTTGAACATGGCTGAAACAGTGCAGCCCATGCATTGGCATACCATAGAAAATATGCTGAAGATCACTGCCCAAGTGGTCCCGGTTTAACTTCTTGGTGGAGACACGTTGCATAGTGATTTGGATCCCACTGTAAACTATTATCTTCTATTCTGATTAGCCTATCTGAGCAAAAAGTGGACTTCTTTTCAATGTTTTTTTCTTTTAATTTAAAAATTTTACTCTTGTCTTGAAAAGTTTTCAGGACTAGTAAGTGAAGATGTGGAAACCTGCACTATAAAATCATCTCCCTCTACGACGCACTGTTTTAGAAGCGATATCGGGCAGAGCCACGCAGAGGGTGTGCGTGGCAACCACCCAATGGCAGGAGTGCAATGTTGTACAGTTAGGAAACTGCGGCGTGCGAGTTAAACGCAGTGTTCTGTATTTTTCTTGCACGCAAGAAGTTTTCATAAACTTTTAGGTTCATCATAAGATGGGGCACAACGTTTTGAACCTGACTGTCCAAGTCCCATGAATTTCCGTCGCCTATAGCCGGAGTTATCGTTTCTCGAAGAAACACGGGAAACAACACGTCTCTACACACACACACACAATGACCCTTTCGTTTTCCTTCCTTGTTCCGTCTGTTGTTTTTTTGTTGCCACCGTGTTGACCCTGATGAATTGTTGTGTCTTGGTAAAGCTATGGGTGTCAAATTCGGCTGAATATGCACCATGGCCTTTCATTGTCTTGTGTGTTCACAAACATTTCGAGTCTGGGTCAGTTTTGAGTTCAGCGTTTTCATAACAAGGGCGGTGTAAGATAATTTTACTCGTACGGCATGAAGAACAGTTGAGAGGATTCAATACAGCCCTTATTGATTTATTTATTTTACTTCGCTTTTTCTGCCACTTTTGGCTAATTTACGAAGATAGAGATGAGTGATGATATGATGATATTGATTCTAGTTTTTGGACTTTTAGCCACTGTTATTTTTTAAAGAGATTTATCTAAGTTTCGGAGGCTGAATCTGCATCCGCCTTCAGGGTAGCATGTAGTTTGTTAGGTCACATAATTGGTTGCCTAGGAGGATTATTCTTGGTGGCCTAGGCTCCACCGCGTCTGTCGGTCACAAGGAACTCTATATACAAAAAAATGCCAGGTAAGATTATGAGTGGCCCAGGCTCCACTTTGTCAGATGACCACATCAAGGTCACGATCAAAGCTTCGTGTGGCACCATTAGGTTTCCACCTTGATCTCCGGGGACTGGACCGCCCCAGATTGCATGTTGACGTAAAGCGGGGTTGGTGTGCAATGTGTATGAATAGTCTATAGAGACTATGTGTGTGGAGGAATTGTGTCCGAAGTCCAAAAACTAGAATGAATAAGTCACCACTGATTAACTACAAAGAACGATGAAATTGATTAATGGACACTCACAAATATCCATGCCCAGGTCTGGATTCAAACCCGGGACCCTTGGCATCCTAGCGCGATGTGCAATACAGCCCTTATGCTCGATAGGTATGCAATAGCGTGTGTGTTGCATGAGTGTTATTTAATGATGTCGCGCCGGCGCCATTGTGGAGTGGTTAGCATATCGCTCTACGATGCCAGGAGTCCCGGGTTCGAATCCTGGCCTGGACATGGATGTTTATGAACGTCCCTTCATCAATTTCATTATATCATCACTCATTCCCATCTTTGCAATTAGCCAAAAGTGACAGAAAAGCAAAGTAAAATAAATCAAATCAAATTAATAACATCTCTCTCGAAACCTAGTATGTACCAGTAGTACAGGCACCAAGGGTAAATACTCGTATTACGTTCACAAGACAGAAATCTTAGTTTTAAAGCTTATTCTTACTTCAAAGAATTGGCGTTCGCAAGACATGCGTGCTGAAACAGTGTTTTCTCAGAGCCGAGAACTTACGGCTAAAGCATGTGGTGTATGTGTGCATATTGTGTTGCGCATTATAAAACAGGGTAAAGTATCTACTACAGAAATTGGAGAATCCCTATTCAAATCTCCTAGGAAACATGCCAGAAAACAAAAACGAGAGCGATGATGATGATGACCTTGCAGTTCCCCTACAATAAATACGTACCTTCAAACTTCTTTCAGGTACGAGTTTCTCTTATATGCTGCTGTGATATGATATAATCCTGTGTAGAATTCTTCACTATATATTTCATTGTACTCAAATATCACGTGCATGTATTATACCCATAAAAAGCTGAATATTGGACACAGCGAATTATCTGTGTTTCCATTCCGCTAGCAGTTGGTTTGGCAACAGCGCGACAGCACTGGCTGCGTATTCTAAAAGTGTACGCCATATAGTACTACATTGCAATGCATTGGTGTTAACATTGCTTTGAGGGAGATAATTTTTGCTCAAGAATATAACTTTAATTTTTAGAAGAAAATCCATATCAGATTCAGAATTTGATACTGTGTTGGAACTACTAAATAAAGGCTTTAATTTTATTCAGTGAAGTGACTTTAAAAAAAGGATTAGGAAACATTCAGTGTTTTCTGCCAAGGGCAGGCCTTTCCTTGCAACCTCCATGCTGTTCGATCTTCATAGAAAACATTAATGATTTTTTTTATATAAAGAATTATGAGCAATGTGTTAGTTACGTTCAAGGAACTTAAACAAGTTTGATACTAACCTGTAAAAAATATACGCAAAATGTACATATGATAATGTTATTTTAATTCTTTTGTATTATTGAAGTGTTAAAGTATATTTTTTTTTAGTTCACTAAGCGATATGAATGATCTAATTTCAATGCACACTCTAAATATCAACTGTTCTATTTTATTTTGCCATTGTCAGTTTTAATGCTGCCTCCGATTCTGACTCTTTCTTTTTTCTTTCACTTGTGTATAGAATGATTGTTATTTTTGTAGACAAGTATGCTGCTCTATGGCCCTTCCTTGGAATCTGCGCTGAAGTTGCTGTACTCTGTGCCATCATCTTTATATATGAGAAAAAGAGGAACAAGGCTGAGATGGAGGAAAGTGACACCGACCAGAGCCCAGAGCAGTAAGTTACTTTTGCTTAATACCATGCAAGTAGAATCGGGTTCATGTTCTCGCCGCTGCTGCTGAAGCGTACTCCTGGTCCAGATTCTTATTCCATGTTCTTACCTAGCCCAGAGCTCTCCTTAACCTGTGGGGTGTTCTGCCCTTTCAGGGGATCTCTGAAAGGCTTGAAGATATATTTCAAGCTTTTGTATTTGTTGCAAAGTTAAGAAGAAAATAGACTGCAATATTAAATAAACTTAATGTAAAATGAAGTAGACATCTCGGTGGCCCTGCATGTTAAGTGGTCTACTTTTGATCTCGCCACTGAAGTTCCCAGGATGGACATGGGTGTTACTGGTGAGTGTCCCTACATCAATTTCATCTTCATTGTCACAATTAACCAAAATTGGCAGAAGAGCACAGCTTGCTAGGATGAAAAAGCATTTTTTAATGTATCAGTACCGGAAAGTATGAGTTGGAATTTATTGGGAATATATCAGACATTTTGGTCTTTCACGGAGTCAGCAAAAACGATATGCTACACTTTTGGGGGTTTGAATTATCCTGGAAAGTACACAAATTTTAGTTTCCATTATTTGCACCAGTATTGTGTTAAAAACAGGATTTTGTGATTGTGTAACATAAGTCATAGTAGTTTGGTGTAATTCTTTCAATATTTTAAATCAAAACTCGTAAATTGATAAATATAATTGTAGTGGAATACTTGCACACTAATATTAATTGATATTTTGAACAACTTATAATTTGGTACAGTTTTTAAGCATCAGTATTAGTTGGTGGCTACTCACCGGGAATTCCTTGAATTCTGGGAATTCTACGTGAAATTTTCTCCGTAGACGTGAAAAATTGCAACTTTTATTAATCAAAATTCCATTGAATTAATACATATTTATTAATGCCCTGAGGCAAGTTTTTCACAGCTTATCTTTTATTTTTATCGAGAAAGAGAATAAAGCTGCGCGGAAAATAAAACAGAATTCTCTCAATCCATGTACTTTGTTAGTGTCCTTTGCAAAACAATCTATCTGATAGATGAAACATTATTGCAAGATAAGATATCTTGAAATTGATTAGGTAAATTTCAGTTAGAAATTCTTAAACAATTAACAATTTTACTAGATTAGTAAATCCCGTAACATTTGTGACTTGTGCTTGTAGATATAATTCAAGTATGTGAAACTCCTCACTTTAAATATTTTAAACATTATTTACCGTTTAATTGAATTGAATCAGATTTTTTGGATACGTTGGAATCACACAGACCCTTAATTTTGTTAATAATATTGGTAGGGATGGGACCGATTAATCGGTACTCTATTGGTATCGGCCAATATAGGCGCAGCGGTGTATCGGTAAAATTAACGATTATTTTACCGATCCGATAAATGGATAAATATCTGATAATATAGTGCAAACTTCTGCCATTTTGTTGCAGCGATTTTTATGGATAATCTCCATGTCCTACTTTCTAAAAAAGTAAATGTCTAAATGTCCAACTTCTTTTTCACTGCAGTCACCTTGAAACACACATTTATTGAGGAGGTCAATGAACCTTTCAGGTTCTTCAATTTTCTTCAAATTTCTAATTTTATATCTGATCGCTAGAATATCGGTTATTGGTATCGGTAAATTTTATATCGGTATCGGCCAGAATTTCATATCGGCCCATCCCTAAATATTGGTGTGTGTAGGTGGCAAGGTTAACGTAAAGTTGAAATTGAGAAAACATCGGCTTGTAGCCTTGAATTTTTCTAAATTTGCATTGAAACCCAGGAATTATACTTGAATTTTATCATGTTCCCCGAGTGGCCACCCTGTGTTAGTATCAGTGGATACTAGTAACAGTATGGACATCAGTGTGGATATTGATTGAAATTGGTATCACGTTAGCTCTGCTTTTATATTTGTTTTTTTTTTATTTACATTGGAAATTGTTCAAATACAAAAATTCTTGATATAAACTATTAGCCCATCAGATTACTATTCTAACAGAGTGCGTTGTATAGGCTAATTATGAAAAAAAGATGCTTGATGAGCAGCTTTAAACAAATATTTGCTACACTTAAGAACTTAAATATTGAGTCCTTCAGGTTTGAGGGTTGGAAAGAAAGTAGTGGCAACTAGAGGTTTGCAAATGTGATCCATTGCCCACCAGACATAATGGGAAGAAATACCTGCCCTGTGCAGCTGTTGTTGTGAACCAACCCAACTTGCCCATGTGAAGGGGAAGATTTCAGGTGTCCCATCAGTACCCAGCATGGTTCAACATTGGATGGGCAGCTGATGGCCATCGCTGTCTACTGTACTGGGAGTACGGGCATCAGGAGCAGGGGCGGACAGGGAATACAGGAACACTTATTATACACATTGCAAATCTGGTACAGGCAAATATTGTTACAACTGATAATACAATGTTCGAATTATGAATGTCACTGTATGAAAAGGCTGCTCAGGAGAAATCTAAAATGTTAAATGTAAACGACTGTAGAGTGACTTCCCGTTTGATAGGTTTATTAATTTCAAACATAGGTTTATTAATTTCAAACAGGGAACATTATGTAGTGCTGGTAACCATGTTTTAATAGTTAAGCACAAATCTAGGTCACAATTACAATTACATGAAGGGCATAGGAAGCATTCTCAGCCTGTACTGTGGTGTACTATATAGTTTGGAGTGCCCATTTGAAAGGGCTTATCCATACCAGAAAATGACAAGTCTCTACTGTGGTTATAGCGTGGTCCTAAACCAAGCGAAATATCAACTCTAACTTTGTGTTTTATTAGAGACCAATTCAGTCTCTCTTATCTTGTGATTTTAAACAAGTCAGCCTAACATAGGCTACTTCATATTGATCGAATTACTGACAACCTTAAAACCTACGAAACAAAATTTTCCCCTTTACATTTTGTAATAAATACTTCAAAGGCGTCACAATTGATTAAAAAATCCATATTCTTTCTTCTTTCATAAATATGCAATTTAATTTGATTTTTCATTTAGCATCGTTTTCCTTCCACTTTTGGCTAATCGTGACGATGAGCATGAGTGATGATATGGTAACTGATGAAGGGACACTCGTAAGGAACACCTATGCCCAGGCTGGGATTCAAACCTGGAATCCCTAGCATCGTAGTGTGCTGTGCTAAGCACTCTGTCACGCATGTCGGCAAATTCGTAATTAAACATCCATATAATAAATGTTCTAGATTTGTTGGTAAGTAGGCTTAAACTAATAATGTCTTACGACCAGACAATTTTCTTAAGAGGATAGTTTTAAAGAAATATAATCAAATTCATAAGAATACTAAATCAATTATATTTTCTTTATTCAGTTTACCAATGTTCTAATTAACTATAGAAATGCAACGACACATTAAAAAAAGTTTTGAAAATGAAGTTTCCCCAAGCACCTGCATTAACCACTCCGCCCTTTTGCCAACCTTGCAAATTGTGATTCTTGTCGGTCCTTTGCGTATCCTGCTACTTACGCTTATACTTTATTTTGTGCTGGAACGGAGTTTAAAATAATCATGTCAAACACATAGTTTGTAACGCTGAATCTAATTATGTAGGTTTCATCAAGAATTCTGAACCATCTCTCCAGTTATTAAATAATTCCCTTAGCGCTGTGCCAAGAATAACCATGGCCCGCAGAGCCCACGCCTAAAGTCCCGGATGAACTGTGAATACCTGCTCCAGCATGAGCGTGACTCGTTAGTCGGCGACCGCAGTTGGAAGCACGTGGATCCTGCCCAGCAAAGAACCAAGCAGGGATAACGTCAGCCCTCGTCCGCCCAACATGCACCGTGCATCAAGGGCTTGGGTCCCAACATGTGCAAGGTTTGATAAGTGGACATTCCTTCTTGCAGTGAGTCATGCCCTCCTACGCAGATCTCTAGTGGAGTGGCAACACTGTCGTCACGTCGCGTATGATCGTCTTTCTCAAGGAAATGCGTTGCTGTTCCCAGTTCATCTAGAAGGAAGGCATACCTGTTCAACATGCTCATTGTAGCTAGTGCAGTGCATACAGACAGACTAATATGGAGCTGTGAAATGGTGTAAAATCAGACCGCTGCGCTGTGAAGGGATCCTTTTGAAGAGAGACCAATATGAATGAATTAACATTGGCAGAAATGGCAACGAAATGTCATGCTGGTGTCCGAAAAGCCTGTGTCATTGAAGCCTTGCCATATCTGATGGTGGCTTGTTAGGTATCAGTCTTCTGACAAGGACATTGTCAGTGTGGAGGATGCATCCTGGTCTCGAGGTGCATCCTGTGGACTATAATATGGCAATATGACACTCAGATATGTCAAGGCTTCAATGCCATACGGTTATCGAACACCCACATGACATTTTGTTGCATTTCTGCCATGCTCTAGCTCAATTTTAATCCATTAATGTTGCTCTCTCTTCGAAAGGATCCCTTCAAAGCGCAGTGGTCTGATTTCACAACACCACTTCAGAGGTCCGTATGTGTCCATCTGCAAGTAATGCACTAGCGACAATGAGTGCATTGAACAGCTATGCATTCCCTCTAGATGTACTGGGAACAGCAATGCTCTCTCATGTGTGACATGACGACAGCAGCGTTGCCAATAACATTCTTTCAAACCCTCGTATTTAAATGGGGTCAGTACATGGTGAGGAACTTTTCTCTTCATACAATCTGAAACTGGGTGAATGTCCAACCTTGCGTTTATCTGGGAAAGTCTAGCGGAACACAGTGTGGAATGGTGTTCACATGATTTAACACTTTTGTTTCCAGCCTCTTCGCCAGAACGATCGACATAGGGTGCTGCAAAATTAGATGTCTCAGTTTCGAACCATGTATAAGGCATGGAGTTTCCCATCATCTATATTCTTTCATTCCCTTTAATAGAACCGTTAAAAGTAAGTCTCTCGGATAAAGTTAGTAATCCACTTACGTGTATTTATTATCTATATCCTTATTTCGTCCTCATAGTAGTGATTAGCCCAAGAGGTAGAAAAGTGACTTAACCAAAATAAAAAGAAAGAAAAATGTGATTTGACTGTTTAGTCATCCATACTGAAATCAATTGTTTTCTGAATTTGTTTAATGTCTTCTCTTTACCGTATCATTGTCAGGAATGAGTAAACCCAGTATTGGTATAGTGTTACTAAAGTTCCCAATATGTGCTGTGTTTTATTGGTGCTTCAGGAGAAATGAATTCACTCTTTGTGTCCAGTGAGTAAATAATCTACCAAATTCAATTATGTAAAAAATGAACAGTCAGTTTCTCTCTCAGTAAGTTGAATACTATTTCCAGTAGGAATGAACAGATACCACCTTCAACCAATACCAATACTGATGTCTGTGCTCTTAACAAGTCCCACTGATACCAATACTTGACAATTGTAACAATTAAAAAGATGTTCAAAATAGTAATTGATGTCATTATGTAAGTATTTCACTGCAATTAGATATATCAGTTTACCAGAGTTTGCTTTGAAATAATGAAGAATTACATTGAAATATTAAAATAACTGTCATTTGATCACAAAATCATCTTTTTTCACACAATTCTGGTGTAAAATAAATGAAAACTTTAAATTTTGCATAATTTCCAGCAGGTGAATAAAAATGATTTTTATTTAAAAAATCATTTTGATGATTTTTTTTAATTTAAATTTTTTTTTTTAAAACACACTTTAAAAATTGCTTGTTAGGTTCTTGGCACCATGCATATAGTTATGTTTTTACATAAAGGCTTTCTATAGAAAATTGCCCTGTAAATGATTTGAACAGCTTGATTAGAGGAAATAAAAAATATATGTAAATATAAATTTTTCTGTTTCTGTTATTGTTGAGTGTGTTAATAAAACTATAATAATATCAGTAACTTTTCTTCCAGTGAAACAAAAACTTTCTGGATGTACTCTATTATCGTAACTTAAAATATTCTTATAGTCTTTGCAGCTGAATTTCGACAACTTTTTTAAACGATAGTTTGCAAAATATAAGCTGCCATGTTTATTTACAGTTTAATGATAATGACACTATTTACGGTTTAACATGATTAGTATTTTGTGTATTTTTCTACACAAAATGTTTGCCTGTAAAAATTATTGAATTTTAAATTAAGAGAAATTTAAGTGTGTTTACAGTTGACACATTAAATTTCCTTTCGTTCGAGCTTCGCACCATAAGTACGTATGTATTTTGTTCCCTTTCTTTTCCTTTCTTAGAGCCTAATAAACACCATTAAATGATTACAAGGTTAATGAACTTTCAGGAAAAGTGATTCTGAGATCTACAAATTTCTTATGTACATTATTCTATAAATTATTTATTTAGTCATTTAAATCAACCTGATTTAAATAGACCCACCTTGATTTCCAGGATATTTAGACTCCACAAAAGTGTAGTGTGGCATTTTTATGAACTCCACATAATATCCAAACTCTTATTTTTCTAAACTATTATTTATCAATTAATAAATTTCAGCTGATACTTTCTGATAGTGATACATCAACATAGGTACCTGAAATAGGAATTGTGGCTTTCCTGGCAACATGATTCATACAAGTGATCTCAGGTTAACAGCCAAGTTAACTAGATGTTAGCGTCCAACGTTTTGAGCGCATACATTACCCTCATCACCTTGATGATCATGATCAACGTATGCGCTCGAAACATTGGATGCTAACATTGAATTAACCTGACTGCTAACCTGAGAACACTTGTTTGAATAGTATCTGAATATTTGTAACCTTTCTACTCACTGATACTGTGCATCCACCAAAAAACATGACTGTCATTCGGAGCAATCAGATATTTTTACATTGTTCCTATCTTTTAGGGTCTTTGCAGGATGACATGGGTTATGACACATGGAAGTATAATTTTTATGTGCAACTTGTGACATGTATATTATTAAGTATAACAGATCATCATTAAAGGCCTCACAATCTTTGAGAACTTTCAGAGTTCAAGTCTTAACCAGAGTAGTAGCGTACAACTGTCTTGTCCATCCATGATAAGTCACATTTAAACCAGAGAAGTAGAAAATAGACATTAGGTAACTGAAATTATATTGAAATTAATTTAGCATGTATAAATATGTATGTTTCTTTGCAGAAAAAATACTCCAGACCATGGAAAGGACTCAGATGTTAGACAACGAAAGTAGTGAGCTATCGTTAAAAAATAGAAGTTCTGAAAGCTTGCCATCGTAGTTAGTTAAATTTTTCATTTCTCTTCATCGGTATTTGTAAGAAGAAGTATATTTTCAAATCAAATGTGCAGTGACTTTAGAAAATCTTAAGAACCATTCCACAATGGCAGCTGTGCGAGACCTTTTTAGTCAAAATTGAAACATGGACATGTTTGCTCAGATATGTAATGTTTTGTTGAGAAATTTGCATATAAGATGTATTACTTGAAGTGTGTAATGATTGCTGGAAACATCTGTGTATGTAACTCATGAGGAAGTGACAATAATTGAAACGAAGAATACAGGAAGATGTTGAGAAATAATTGAGGATTTAAGTTTGTGTCCAATCTTTCTGATACATATACTTATTGTGCACAATTTCACTTTTTATATTGTGTTTAAAAAATGACTATTAACAATGCAGAAAGTAAAAGCAACAACTAGATACTCTGCTTTGGTTTCAAGTGTTTAAAAAAATGATCTTTAAATGTAAACTAGTTATTCTAAATGCCATTTTTTAGTACTAGTCCCCTTGCTATTGCTTTCAAATAGTTTTCTGTGCACATTCGTATATTGTTTTTTAAGTGTTGGCAAATATTTAAGTTGTTCATAATTGACCAAGATGTAGCATGCTGTTTGTATCTTTGTACGAGGGTAAATTAAAAAGTAAAGACAGTTTCCTGTATTTACATAATCAAAAGGAAGAATACTTGGATTTTCTGTGTAACTCCCATGGACAATTTTAATGTTTACCCCCCCCCCCCCCTTCCCATCCTTTTATGTAATTTCTGTCATACTGCAGTGATCTTCTCTATCCAACTGTATGCAGTGAAACTAATGTGCGGCTGAATTATGAAAATGGTATTTAGGTAGCTTCGGAGATAACTAGTATATGGGTTTCTGTTGTAATTTTAAGCAAATCATTATTGGTTTGCTAGGTGCATTCCTTATTCATGCATCATTTATTTGCTGAACAAAGGGGCAAATTGATGAATTTGCCTTGTATCCTGTCAGAACCTGTCTCACATTTTTTTTAATAAGCTTTAATTTTTAAGGTTTTTCTTCCTCGTACAAAGCAATAAAGTTTTCTAGTACAAAACATACTCTCGGGTCTGTCAAGTTTCTTTGTCTGCACAATGCACACTGAGTTTCTTTATCAAAGAAATAGAGAATTCTAAAACTTTTTCCCAGAGGAAAAGAAGCTTCATGTGGAACTCCCGATATGTTTTGTACAATTAAAATGTTTTTACTGTTCGGCTGCAGTAGCCTTAAAAATGTGAAAGTGCCTTGACATTTTGATTTGCCCTCGTATTTTTTCTATGCAGTTTTGATGTATTTGAGTACATTGTCTTAAACAGCTAGCTTTGTACTGTTTAATGCTTTTAGTCATTATGTGTCAGTATTTTGTTGAGTACTGTTATATTTTGAGATATTTTGAGTGATTCTTAACATATTATAGTAGTGTAGGTTTAGTATATATGTTGTACTTTTTTTATCCCTCCAAATTATGGGGACTTAATGATGTTAATGAAATAAAGGAGCCAAATCAGTTGGGAAAGCATTGTAGAAATTTGGCCAAATAATAATAGAAAATTGAGAATCATGGTATTGATGTTACTTAAATATGTCAGATTATGGGGGGATTTATTGTAGTTTGATATTAAATTAAATATATGGTTTATCATAATGCAGTTTTGCAGCTCAAATATCATACTTAAATATGTTTGATAGGCTGTGTTAGGTTCTCAGCCTTCAATTTGATTGATTACTCTTCCATTGGTGGCAAGATTTAATTGGTTTATTTAATCATTATGCAACTGGAGAAGCCAATCATTTGGTCTACTTTGCCTCCAAATCCAAGTGTATGCAATGAGAATATTCAAACAGTTTGATATGGTGTAAAAGGTAAGACTAAGCGAACCAATGGGAAGAGACTTATTGTTATTACAGAACAGGGAATTATACATTTTGTCAGGGAGATGGTAAGGTCGGAGAGAACATGAACATTCTCTTCAGTTCCCAAAACACAAAGCTTTCTCATTTGCTGCAGGTATTCTCGTTAAATTGTGAGAATTTATGCACATCCTGCCAATGTGTCACATGTCACAATACATACTGTGTCAGCACTTTCCATGGTTAAGGAGAATAACTTCTGATAAAGGCATGAGTGAACTTGGCATATTCAATTCTGTTCATAGTTCATCTGAAAAATTCTTGCAGAGGCGGCATAATGTAAATTGATTCCTTTTTTTCTTCCTTATCAAAGAATATTGAAAATGTAGGTGGATAGTTTGCAGTGTATGGTTAGTTTTGTAGTGTGATAAAAAGTGCACCAAAATGGTGGATTGTATACTTACAATTCAGCAAGTAGTTTTAAGTAAGTTTATATATACTAATGTCCAAAATTAAAGCAACAAACGGAAATTTTTCCCCGCGTGTCCATTTGACCACATAATACTATCAGGTGATAGTAATATTTGTCGTCATAGACAACTATGACTAACTAACCTTAATGTGCCAGGATTTATAAAAAAAAAATCATGATAGCAACAGGTTAAACTTGGCAAATTTATCAAAAAAAAATCACACTAGGAAAGGATTTCTGTTTGTTGCTTTAATTTTGGACACTAGTGTATATGTTTTCATAGCATAAATTTTCTTTCAAGGGCTTTTCCAGGCATTGTGGGACACACTGGGTTCAATTCCCATGTTGGTTAATCCCAACGGAGGATTTTTCCCACAATGCCCCTGCATAGTGGTTCCAGGTTCTCTGCTGATTGCATGACCCCCACTATGGCCAAGGTGGAAAATGCAAACCTTTTCCCCACACAACCTGGGTACCTTCATGGCACTGTGCAATGAGCTTTTATTATGGTCATTTTATATAATCATATGTATAGATTTTTCTCCTAAAACTAAAAATAGCTTACGTTGTAAAACTATTGTGAAGACAGCTGACAATAGTTGCAGAAAAATTCTCTATACCCTCTGTCACAACATTCCATGGTTTTCAAATTTAAACAGAAATGACTGTACCAAGTTCACACATTCAATTTCTAAAGCTCTCTCGCCTTTTTCGTGACATTACATACAATTGTTAAATATTAACTTGGTGTGTGACACATGATATTTATATCTGCATGATCAAAAACAACAAAATAAAACATCCGTAAACTTAACTTGCAAGGAAAAAATGTATTTTGAGCTATGAACAAATATCAACTTATTTGTAGAAGTATTTTTGTTCTTAAATTGAAACACAATTTTTCATTATGGTTACTATTTATACCAAATATTTAGTATTAACTCAAGTGTTTTAGAGAGAAAAAGTTTTTGTTGTGACTTTCCCCCTGTTGATTCATGGTGAATAAGAAATTAGATTCTTTAAGGTTATATTTTATTATATGTTCATATGTATATATTAAAGTTACATTGTAAAAATTGTTTAATAAAAGAAGTGGAGTGTTGTTATTTGTATATTTTTCCCTACATTAGGAATAAGGATATTAAATTAGGCACCTGGAATGTTCTGATCCTTTGCTGGCCTGAGGCATTTCAGTCTACAATTAATGAGATAGTTCAGTATAAATTAGGTGTAGTAGCTGTCCAGGAAGTTAGATGACCAGAAGAAGGGAATTGTAAAACTAAAAATTATACTTTTTCCTATGGTGGTACCGAAAATCATAATTTTGGAACAGGTTTCTTCATAAAAGGTAAAAAAAAAGGTAAAGTGTTCCCCTGTGCATAACACCACGCCATGAAGGCGTATAGGGGGTGTGGGGGTAACGCCCCACACTTTCTTGATCCGGTCATGAGTGGGGGTGATGTGATCAGCATCACGCCCCTGACCGCCTTTACCCCCCAGGGTTTCCCCCAGGTACCCATGTTATTCGGCGCTGGGTGGGCGCCGGGGCCGCTTCCACCGTTAGAAAAGTTCCCGGATTTGAACCGGCCGGTGATCGAACCCGGGACCTTTAGCATGGTAGTCAGACGCGTTACCGACTGAGCCACTGTGGCCAGTGGTTTCTTCATAAATAATAGAATTATCTCTGCTCTTAAAACAGTAGAATTTATTAATGATAGGATATCGTATGCAGTTTTACAGAGTAGGTGGTGTAGAATTATTTTAATAAACATACATGCACCAACGGAAGATAAAGATGATAATACTAAAGATTATTTTTTATGCAGAGTTAGAACAGGTCTTTGATAAATTTTCCCAGTATGATATGAAAATTCTGTTAGGTGACTGTAATGCACAGATTGGTGAAGAAGAGACATTTAAACCCACGATTGGTAAAGAAAGTCTTCATGAATTAAGTAATGATAATGGTATAAGATTAATTACTTTTGCAATCTCAAAGAATTTAATTGTGAAAAGTACCGCTTTTAAACACAAAGATATCCATAAATATACCTGGTCTTCTCCAGATGGTAAAACTCGTAATCAGATAGATCATATTCACATTGATAAGAGAAGGCATACTAGTATAATTGATGTTTTTATGCAGAGTATAATTGATGTTCGTTCACATAGAGGTGCGGACTGTGCCAGTGACCATTATTTAGTAGTTGCTAAATTAAGAGAAAGACTCGCAGTGATAAATCATAAGCAACAAAATTTAAGTTATAAAATTTAATACAGGAAAATTTGCTGATGAAAGAATTAAGAAAGATTACCAAATGAAACTGTCAAATAGATCCGATGTTTGGAGGATTTAAATGATGATGAAAATGTAAATGAAACAGACGTAAAGAAGAATTGGGAGCACATACGTAATGCAACAGAATCAGCAGCTAAAGAAAGTATAGGATACCATAAACCAAGAAAGAGCAAGCCATGGTTTGATAACGAATGTCATAATCTAATAGAAATAAGAATCAGGCTAGACTTAGGAGGTTAAATAATTCGGATGATACAAATGTAAGCAATTATAATAGAATAAAGCGAGAAGTTAAGTGCAAGTTTCGAAGTTTTTTTTTTTTTTTTAAAAAAAATATGATTACTTGAAAAGCAAAATTAGTGAAATTGAAACAAACAACAAAAATATCAGATTTATATAAAGGTGTAAATGAATTTAGAAAGGGGTGGCAACCTAAAGTAAACTTAATAAAAGATAGACTGAGATTTTTTGGTTGATCCAAGTAATATTTTAAATAGATGGAAGAACTACTTTAATGACCTTTTAAATGTTCATGTAGGAGATAAATCAGAAGTAAATGAAGTTCACACAGCAGAACCTTTAGTTCCAGAACCTAACTTGACTGAAGTTAAAAATGCTATTAAAAGGCTAAAGAATAACAAAGCACCTGGCATTGATTTAATACCAGCTGAGAATTAAATATGGTGGAAATTCATTAATATGTCAAATTCATAAATTAATTTCTTTAATATGGAATAAAGAAGAAATCCCTCAACAGTGGAAAGAATCCATAATTGTTCCAGTGTTTAATAAAGGTGATAAAATGAACTGCAATAATTACCGTGGAATATATCTACTCTCAACAACATATAAAATATTATCTAACATTCTTTTAACAAGACTAACCCCCTATGCTAATGAAATTATAGGTGATTATCAATGTGGATTTAAAGGAACAGATCAAATTTTTCACATCAGACACACACACTTGAGAAAAGTAGGAATATAATCAGTGTCCATCAGCTATTCATTGATTTCAAAAAAGCATATGATTCGGTCAAAAGAAATAAATTATATAATATATTAGTCAAGTTTGGAATACCTAAGAAGCTTCTTAATATGATAAAAGTATGCACCAGTGAAACAAAGTAAAATTAATGTGTCCGACAAATTTACAATTCATGATGGGTTAAAACGAGGAGATGCATTATCTCCATTGCTCTTTAATTTTGCCTTAGAATATGCTGTTAGGAAGGTAAAAGAAACTAACGGAGGACTAAAATTAAATGGTGTGACTCAGTTGTTAGCATATGCAGATGATTTAGACTTATTAGGGGATGATATAAATACAATTAAGAAGAATGCTAAAATATTTTTCAAAGCAGCTAAAGAGAGAGGTTTGGAAGTTAACAAAGAGAAAACTAAATATATGCTTACAGGCCGAAACAAAGTGTTAGGTTAGGTAATAATCAAAATCTAATTATTGATAACTCGTTTGAACCAGTTTCCAATTCAAGTACTTAGGAATAATACTAACAAATGAAAATGATATTAAAGAGGAAATAAAAAGCAGTCTTAATTCAGGAAATGCATGTTACTTTTCTCTTCATAAACTTTTGTCTTCTCGTTTAATATCTAAGAAACTAAAAGTTAAAATATACAAAACAGTAATTTTGCCTGTATTATTATGTGGATGCGAAACTTGGTCGCTTACATTGAAAGAGGAACAGTGGTCCCTTACATTGAAAGAGGAACATAAATTGAGAGTATTTGAAAGTAAGATCCTTAGGAAAATATTTGGACCTAAAAGGGTCAACAGGTGAGTAGAGAAGGTTACATAATTTAGAACTACATAATTTGTATTCATGTCCAGATATTATTAGAATGATGAAATCAAGAAGACTTAGGTGGGCAGGCCATGTGGCACGAATGGGAGAGGAAAGAAGAGTTTACGGGATTCTTGTTGGGAAACCTGATGGTAAGAGACCTGTAGGAAGGCCAAGACGAAGATGGAGGGATAATGTTGAGATGGACCTAAAGGAAATCGGTAGAGATGGAAAAGAGTATATAGATCTTGCTGAAGATAGGGACAGATGGAAGGCCTGTGTTGCTGCAGCCAGGAACCTTCGGGTTTAAGAGGGTTAGAGAGTCAGTCAGTCATATTGCAAATTAAATAACTGTTTTCTTGCAAGTATGCAGTTGTATCGGAATAGAACCCGTCTCAGCGGTACTATATTCTGTTCACATGTTTGGAACTACATATGCAAAAACCTGCTGCAAAGTTAACTTGACGCTTAGTTATGATGATGAAAATTAAAGGAATTTAACTTGACTGTTAAGCACATTTTTAATTCTATATTGGAAAGGGTTATACTGTGTAGCTGTTGCACATTTTTGTCATTTCAATTAACACCACATCTGGTTTATTTACAGAAATAAATAATTATTCACTGGCTCAGCATTCCTTTATCAAGTCAATAAACTATGAAAAGAACAATGTGATAGCCTGGGCAAATCTCGGAACTTTGTATTTATGCCTTGACAGAGTTGACTTGGCCCACAAGGCTTTCAAAGTAGCACAAAAAACAGAACCATCATATATTAAGTGCTGGATTGGCCAGGTAAGAATCTTCGAACAACCATCTAGATCAGATTATAACTTTTTTTTTTTTTCAGATTCCAAAAAGTCATAAATCAGTGTTATAATGCTTTGCAAATTGAAGTTGTCTGTTTTTAACATTTTTTTTTTCAAACCCATAGCATGCAAGTCTAAACTTGCTGATAATGAACTTGACAGTCTTGTTTTGGGTGAGAGCGATCATACGGAACGTACAAGCACTCTAAATTTTTTTCTGCCAAATGTCTAAATTGTCCATAAATTAGAGCTACTTAGTATACTGGCAGTTTTTCTTTATAAATCATATTTTCAGAAATACAATTCAACCTACATGTGTATCAATATATGCTGTATAAAATGCAACTTGTTACTAATTTGTTGACTCTGTATGTGGGTTGTAAATATTTTAAGCAGTATCACTTGGGAGTTTGTGTTTGTGTTGCGTGCCAAACGCGGTTAGTGCACCAGGTGCCGTTTTTGTACGCAATTGAAGGGAAGAGCATGTTGTGTACCACCCTAAACATGTTTACAAAGGTAGAACAGCAATCGTGAATCAAAATCCATGTGGCTCTTGGCAAAAATGTAGAATTTCATGAAGACTTAACATGAAGTCTGTAGCAATGTTGTCTTACTGTATCTCACAGTTGCACAATAGGTAGGTGCATTTAGTGAGAAGTAAAAGAGGGTTGGTAGACTTACCTGCTCAGGTCAGCTCTCCATTCATGATGACCAGGTAGAGGTACATACTGCTGGCCTCCTTTCCATAAATCGCTGATTAAATCTGACATTTATCCCTAGAAGTTGTCTCGGCTCATCAAAGACCATGGCACATGAAGAACAATCTCAACATGAGGAAAAGTGAATCATGTTTGGTTACCCATACTGTCGCCCATCATGCAACTGCCGGAGGTAAATTTCCAGATTTCAAAACACTGGTTATCCATGATATTCTGTAAGCATAGCTATTATTGTTAAGGAAGGAAAATGTGGTTGAAAAAGATTGCTGAACCACAGGGCACATTTCAGTTGTTCATATCCCACAATCCATTCCTGATTTAGTTATGTGCATAAAATGGAGACACTTCTAAGTATGTACAGTCAACACATATTATTTTTAAAAGTAGCAAGAGAACTTTTCGATTGAGCACCTAATAGTTCTCATTGACGACGTTAGATCCATACAAAATTGAGAGCTGCTTCGATCGAGCGAATAATGCTCAGTACAGGCAAAATGAGTTGTATACACTTGATGCTCAGTAATACATGCATAGCAGTCATTTATGTGTGATAGTGAGCCTGAAATCTGGTACGTGAAGTGAAAGAAGAAGCAGTGAAATTGAAACTTTATTAAGCATAGTCATCATGCTAAAATGTAGTGTAATCGATCTTACCAATACACTATGATACATGAAAATGAAGTACATGATTGTGGGCCAGTGGCGGCCAACTGCCCCCCCCCCCCCACACACACTTTTCCCTCTTTTTACTTTTGCACCTGCACTATGCTAAACCTTATTTATAAAGGAAAATATACTGTATTTGCCTTCCCCCCCCCTTTAGTTTTGGAACCCACTGTAGTGGGCTGAAACTATGAGGGTGGATATTTAACATATATGTGTATGATTGTCACATTAAAATGATATTCCATTGTATACACTTGAGGGTGAGAGACTAATGATTATGAGAAAGCGAAAATGGTTCCATGTAGTAGTCTAATAGACACCTTCTATACATTGTAAAATTCTACATTATAATCAACATCATATTCAATTCATTCATTGTAGCTTATATGATTTGGTACCTTTGGCCTTTGCATCAGAGACTCGTTAAGTTTTGTTCAGAGATATTGATATTCTGATAGTGATCCTTTCCTGTCTGCCCATAGCATACTAAATATGTTGGCTTTTATCGACAGAAAAATATGCTAGTGACAATCATGACTATGATGAATGGATGTAAAGGTGCAGGATAAAAATGCTATTTTTGAGGGCGAAGTGGCAAAAAGGAACTTCAAGGAACAAAAATTTATCAAGAAAAGTTGTTCACATATATATCCTCTACACCCTGTGTTTGTTGGTGGTTCACAGTGACACACTGTCCATGTGTGTGTGTGTGTGTGTGTATGTATAGAAATGTGTTTTTGTGTCTCACAATTCTTTAAACACTTGCATTATGAAAGCATAAAGATTTGAGGTGGTGTGAATGGTAGAGATAATTCCTTAATGTCTTTTTGTTAATTTCAGGAGAGAGAATTCTTTAGTGTCCTTTTATTAATTTCATTGTTCATTTTCATGGTCACGATTCATAACAATACCTTTATATGGCGACTGTGAAAAGTTTGAAGTTTTATGCCAAGTGCCACTACTAGCATAGGCAGAATATTTTTTCAGAGGGGCTGGACAATGGATGTTACCACTGTTATGATGATATATAGCTGTGTTCTAAGGGGAGTCGGGGTACATAATGGAATATTTTGTAATTATTTCAACCTTCGTTTTGAAACTTGTTCAAGGACGAAAGTGGTAATCGGTGATCATTTTAACACTAGAATAAAGAACCTTTGTAAATTTTATGAAACAACATAGAGGATATAGTTGTCCAGAATGAATTGTGCTAGCTCGCACATCCTCCACCCTACTACCTTCCTAAAACAAGGTCTGTAACAGCCAGACAATCATCTACGCTGTTCGTGTGCCTCTGTATGGATGCTTCGTAATTTTTACGATGATTATGTGACAACGTAAGCTTTTCATATGTGAACTTAGTTGTTTTTTTTTTGTATATTTATGTTCTAAAATATATTTTTTATGTGTTTGCTGAAAGTAAGATGATAAAGTCATGGCAGATAAAGATGGGTTTGTTTTTAAGCCCACTTTTTGCATAGAAAAGTCAATCGGGACTGGACCTACAGTTTAAAGTTAGATCCTGACCACTATGTGTCTCCACCCGGTATCGATTCTGGAACAGATAAGATGAAGAACGACAAAATGCTCTGATTAGAAAATAACTGGAAGAATCATTCTCATAATCATACTGAACATACATCCTAGTCCTGCAAAGGTTCCTTCTCCACCGAGAAGCATAGTGCCTTTCAAATTCTAAATGTTCAAACCGTAATATTCAAGATAGTACCTAACTGATTTCTATTTGAAAAATTGGTTGTGGATTAGTATCAGAAGATATTATGTAGTCACGGACACTTCTGGGTTGTAACAGCACCATTGACTTTCAATTAAATCATTACAACCCAGAAGTGTCTGTGACTGTATGTTTTATAACATTTAGGTAACTATGAAACAAATACAATATTTCTTGTTTAAATATTTTTTAAAAATACTATTTTTTCATTTTTTCCGCAAGACAAGAAAATATAGGTTTTTTAAATAATGGCCCTAAAAAACCCAGCAAATATGTTTTTAAAATGATAAGAATATAAACTAATAGCACCAAACACAAAAAAATCGGAAAAATTAATAAATAAGTAGATTTTTTTAAAATTACAAAATTGAGTCGTAAAATTTACAAGGGGTTTTGGGTTTGCGTTTCTCATTTCTCACAGGTGGTTTTGTATTGAAAATTTTAATTTTCTGTAAATTTCGGGAGGGGCTGTAGCCCCGTCAGCTCCCCTTTGGGTATGCCAATGAGAGCCACGTTTCTTACATGGATAAGATAATATTTTTTTTAAAAAAATGTAAGCAGATTCTAATCACAAATGACGTGGTTCGATTACACTGCTCGATATAGCCAATAGCGTGCGCACACTTGGGTTTTTGTGTTGTATTGAAACTGGAAGCTAGGGCCGACAACACACGATTTCATCTTATTGTGTGTGTGCTTTTTTGTTGCTGTTCGCCAAGCCGGCTGTATGAGACAGCAGTGAATATTGCTGACGTGTGTTGATGCTGCCTCATAGTTATTGCGATTATAGTGTTCAACAAGGACCAAGAACGTGACGTGAATTATTATAGGAACGTAAAATTTCCTTTCGCATTTTCACGTCGTGCTCATAAGGTTTGCACGATGCATGCTGCATTGTCGACGTTACTCCTATGTTCGTGGTGCATTTTCCTAGCCAATGCTGAAACTGATGACAAACCAAAGGGACCAAAAGTTACAGATAAGGTTAGAGTTCTTTTCTTAATTCTCAAAGTTATTTTTTTCCTTTCATGGGTTTATGGTGCACTAATATTTATTGTTATAAACGTGAAGCACTTAGTGTCTTCAGGACTATTTACGGGAAGAATGCATTCATAAAAGGTATTTTTCGTTTGCTTGAGGTCGATTTCTTTAACATAAAATCCTATTATTATTATCCTTAAATCCTACTGTAGTCTATGTATCTGTGTACTGTTTTAAAACTCAGTTTCCTGTACTTTTTGGTTGAAAACTCAAGCAGTGACTTGACCTAAAATAAAAAAAAATAATCGTGCTTGCAACCCCGTTCTTCAATCTGAGTTATAGTAATACATGACATACACTAAGTGCAGAAAGTATTCGTACACTGTGCAATTTTTCATGAAAACCGGCAGAAAAGGTTATTTTGACATGTAAAGATCACTAAACTTCGAAATTACAATAGAATGCACATCGATTTATCTATCCCATCGCAAAACGGATCTTAACATTAATACACACGCAAACCATAAGCATAATATACACACAAACAGCAAGCGACACATACAAAAAGTATTTGTACACCCAGGACCTCTGGAAGAAAAAGGGGTATGATTTTACAATACCGGACAATTCTCCATATTTCGCATACTCACTAATTTAGGGCTCCTAATCACGAATCTGAAGTTAAAATTTGCCGCTCACGTGTGGAATTTCCAAAAAAAGGGGATCCCTGACAATGCACAATTCCTCATTATTTACTGACATTTTTTTTATGGTGCCCCACAAACCATTCACGGTGAGGTTAGGTTAGGCAAACAGTTAAAATAATGAGAAATCGTGCATTGTCAGTTACGATCGCGAACCCCCTTTTTTTGCAAATTCAACACGTGAGCACCAAATTTTAACTTCAGATTCGTGATTAGGAGGCCTAAATTAGTGAGTATGCGAAATATGAATGAAATTGGAGAAGGTTCCGGTATTGTAAAATCGCTCCGAAAAAGGTTACTGTAGTGTGGATAGGAGCAAGATTTCTGTGCACACATCACACCAGAGCTGCTAATGGCCAATTGCTGCAGCCAAATGGAATGGGAGAGTGCCAGCATGCAACACACAGTCAAAATGGGCCTCAAAGCGAAAGAGAACTGAAAGTGAGCGAAAGCTGATTATTAAATTGCATAATGAGTGTAAAAGTGTATGGGAAAATCGGAGGACTTGTAAACAGACTCAGGTCAACCATTCAGACCATAATTCACCGCTTTGGAGGGAGTAAAATGGTGAAGACAAACTCAGAAGTGGGTGACCACAGGTGTTCAGCGACCACGAAAAGCGTTGCATAGTGCATATAATCAAACAAAACCACAAAAGGAGCGCTCCGACAATAGCTACAGAACTTGGAAATCGAGGCGTGAATGTATCTGCAAGCACAGTGAGGATTGTATGCAAGAACGAATGGTATCATAGTAGAGTATCTCGTAAGAAATGTTAAGCCAATCCAGCTAACAGGAAGAAATGCCTGCACTTGACTGCTATCAAGATAAATCACAGTAGTTCTGGAAGCGGGTTATACTTGCTTTCATCGTAAATATAACCCGCTTCCAAAACTATTGTGATTTATTTTGATGGTTAGCAGCAAAGTACAGGTGTTTCTTCCTGCTGGATTTGCTTAACATTTCTTACGAGATACCCCTTGTTCTTGTATACAGTCCTCACTGTGCTTGCAGATACATTCATGCCTCGATTTCCAAGTTCTGAAGCTATTGTCTGAGCACTGTTTTTTTTTTTTTTTTTTTTTTATGCACTATGCAACGCTTTTCGTGGTCGCTGAGCACCTGTGGTACGGAAACCCACTTCTGCGTTTGTTCTTCACCGTTTTACTCCCTCCAAAGCGGTGAATTATGGTCTGAATGGTTGACCAGAGTCTGTTTACAAGTCCTGAGATTTTCCCGTTTACTTTTACAATCAGCTTTCTCTCACTTTCAGTTGTCTCTTTCGCTTTGAGGTCCATTTTGACTGTGTGTTGCACTCTGGCACTCTCCCGTTGCATTTGGCTACTACAATTGGCTATTAGCAGCTCTGGTGTGATGTGTGCACAGAAACCTTGTTTCTATCCCGCACTACAGAAATATTTTTCTTCCCGAGTTCCTGGGTGTACGAATACTTTTTGTACATGTCGCTTGTTGTTTGTCTGTATATTATGCTTATGGTTTGTGTATGTATAAATTTCAAGATCCGTTTTGTGACTGGATAGATAAATCGATGTGCATTCTATTGTCGTTTCGAAGTTTGATGATTTTTACATGTGAAAATCACCTTTTCCACCGGTTTTCATGAAAAATGGCACAGTGTACGAATACTTACTGCACTCACTATATACTTCCAAATTGTTACAAATGAAATTCTAAAATGTTAAGGGAGCGGTGTCAGTTCAATACTGGAAAATGAAACTCCCTTTTTGGATGAATAATCAAGGTGCATAATGCATCTGTCCACTATAGATTTTTGTCTTATTGTGTGTGAAATTTGTTCTTTCACACGTGCATTATCAGCATATGAATTTGTTACCCTCCCATCTGATGCAGGAGAGTCATTTTTTTTCCATAATCAGATTCTAGTTTATTAGTCAGCTTTGGGGTTTTACGTAATTCTTCATACTTTAACTATATTTTGTCTATTTGCACTAATTGAATAGCATAATGGAAAAATAACACATACGAAAGCAATGATGTAAACTGAATTTTTTAAAACTGCAATATACTTAGTCGGCAGGAAATCATAAGAAGAATGAGGCCATTTGTGTCTCTTTAAGCAATGTCGTATTAATTGCCATTGTTGGTCAAGCATTAAGAAGAGAGAAAGAGGCAAATGCCCACAGCTACAGTATCAAATGTTATGGTAGAGTTGCTGGATGTATCTCAGATGTACAACAGATATTTGAACTTGGATAACTTTTTAGTAGGAACATTTTATTTTTGTTATCTGTGCTTTTTTCTGGGATGAAAGGTTCATAACTACTCAAACTATGGGTGGGTTTCAAGTGGCGTCAGGATTTCCACCACTTCATAGCAATCGTTACACCTGCACCAACATACATTTGTTGTTAGTTCTGTCTAAAATATCGGTAACATTGCATAAAATTAATGACAATGTTATGCTAACTGGAAATAGCAGTAATTTTTCATATGTTCAAACTCTTTGCACAGTTGACAGAAAAAGATATGGAGAAAAAGTGAAGTTTTGTGGTGTAGATCCATATGAACTGGTCGATAAGGAAATGAGAAGGGGCCTAAACCTTGGGCCAACCGTAGTTCATGTGCGTTTATTTACTTGACCCAGCTACCTGGAATCAATTTTTGTATTTATTAGTGGTTCGGATTCTGCTTGAAATATTTACATCCAATACAGATTAACTGTAAATTCCAAGGATCTGCCATTATTGAAACTGTTTCTTTTGAAAGTTTATTCAAGTGCTGTAAATTGAAATGTTGTGTTGATTGAAAACAGTAATTTCACTCCTTGCTTTAACAATTTGGGATATGCCAGTCTCCATGGCGGAGTGATTAACACAGCACCCTATAATGACAGGGGTCCTGGGTTCGAATCCTGGCCTATGCATTTTTTTTGCGAGTGTCCCTTAATCAATTGCATCATATCATCACTCATCCTTGTCTTCACCACAAATAGCCAAAACTGTCAGAAAAGCGAAGTAAAGTGAACCAAATTAATCAATCACTTTGGGATACTTTGATATGTCATTAATATATTTTACCCAAGCAGGGCTTTTTTTTCTCTTCTGACAATATGCAAAGCCTACTACCAGCACCTTTTCTCATGGATCGGCTAAAAATTATTAACAGTTTGTGTTAAATAATGGAATATAAATAATCAAGTACAAATGTACAATTATCAAGTTGAATGTAACTTTGATGCGATCCATTTGTACTAAAAGTCACAGAGAGAGGTGACATATGAACTTACCTGAGAGGAAATGTTCACTCCACACACTATAATGTTTGCTTTGCTCATTAATGTTGGTACGATTTATTCTCGCCAACTAGGCACGGCGCGGCATCTTCTGATCAACAATTATCGAGTCCCGTGCCCTGAAGCGCACCTTCTGTTCTTTCTCGGAAAATTCTAGGATAAACGTGAGTTTGTTTTAACAACCAAATACCACACAATGTACCATCATAAACAAGGTTCAAATCTCCTGCCTGCTGCTTGAATTCTGTACGTTTTCAAGAACTGGCCTCAATCATGGCTACTCGATCCCACAATGCAACAGTTTGTGACATAGGTGAAACGCACCGATGGTGGTAGATTCCTATATGACAATCTATGAAAAGGTGCCAGTATGCTGTACCTTTGCATACCTCCAGGAACAAAAAAGCACTGGTTATAATATATATAATCTTTTTGAGATTTATATATATATACTGTTGTATACCAGCAGTCTTTATTTTATTTTAGTTACCTATAACTCATAGATCATAATGCATGTAGTTCAACTTTTCTTGGTAATGGTTCAGGTTGTTTTATGATTTTTTTTCAAATTCTCCTAGGAGAAAGAAGAATTATCGTAGAATTTTGGAAATCATTGTCACACAAAATTTGAACCTTCCTTAAAGTAATGAGCACTGTTTGGACTCGGATAAAAGATTATTTACAAATCCATTTCTCAAAAATATGCCAAGAAATTCAGATTTTTATGTGAACCTACATGCAGATAAGGAAGGGAAAATTAGATTGAACTATTGAAATACTTCTGTCATTTTTCAGGTGTGGTTTGACATAACAATTGGAGATGAAGCAGTTGGACGAATTGAGATAGGACTGTTTGGAAAAACTGTTCCAAAGACAGTGAAGAATTTTGTTGAGTTGGCCAAGAAGCCAGAGGGTGAAGGTTACAAAAACAGTATTTTTCATAGAGTTATTAAAGACTTCATGATTCAAGCAGGCGATTTCACAAAAGGAGATGGAACTGGAGGTAGGCTTTTGATGCTTTAAATTTTGTTTTCTTAGTCCATTGTCTGGAGCAGTTGACCCACTGTACCTTTCAAGAATTAAGTTATTTTTTAAATCAACAGATTTTGATGATTTATGCAGGGTTTCGGAGCGGAGTGCGGAGCGTACTAAAGGAGCGCTCCAGAGTGACTTCGAAGCGTCAGTTCTACTCCGCTCCTCGCTCCGGAGCAGGGAGTGATATAATAACAGCACTCCATAGCAGAGTGGTTCAGCTTTTTGAGACGTACGCTCCGATCCGGAGCGGAGCATGATACAACAGCCCTCCACTCCGGAGCGGAGTGGTTCGGCTTTCTGAGAGACACGCTCCGATCCGGAGCGGAGTGGTTCAGAGTTTTTAGACGCACACTTTGATCCAGAGCGGAGCATGTGACAACAGCACTCTGCTCCGGAGCTTGGTGCTTTTGACAGCATGCTCCGATCCGGTTAGTGATCTGTTTTTACACGAATGCTGTAATGCAACTATGAATAATGGGAATGTGCACATTAAAGCAGACTTCCGTGATGGAGTGGTTATAGTAGAACCACATGGAAAAGAGCCTGCAGTCCTGTTTCCATGTACTCTAGTTGTTTGTCTGTATGATCGCCCCCGCTTGGAGGGGAGGGACAGAGTGGATCATGCTTCCGTATGGCCCTAGTCGAACGGGTGAAGGTGCCAAACTTTTTTGTTTGTGGTCGCTCTACAGCACATCACCCTATGATGTCAGGGATCCATGGGGTGGTTAAAATCCCGGCATGGGCTTGTACAGGGTCAACGAAGTTAGTAATAAGTTTGTTTTATACACTTGTATGTTGAATTGTATCTTCTGCAAATATGCTGTATGTGTGTGTATCGTTCATCAATTTAATCATCCTCATCTTCGCGATTAGCCAAAAGTGACAAAGAAGAGAAGTAAAATGAACTAAATCAATCATGCACATTAAACATTGGTAAAACAATACAAGAATGTTGTTTTGGCTCAATAGAGAGAGAGAGAAAGAGAGAGCTAGAGCTAGCTAGCTGTGAGAAAGGTATGTTCTCGTTGGATCCCACACAATTTGACAAAAACTCCAAAAGACGTAATATAAGATTGTAACAGGTGACGAATCATGGATATATGCATATGAGCCGGAACGTAAACAGCAGTCGACTGTATGGGTGTTTCAAGATGAACCCCCAATCCAACAAAAGTTGTTCGCGCTCGAAGCACATCGAAACAAATGATCGCCTGTTTTTTCGGGAAAACTGGTCATGTGGCAACTGTGCCTTTAGAGGAACATAGAACGGTCAACTCTAAATGGTACACAACAATTTGTTTGCCAGAGGTCTTCGGTCAAATACGGAAAACAAACAAACGCCGTCGGATCATTCTTCATCAAGACAATGCCAGCTGTCACACATCTCGTCTAACAACCGACTTTATGAACAGTCAAAAAATCGAATTGATGGGTCATCCACCATACAGTCCTGATTTGGCACCCAATGACTTCTTCTTGTTCCCGAATGTCAAGAATAAATTGTGTGGACAACGATTTTCGTCGGTGGAAGACGCCGTTGATGCGTTCAAAAACCATATTATGAGGTGTCTCAAGAAGATTGGAAAAACTGCTTTGAAAAATGGTTCGAATGAATGCAAAGGTGTATTGACCATAAAGGAGAATACTTCGAAAAACAATAAAGCAGTTTTCAATGCCAAATTCCTGTTTTTTCATTGTTAGGCTCAAAATATAAATAGTGACCCTCATAATATTTGGGAAAACATAGCCTCACACCTGGAGAATAGAAACTGTAGGGAAGCAGTTTAATTAGTGGCCCTAACAGAATTTCTGCAATTTACAAAAAATATTATTTTAACATAGTCACCACACATTTTTACATATTTCCCAAATTTGACTACATAAAAATCTGGCCCTTGGAATGAGGGTTGAACAACAAGAAGATGAGGTAGTCATATTTTACAAGGTCTGGAGTCTGGCAATATCAGTGAAAACATTGCCACGGCATTTACAGTCACAGGCAAAACTTAAATCCCTGCAAATATTGACGGAACCGGGAAATCAAGCCACTAATGAGACGCTGAGTGTGGAAAATATTGTGTTTATAAAGGGTGGCTATTCAGCGGGAATTGTGCTTAAATTCTGCTTCAATTTTTCCCCGTGGACGTGAAAGATTGCAACTTTTTAGAATCCTGATTCCATTTAATTTATACATATTTATTAATGCCATGATGCAAGATTTTCACAGAATATCCTTTACTTTTATCAAGGAAGGAAAAGAGATGAAAGCTGTGTGGAAACTAAAACAGAATTAATTATCTCACACCGTTTGCTTTGTTAGTGTCTTTTGCAGAACAATCTATCTGACAGACTGAAGATTATTGCAACATAAAATTTCTTGAAGTTGATTAGTTAGATGTGAGTTTCAAGTTCTTATACAATTGACAATTTTCTTAGATTACTACATCAAGTAACATTTGTGACTTGGGTTTGTAGATATATTTCTAATCGGAGTATGTGAAATGGAAAATGTAATCTCCACACCTTTAATTAAATATATATAGCCTACACAGTTAAATTGAATTGAATTATAATTTTTAGATATATATGAATAGCACACACCCCTTATATTGTTAATATATTTGTGTGGGTGGTGATAGACGATAGTACGTAAGTTTGAAATAGAGAACACCTGCTCGTACCATTGAATTTTTGGAAAGTTCGCCTTGAAAACCGGGAATTATACTTGAATTTTATCGTGGTCCTAGAGTGGCCACCCTGTTATATCAGAATCCACAAATTGGATTTAAATATTCAGGGGTCATTCCATGTCAAATCGACCAATTTTTTAAAAAATGGTTGCATGACCATTTTAGAAAAAAATCATTTTTAGTACATACGTTTGTACATGTTTCTAGATATCAAAACCAATGTTCAAAAAAATTCATTGTCTTTAGTTCTCTTGGGGCAGCCATTTTAACAACATGGCGCATGGTTTTTTTTTTTTGCTCATGTAGCAGTATACAGAAACCTTAATATCTCAAAAACCATTAAAGGTAGAGACCTGAAACAAAATTCATTTTGTAGCTAATGAAGTATACTTCCTATGATATTCCGGTATGTTTTGCTTGAAATTGCATCGTAAGTACGAAAATTATGGTGGAAAATGGGGTAACAATAGTTAAAAAATTGCATTTTTAAGCCTGATTTTTTAATGAAGGGGTTTAGTCTAAGGTTTGATTTTTTTTTCATGTGTAGACCTACCTACAGGGTGTCTAAATAAAATATCAGTGCTTAGAAATGCCCCCCTTTTTTACAGCATGGGCTCAAACATGGCCGTTCATTGAATTTTGACAGTTTTCGGGGTTAAATATCTCAGATGGGTCCCGTTTAAAAATTCTGAAATTTGGCACATAGGAAGCCCTTCATGAACCTAACTCTCAGTAAAAATCTCAACTTTTAGATTCAACTTGTTTTGGTCAATATGAGGTAACATATGTCACCTAATTTCTGACGTTGCAAAGTAAGGTTAAACTACATTCCATACTTAGAATAATGAAGTCTTTTCTTTTTCTTTTTTAAATTTAATTTTAAAGGCTCAGAAAATATAGTAACATAAGGTTTTAATACTTGACTTACCATAAATTGAAATTACAAGGTATGACAATTGAAAATCTGTGAAATTTCATTGCAAAAGGTTTGATTTATTAGGTACCCACGACCAGTTGGTATTGTCTGCTCCAGTTTCCTATTCATTCTCTATGTTAAATCAGGCAGGATTCTTTGTTCTTTCACTAAGTTTCTAAGTAAATTATCAGAAACCTTCAGTTCATCACATATTTTTTCTTGACTAAATGGTAGCAATCAAACTGATGATTCTGACCTTTTCAACATTAGTTTTTTGCTCATTTAAATTTTTCTTCTTATAATTTCAATTATATGATTGTACTGGCCATGCAAAGGATTGTCACACTTGCTTTCCTTTTCTTCAGTTTTAATACTTAGTGGAAAGCAACTTTCCAGTTTCCTTTGCACTCCTTGTAGGATGTGAATAGTTTTTCGAGCAAGATCACTTTATTGTTTTCAGAATTTTTAAAGGGGATCCATCTGAGATATTTAACCCCGAAACTGTCAAAATTCAATGAACGGCCATGTTTGAGCCCATGCTGTAAAAAAGGGGTGCATTTCTAAGCACTGATATTTTATTTACAGACACCCTGCAGGTAGGTCTACACATGAAAAAAAATCAAGCCATAAGACTAAACCCCTTCATTAAAAAAATCAGGCTTAAAAATGCAATTTTTTAACTATTGTTACCCAATTTTCCACCATAATTTTCGTACTTACGATGCAATTTCAAGCAAAACATACCTGAATATCGTAGGAAGTATACTTCATTAGCTACAAAATGAATTTTGTTTCAGGTCTCTAGCTTTAATGGTTTTTGAGATATTAAGGTTTCTGTATAGTGCTACATGAGCAAACAAAGCCATGTGCCATGTTGTTAAAATGGCTGCCCCAGGAGAACTAAAGACAATATATTTTTTTGAACATAGGTTTGTACATGTTTCTAGATATCAAAACCAATGTACTAAAAATGAAATTTTTCAAAAATGGTCATGCAACTACCATTGGATGATTTGGCATGGAATTTTGATAAATGCTATCAATAAAACATTCATCTCTGTTTGATGATTATAATCATCCCATTATTAGAACCCACTATGATAGTACTAAATATTGATTGTAAACAATAATTTTTCTTACTGTTTAGAAGGTGATTTCTGAATATCTTCCTTTTGAGCACACACAACAAAATGAAATTGATTAATTCTTAAATTAAAAAATGTGTGGAACTTAGTTTCATTGGGATTTTGTAATTAAGTTGTAATGTTATGCATCATTTATCCTTTGGACATCTCATCTGTTTTCCTCCTTTTGCAGTTTTTTTTGTTAACATTCTAATAACACACTTCTTCATTTCTTTTTGTTTTAAAATGTACAAACACATGTGTCTGGACGTGATTCATTGTAGATAGCTCCAGCTGTCACTGGTGCATGCGTCTGCCGCATAGAAGAAACTTCCCCACCCATGCGTCGGTCCCAAGCAATCATTGCATGCAACCATCTCACAAATGACCACCTTTAGATCAAACTCAGTTTGAATGGCTTTTGTTGACAAAGTAGTTTTTTTCCATATTTTTAAACAGTTTTAAGACATATTTTCTATTTATTTTGTGCAATGTAGTTTTTAATTGTTGGTGAATATATGACAACCGTCATGTTGTTCAAAGTTTGAAAGAAAATCAAATGTATAATAATATGCTGTATAAATTGCAAATTGTTATATCCAGTTTGTTGGCTATAAATTACAGAAACCGTTACTTGTGCAGATATCGTGGACCAGAATACAAGTCCTGGTAGTCACAGTGCTCATAAATTTACATCTGATGGGAACATTAGGGTCAAAAACGATGTATACACATTCATCATGGGAGTAATTCAGAAATACTATAGCAAACAAACTTGAAACAGTTAAGTGCAGAGAACATGAAATTTAACCCCATAAGAAAATATTATAGTTGAGCCTTGTTTGTTTAAATGCCAACTGTGATAAATTTTTCTGTTTCCAGGCAAAAGTATTTATGGTGACAGATTCAATGACGAGAACTTCAAGTTGAAGCATTATGGTGCAGGATGGCTTTCTATGGCAAATGCAGGAAAGGACACCAATGGATCCCAATTTTTCATCACCACAAAACAAACCCCTTGGCTCGATGGCAGGCATGTTGTATTTGGAAAGATTATTAAGGGAATGGTGAGTATATAATTTTTCTGATACATACATACATATTTTTCTTAAGTTTACATAAGAATTTCACTTTAGCAAGCCCCAACAACAAACCAGAGTGAATAATTGAAAAATGTACTACTGTTATAATTGTATAATCATTTGCAAATAATATTAAACTGTATTTTACTGAAACCAGCAGTGTTCATGGTAATAATTACCTCTAGATACACTAGATACATGCTTTTAATGGGTAAATCTTGTTTGATTGCACATTTATGTCCTATAGATAGAGCCTCAACAGGGAGGGGGGCAAGCCAAAGTTGTGTTTTAAAAAAAATTATAATAATTGATGTGTAATATATTCTCAAATTCCAGTACAGAATTTCACTTTAGCAAGCCCCAACAACAAACCAGAGTGAATAATTGAAAAAATGTACTACTGCTATGATTGTATAATCATTCACAAATAATATTAAATTGTATTTTACTGAAACCAGCAGTGTTCTTGGTAATAATTACCTTTAGATACATGCTTTTAATGGGTACATCTTGTTTGATTGCACATTTATGTCCTATAGATAGAGCATCAACGGGGAGGGGGGCAAGCCAAAGTTGTGTTTAAAAGAAAAGAAAAATTTGATGTGTAATATATTCTCAAATTCCAGTACCTTGGTATGTACAAATAAAAAATGAAAACCGGAATGATGTGGGCATTTAAAGGTTTACTTTAATTTCCCCAAGATTGTGCCTTTTTGGTATTAAATACTAGGGTTTAGCTGATGCCAATGCATCAGAAATAGAAAGTATCTGTTGGACTATATTTACTCATATACGAGGGGAGTTCAACAATTATTGTCCCTAACATAGAAGGAATGATCCGAAACAACTGATTTTTTTTTTTCTGTCATGTATAACTCTGAATGATTACACACAAAATTTGACAAGTAGGGTCTATAATGTTAATGTTATGTTTTTCAGGACAAGGTGAGCCCTGACTGAGAAAATGGAAAAATCGGAAGTGAGAGCCGTCATTAAGTACCACTGTTCAGAGACAAATTTGGTCTTGTTTAAGAGAAACCTGGGTAATTTCCTTGGTAGATGTGTGACTGTAAATGAAACCTGGGTACACCATTATGACCCTGAATCAAAACAACAGAGCATGCAGTGGCGGCACCATGATTCTCCGCCCCCCAAAAAATTCAAGACAATGCCATCAGCTGGCAGGCTTATGGCCATCATTTTGTGGAATGCTAAGGGAGTATTGTTCATTGACTACCTCCAGCGCCAAAAGACGATCACAGGTGACTATTATTCACAATTGATTCCAAAAGTGAGGGATACAATCAAGGAAAAACGCAGAGGGATGTGTCACAGGTGAGGGATGTGTCACAGGAAAGTGCTGCTGCTGGATTTGAACTAATCGAGCACCCTCCCTACTTTCCAGATTTTGCCCTGAGTGACTTTCACTTGTTCCCAAGGCTGAAGCAGTACTTAATGACGGCTGTCACTTCATATTTTTCCATTTTCTCGGTCAGGGCTCACCTTGTCCTGAAAAACATAACATTAACATTATAGACCCTACATGGCTGAAATTTTGTTTGTAATCATTCAAAGAGTTATACATGACACACACAAAAATTTAGTTGTTTCGGATCATTCCTTCTATGTTAGGGACAATAATTGTTGAACTCCCCTCGTAGGTAGATACTTTTACATAGTTTGCCAAGCCACACTCTTGTGGAGTCTTAATTATATTGGAAATTATGTGAACTTCAGTTATAATTTATTTTGCACCATTATTCTATGAAAGCCTGGGTTTTCTTATTAAATGACAGTTATTTTAATATTCTATTTATGTTATGGGGAATAAACAATGCTGTTGACAATATAAGATGTAAGCGAGTTACTAAAGTTAAATCCACGAAACTTGCTTGTAAATGTTCTATTAATTTCGGTGGCAGAGGCCACCATCCACTTAGGAACTTGATGCTTTACTTTTGGGTTGACTTCCGGTTCCTGTTGTTTCCTCGCTTACCGCTAGGGGCACTGGTGTAGCCACTTTGTCTGCTGCACGTGATGGGTTTGAGTTATTGTAATAGCGGGAGCCAAACATGATGTGCCTGACCACTGTCTATATTCAGCTCCTGCGGAAAGTGCATAATTGTGTGAGTCTCTGATTTTTGTTTCGATTAGGATGTGCGATGTATGCCTAACTGAAACATTTTGGATCCTGTGTTTGTTAAACTTGAGGTGCCTTGCTAGTCCGGTAGTGGGTTGGGATTTTTTTGCATCCGTTTAAGTGCTGTTGTATACGCTTGTTGACGGATCTGATGAATCTGATCTCATACTGGGCATCATATACACCTGGGTTGTCTAGTGGTGCAAGGAAATATCTCTTGCGTTTGCTTAGGGAATTTGCTATTTTGTTCGCTGGTTTGTGTGAGAGTTTGATGTCGTACTGTTTCAGGGTCTTGGCTAGGCGGTTGTATGTAGTCGGATGGTAAGGGAAGGCAATCCATTTAGTTATATTGGTTCTGGCTGGGTAGTGTTGGTTAGGTGGTCGCACTTACATTTCAGCTTTGCTGCACCATGTAGAGAGTTGATGTACTGTGGCTCTGTCCGTGCTCTGTCCGAAAGGTGCAAAGTACGTACTTGAAGTTTGGTTTTGACGGCAGTGAAGTCACCTAGTACAGTTCGAAAGTGCCAAGAACAGAAGCACGCAAGTATGCAGCTCAGCACAGATGCTTGGTGACTAGGTCACGTGATATCCACACTCGTTGCTCATTTGTTTTGAATCGCGGAGGTGGAAAGCCAGCAACATGGGTTAAATATGCATTATGGGTCAGCAAGTTGTTGGTTAAAGTGCTTCTAATGTGTGGAATTGTATGTGTACGAACATTTGAAAATGCTAGGTGATTTCTATGGTTATAAACAAGTGTTTAAAACTCGAGGGAAACAATGTGTCCTCAGTTCTATCTACTGATCGTATTTGGCGCTGCAGTCGAAGTACAATTCGAAAGACTTTCACTTCCAGTCCACGACTTGAAGACCGCACTCCAAGACCATACTCGGAGGATGCTCGGTTCAAGTACGGTCTTGCACTTTTTGGACACGGCCTGTGTATCCATTTTATTTTGAAGTCCTATGTCTGTAACCATGGTAACTTCTTCCTTCAAACCTTCTTCACTTGAACAGTCAAGAAAGCTCTTCGGTAGAAGTTAAACCATACATTAGCTTTATGTTGGGGTGGGTGGTTGGAAAGGGAGTAGATATATTGGTTCCTGTACCTGGTTTTCTATACCGTAGTGGTGAATTTGTTTCCCCTCCTTTTAATGGTTAGATCTAGGATGTTAATGATGCCTTGGTTTTCCCATTCTGTTGTAAATTTCAACCTGGGGTGAATGTTGCTAAGTTTTTCCATAAGTAGATCTATTTCATCTTCCTTTTTGTAAACTACAATAGTGTCGTCTGCCATATCGTATGTATTGGAGTTCTGGTGAGTGAAGGATATCTTTTTCAGCTAGATGCATAACAGTGTTGGCTATGGAAGCAGACAGGGGGTTGCCCAAGGCTAATCCTTTTGTTTGTATGAAATACTTGTCTTCAAATTGAAAATAGTTGTGCCTGATGCAGATTTGCAATAGCTTGGATACCTCACACTTCTACTGGTGAGACCTTATTCTCAGCAAGCCATCTTTCCACTGAGGTGAGGGCTAGGTCGATTGGGATGGAGTTATACATGTCGACTATATCGATGCTAGCGATTTTGGCATGGTTGGCTTGCCCTATTGAGGTTATTAGTTCATTGGCATCTGTGCTGTTTCGGAAAATGTACGTCAGTTTGTGGTTGTGTTCAGAGATTTTGGTTTTTAGCCACTTTGTGAGGTGGACCGTTGGTTGGTTGAACCCTGCGACAATAAGATGCATCGGAATCCCCTGTTTGTGCATTTTTGGAATGCCATAGGCTATGGTGGATGTTGAGGAGAAATTTGCAGTCTTGCTGATTCAGAATTGCACAACTTTCAACTGCACGCTTAATTATGCATTTGCACTTTTTGGTTGGGTCCCTGTCGATGGTCTTATATGAATCACTATTTAGTTTTTCATGGATTTTACGGGAATAGTCACCTTTATACATGATCACATACTGGTTTGTTTTATCCGATTTCATGCACCAACAGTTGTTGGCTTCCAGCCAAGATTTGAAGTCTGTTAGCACTGACCTGATTTTTTTTTGTGGGTTGGGTGGGATTTGGTTGGATGCCTTGTTTAGGGCCACCTTCTGCAAAATGCCTGCTGTCACTGTCCATATGCTGTCAGAGTGTTGCAGGTTGGGTGCAAAACATGCTGCTTTTTCTGCTGCACATATGTTGAGTTTCATCAAGTTGACAACGTTGTTCACTTGTTCTCCATTTGGGTTGTTCACACTTTCAATCGGCCACTTTCCTCCGATGTGGTGTAGCTTGTTTGTGAGGGTCCTGTTTTTTTCTTTTTTTATTGTATGTAGCATGTATTCTATATTTTTGGTGGCATGTTCCCATCTCGTGGGGGGTAGCACTGATTTGAGGTAAGTTCTTTGTTATTGCACACCTGCGCCAGTTGTCGAATTTCTGTGTGTTTGTAACAATGACGGCTGTAAGAGCTTACTGTTGAGCATTGTACATGACATAATATTCCAATGTAATTCTTTAATATTTTAAGGCAAAAATCTGGTAAATTGGTGCATATAATTACAGAAAAATATCAATATTTCAACCAACTTTTAATTACAATTTTCAAGCATCTGTATTAGTGAGGATCAGGAAGAGTATGGGTTCAAAGTGGTAGGAAATAATGGATTTCGTCATTGAATGACAGATTTCTTAACTTTTTGATTGTGTGCTGTTTTTCTATAATTACAGCGACTTAAATATCCTATCAAATTGTTTGTTGGTACAGGGCTTATCCCCATATTAACTGAGAAGGTGCAAATAGCCTTACTGATGTCATGATACAATCTAAATGGTTTCCTTCAGTTCCTCCAGGCAAATCCTGAGGTGGAACCATTAACAAAAAGCCATTGCTACTTCCTTGTCCTTTTCGTCTCGCTTCCCTGTTGCAGTTAATGTAGCCTAATGATACAAATAAGCAAAGCTATTTAAAACAAACAACCAACATCAGCAACTGTTTTTCATTCCAGGATATTGTAAGGAAAATAGAATCAACAGCAACAGATAGCAGAGACAGACCAACAAAAGATGTCCGCATTAGTGACTGTGGAGCTGAGGTTATCGATAAACCTTTTGCAGTTTTCAAAGGGGACGCAACAGAATAAAGAACAAAAAACTTTTGTGCTACAAAGCTTTGCTGAAAAGACAAGAAAATGCATTTCAGACTACCTGTAGACAATAGTTACCTAGAATGAAAGTGTAATGCCCATTGTTTGATAAGTTCGGGCCAAAGTAACATCCTTTGCCTCTCAAGCACTAGTTTTATGGAAATATGTTGCTTTCATATAATTACTGCTGAGATGATAATGAAGTACTTGACAGCAAATTAATCAAATTTTAGACTCTGCAAAAATTAATTGGTTCCATTGATTATCTTGTGCTTAGGGAAGTGTAACATATTGAAAGTGTGTTCATTGGGTTTGTAATGAGGCTTGTTAAGAAGATGAAAGTCTATTTTGGTACTTAATGCTGGGTGTATCTGTGTAGATTTGTTAAAGTTTATGCATGAAATGAAGTGGGAGATGTTAATTTTTAGTCCTAAATGAAATAAAAAATATGATTAATGACGCTTCCTTTCTTGTTATTTTTGAGGCTGGTGAGATGGAAAAGAAAGTTTCATTTTTCTTTACAGCATTTTAAACATATTTCTCCAGAAGAAATATTCATGAAAAAAAGGATTGTTAAGTGCTACATTACATTACTTATTTTGTAGACATATATCTTACGTAAAGAAAATATCCAAATTTTTAAAGGCAAAAATTATTGTGGTTACATTCATATTATATCATTATAGAGGTGATGAAACGATTCAGATTTTGACCACATTAATAAATGTATGTTACCAGATGGACCAAGCTTTTTCAATGCAAAAGCTGCTGCATATTTTAACATTCAATTTCTAAAAATGTAGGGAATGGTGATTAAATGTTTACATTCATAAAAATTATAAGAAAATGGCAAAATATTGTACTAAATTGTAAAATATTTATAGATATATTGATAAACCGATGTGCCTATATCTGCTGAAACCGATAAAGGACTAATTCTGTGCTATCCATACATGTTACATATACAGGGTTTGTCCAATAAGCATCAGGATTGATTTTGTCCGGCTAATAGGAAGGTGTGGAGGGCAGTCTTTGTGGGTGGGATCGGTGTTACTGGATGTCACGTGAGCTAGAAGACCCAGCTCAGTTGCCTCCGAGCCTTTGGAGTGTAGGTCGCACCTGAAGTGAAAGTGTGTTTAGTGCTCGCATCGAGAGTCAAGATGCAGCGAACCCTCAAATTTGGCATTCAACTGAACAAATCTGCTATGGAGACTTTTGATATGATCCATGAGGCTTAAAAGGATGAAGCCATGTCCATAACGTGTGTTTTTGAGTGGCATAAAAAAATTCGAAGATGGCCGGGAAGACGTCTAAGACTAACAACGTGCTGGACGTCCAACATCGATTCGAAATGCTGAAAATGTGGCCAAAGTGTGAGAACTTCTGAACAGTGCCAGTTAAGTGTTAGTTTGATAGCACAGGAGTTAAATTTACTGAAATCCACTGTGCATTTAATTGTGACCGATGATGATTAGGGTCCGCCGTGTCCAAAGGGAGATCGCCGATTCCTGGCTGCTGCATCACGACAATGTGCCCAGTCGCACCTCGCTAAATGTGAGGGAGGCACTGGCCAAACATTGTGCACAATACCATACAGTCCAGATATGGCTCCCTCCCTCAGACTTCTTTTTGTTCCCTTGGATCAAAAGCCTGAAAGGACATCGTTTCGGGATGATTGAGGCGGTCGAAGCAGCTTCGACGGGGTGCCTGAACATCCTCGTGGTTGCAAACTTCCAGGGGGCGTATGAAGAGTGGAAAAAGCGCTGACAGCGGTTCATTGATGCAGGAGGGTCATATTTTGAAGAATATTAACACACTGTACATATGTCTTCAATAAATTTATTTTTATGATTTCAGTCCCGATACTTATTGGACAAACCCTGTATGTAGGTACTTTCATCAGTATTGGCAAAAATTCTATATTGGTCCATCTACAATATGCATGCTGACCTCTGTAGGATTGTTCTCAGGTTTTAACCCTGGATGAAGCATTTTATCCTATCATCCATTACTCCTCTTCATGGTTAATCCGAGAGAGAAGCAAGAATATAACAAAAATATCACTTGCTTAATTTAGGTTTTTGATGATTCAATTTTCACAATAGCCACAATTCTTATGATTCATTGTGTAACAACCATTGACTTGCAAATTTTTAAGTAAAAATCACTGATTTTAGAAGACTAAGGGGAAAAAGGTATTTCATATCTGCTTTACTGAACAAAATTTGATCTGGATTAACAGTGTAGTTGTATATGTACGTATTCCTTCATGTATTTAAGTATTAGTGAAAAAATAAACTCTGAAGACCAGGGCCTGCCAAGCAGTGGGGTGCTACTTTTGAAGCAGCTCCACAATTGTCCTCATGATGCTGGGGAGGGGGGGGGTCCACTACTGGGAACCAAACCCAGGACCGCTCACACCAAAGAACAGTGATCCAGAATGCAAAAATCAGGAACTCTCTATTTGACCCCTAAATCAATACAAATGTGTAAGATTAGCATATTTAAGGCAAAATTGACATTTTGGGTGCACAATTATAACTTGGCAAGTTTAAAAACAAGATGTTGCAAATAGCTGTTGTGCACCTCACACCACATTTCCCCATTCCCTTCTCCACGGCGATGTTGGTTCGCAGTGTTGCAACCTGGAGGGAGAGGAATGGTCGGAGTATTTTTAACGAAATTTGAATGTTTATGTATTATTATTATTTATGTATTTATTTTTATGTTTTGAGACTCCTGATTTCGCAAAAATGTTGCAACATTGTAAACAATTTCTCTGGCCTGTCCTCTAAGGGGCTTTCCAGAGTAGATTGTGGATTTCGTTGGACCCGGCATGATTTGATTTTCAGAGACAACAGTCACATAATTCGCCTCACGCACTCACCATTGTTCTCACACGAAACACACCACTTCAACAGCAGAGAAACGCCTCCGAAAACAAGAACCTCTTCCACACGAATGACGAGGTCAGAATTGTGCCTGCAGTTGTGACGTCAGATGAAGAAAGATAGGGTTAAACAACGGTGAAATATTGTTCGCATACTGATATCGATAAGATATAAAAGAGGAGCTTGCATTTCAAAAATATGTAGCCAAGAGCAAGAACATTTCAATGCTTTAAAAAAAGAACCCAGGCAAGCATGTTATCAGATTGCCTTCTCGTAGTGATTGTTGTACAATAAACCCCACTCGGCTTTAAAAAAAAAAAACCAGGCCACTGCTCGATGTCGCATTCAGAAAATGAAGTCATTCGCTCTGTAGTTTCTCTTCATTATAAACCTTTACGCGCGTGCGTAATACTACAGTTTATGATCTGCGCACCGCATGCATTTTCAAAGACTGGATTAAATAAAATGAACCACTGATATAATATGAGCTGGCACCATCACGATAAACAGTGAAAATAGTTTGTCATATTTGTTTTAGCACCACTGGTACTCTCAAGGCCAGACCACTGCATGGAGTGTGGTGGGAAGGGGAGGATGACGTAATAGGAAGTGCTCCGCAGCGATCTGCGCATATTGGGACTTAAGTTGTCAGGTTATACCATGAGATTGATAATTTTGATTTTTATACAAAAAGTATAATTTTACCTACTTCAATACACACATATGACCACAGTAAAACTAAACAATACACACTATGATCTTGGAAGACTGAAATACATTCCCAGAAATACATTAAATAATAATTGTGAGAAGTATAGTGATAATTAATTTATGCACAATTAATGTTTCAAGCCAGGAACATAGACTTCCTATCAAATCACTTTCAAGATAAGGCATTAAATCAAAATAATAATAATAATTATAATCTCCACTTAGTGGTTGCATGACCTTGTAGTGGTGGGGCTTGCATACTCTCATGATCCACTAGGCAATACCAGCGGTAGCAGAGCTACTGGTAGGGTCTCCCATGCTGGGCAGGCTAGTGGTTAGAGAGTCAGACTAAGAAGCAACCTACTGGTCAGCGGCTCCAATGATGGAAGATGATGGATAGACATCTCAACGGCAAAGGGGGCGGAAGAACGAGGAACCAGGAGTAACACCTCTTTAAGGGCCCCTTGCCAGGGTTACGGTGAAAACTTCCAACGGCAACTATGGCAGAGAAGAAGACCTTCGGAACGGCATAGCTGGCGGAAGAGGCACTCATTCTCATTGAGTATAAATATGAGAAAAAGCCAGTCTTGTGGAGAGGGCTTCAAAGACTAGGGGAAAATACCCCGACAAAAAATTAGCCTGCTTGGAAAAATTTTGCAAACTGAAAACAATATTGATTTAACAGGGCGCAAAAAATTTCAAGTTGACATTTTGTTTTCGTTTAGATCGTTTGGCACCCATTGTCAACCCCCTCCCCTCCCCCCCCCCCAGCTCCCTAGGTATGGCTCTGAAGTAGACAAGCCTGTAAGAAAAACAGACATTGTGAGCAAAAAATTTTTACAAAATGTATTTTTATTTACATAAAATTTGAAATCGAGGGGGATAATTATGGCCCTCTGTGCCCGCCCTGCAGGTGCTCTTGGCGTGAAAACTACTTCAATCTTGAGTATCCTTTTGTTCTTACATTCTGCTAGTCTTGCTTCCTTTTACTTGAATGTTTGGCTCCCTTGCCACCCCTTAGAATAGATTTCCATCCTATGTGCTGCAGTATACCGCAACACATCAACACTAATGTTTTTAACACAGTCTTCAGCGGTATTGTTAATATTTATAGAATCAAACACGAAAAACAAATGCTTAATTTGTAAAAAAAGTAAAGGTAAAGTGTTCCCCTGTGCATAGCACCACGCCATGAAGGCGTATAGGGGGTGTGGGGGTAACGCCCCACACTTTCTTGATCCGGTCGTGAGTGGGGGTGATGTGATCAGCATCACGCCCCTGACCGCCTTTACCCCCCAGGGTTTCCCCCAGGTACCCATGTTATTCGACGCTGGGTGGGCGCCGGGGCCGCTTCCTTCGTTAGAAAAGTTCCCGGATTTGAACCGGCCGGGGATCGAACCCGGGACCTTTAGCATGGTAGTCAGACGCGTTACCGACTGAGCCACCGCGGCCACTTAATCTTAATTTGATCATTCTTATCTTAATCACATTTTTCATGAAGAAGGTTTTGTGCATTTATATGATGCACCACCACCATTAACACACAAGGACACGTAGATGGGTAAAAATGACCCAAGTGATTTTCAAATATTTTTTCATCTTTACCAATGAGTGCCTGTCAGTACCTTTCCAGTGAACAGTTCCGAATGTCATGGCCTTGAATCAGCTATGGGACTTCCTTAGTTCCCCTCACAATGCCCTAGAAACATCGCCTGTGCAAATTTCACCCACATGTGCGCTCCTGCATTTCGGCTTGATATTTAAACATGTTCTTTTTTTCTCCTTTTTATAAATTGTGAAATACAATAAAGATGTTCAAAATTAGTACAATTACTTTAACCAATAAAGGTATTGTTAATCAAATGCTTTAATGTAATTATAATTTGGACTTACAAATTCATTTTGCTTCTGGGTAATATTTACTTGTACACAGCACAAGCCTTTGGTAAAAATTTTAAGGATGGTGTTAATGAAAGTTTTCTCGGGTGTTAGGGGTTGTTGGGGGCATTTGCATAAATCACTGTTACAGGTAACGTTATTCATATGGTAGTAAACGTATTGCATATGCGAACTTTCCGCATTCGACTAAAGGTGTACGGAATTTCTTATTTATTTATTAGTACCCACTTTAAACTGTAGGTCCAGTCCTGATTAGCCTTATTGTGCATAAAGTGGACTTAAAACACAAACTCAACAACAATAATAAAACTTAAAACATGTTCTTCTGTTCACAATGTATACGATTTACTTCTGTGCTGTGTACAAATATCAGTAGATAGTTCTTTTTCAGATAGCTTTATTTTCACCCGAATCAAAAGCAGTCAATTTATTGAATGTAGTTGTAAAATTGGAGTAACAGGTCACTTGAATTACTGTGTAAATAATTTGGCAGTTGCAAACACTTCTGACGTAATTTGAGCTGGATGCAGGATGTAGACCAAGGTTCGTTGAATCTTCCCCCTCCCTGGGGAAACTCTTCACAGGGTTGCACATTCCACTTCCTGGAAACACAAACGCTCACCCTAACTCCCAATGTCAATTTTTTACATGTTTTACATTTCGCGAAATCTAAAATAATTTGTAATATAATATGTAATATATGGAATTTAGAACAATGATAATAACTTCTTTTAGTTATTTTATGACTAAGAATTATTATATTCGCGATCTTGTTTACATGTTCATGAAGACAAATATTCATTAGTAACTTTTGGTGGCAATATATTTTTCTGCTTTCGGTTGAGCTCGGCTATTTTCGGGAATTACAAAGCTGATCGGTTGAGCTCGGCTATTTTCGGGAATCATGCAAGCTGAGGAAGCAGAGCTTTTTGTAGAAGCATTGAGCCTGGTGCTTGCTACAGAGCTGCTGAGGGAGTTTGGGGCCGTAATTTTTCGGGAAATCGAGTGTGATGGAAACAATAAGACTAAAACATTAAGTACATTAAATTATATTCGAATAAACTATATCTTCGCCTCTGACTACTACTGTATTAAGCATCACCTGAAAGAGAAATCGGAGACCTCCCATTCCCCAGCACGTGCACACATGACCACGTTTGATTCAGGGATCATGTGCAAAGGTGAGAGTGCTAACCATGAGGAATTAAAATACAAAGAAAAAATACAAATAAATGCAAGCTGAAAAAATACTACAAACTGTTACTTGTAAATGTATTTTACAGAAAGCAAATGGTCATTTATGAAAATAAGAAGACAGTGCAGCAAATTCAATCACATTTTATCACAAAATATGGTGTTTTAATTACCACAGCACCACAGAAAGTCAGTTTATGATCAATACTATTCTTTCTTGTAGTCATCGATCAGTCTAGTTACTTTCCTCTCATAGTTACTAAGCCATTTTCCTAACTCTCGAGATGCTTCCAGTCTCCTACGCACATGGCCAATAAGCTTCTTCAGCAACAAGACCCCATCTGCCGAAGAATGAGCTACACACCAGGGGAGATACGATGCAACCAGCACAACCCAGTTCTCTGGAATGTCCGGAAACAAATGAACAGCTTTCTGTGATGATTTGAGACTAGGAATTGCTAATCCTGACAGCAGATGGCTCAAACTTACCAAAGACATTACCTGAAAATATCAGAGAATTATGAATTTTTGGAACGATGGGATCAGTAACAGTTTTAACAGGTGCCAGACCCACCCAGATTTTCAGATCATGTTAATACCATTTTGCAAACTTCATAAAAATTATGCTAGATGTACTAGTTTATTGCATGACTGTATAATCTAGTAGAATGAGTCTGTAATGTAATTTCTATAAAACTAAATGCATGTGTTTCTGCAAATCGTGCATAAATCCCCAATCATCATAAAAATATTTAGTACCTAAATTTATGTAATCGCAGTTGGTCAATATTTGTATGTAGCAAATTCCTACGAACCACTATGTGGCATTCCTTCTTGCTAATTCCTAGTCCCTGGAAAACCTTCTTCCAGTTCTGATATAAACAAGTTCATATTACACAAAGAAATTCCCTTTACAGCAAAACTCAAGGTTGCCTGAAGCTACGAATGAACCACATGACACACTCACTGCAACCCCTGAACAAAGTTGAGGAATAAATCAATTGCTCAATACTAGAACATGCGTGAATGGCGACTCTTACCATTTCTTTTAATGTTGCTATTATCGTCTTTATTACTATTGAGTGAGGAATATGTTGAGTATGTTATGTTTTATTCAACAACCACTAGATTAAACACAAACCAACATTTGCAATTCATACTCAGATATCAGCTGATAACCATACTGATCCAACACATTTATTTAAATCTGTAAGTTGTTACTGCAGTTATGAACGTTAAATCCAAATTCATGCAGATTTTTAAAAATGAGTTTCGGTAAATGCACTTATATTTTATATGCCCAAGTATGGGTAAAGGATACATTACATGTGAATTCTGTACAAATAAAGTTTGTAACAATTATGTGATTTTGCACTTAGTTCAAATAAAGCTTGTGTAATTATTAAAAAGTGACCCCACCTTTGAAATGTCCATCAGACTCCTCCCCAGGGTCAAAGCTATCTCTGCACAACTAGCCCCTGAGGAAGGACTTGCCACTGGATGCAGATGCAGCACTAGAAGAGCGAGGGAGAGCCACAGGGAGGCCTGTCCAGGGTGTCTGTGAACTGCAGTGCTCATCTGTCGCAATGCTGAATCACCTTTTTGCTGTGTACAAGAAACCATAAAAGTTATTTCATTCAACATGGCATTAGTGCAGTAACATTTGCCTTATTTTAAATTTTCGGATCGGAGAGACTTGGTAGCAAGATGTTATATTAGGTTAAAAATAGTTTGGTTTTAATTTTATTATCTTTTATTTTTTTAATTGGTGGTTATACCTTACTTTTATTTGGTATTTTTCAACATTATTTGGGAAGGCGGCATATTAATGTTAATAATAAAATTAGGATTATTTATTGATTTGCTTTATTTTACTTCGATTTTGTGCCACTTTTGCCTAATTTGCAAAGATGGGGATGAAGGATGATATGATGACTCCCAAACATCCATACCCATGCTGGGATTCGAACCTGGCACCATAGCATTGTTTAAAGATAAGAAATGATAGATTGCACGTGCTGGCCCAACTCCATTGGTGTTAATATGGAAACAGTATGCAGTATGAACTATGTTTTGACCTCTTAAGAAGCCTTTTCTTTCCAGGATAAGAATCCAGGCAGATCTGAAAATTTATGTTATGATATGCAAGAAACCTCGGCATGCTAAAGTACTGTGCACAACATTAATAATCAATATCAACAACAAAACATATTAGGAATAGACCAAATTAATGGGTACTCTATTGGAGTATAGAAACACAAAATGTACTTTTTTTTTATTCAGTTGCTAGATTTTCGATTTTTCTTTAAATCACTGAGAAAGCAACGTAGTGTATAATCTGAGCATGTCTCCTATGATACCAGCTGTAATGGGAAAACCAAACCAGGGCAGCCTGGTGCAAACAAGAAATTTTCGGACGAGCCATTTCAGGGTAAACCATGTTTTTTCAGGCTGTTACATCATTAGTGCTTGGGCAAATACTGTCTGGCTCTGCTGACACAATTACGAACTAGTGCTGTTAAAATGCCACTTCTTGCTTTACCCATAAAACTCTCCATTCCCAAATCAAATATGTTCTGCACATGACTCCTATTAGTGACAAACCACAGTTTAACATGGCAGTAGTAGCACAACTTTTTTCCCTCTCTCCCCTGAAAAATTGACTTTCCACTGGCTTCAGCAGTTACTTTCTGCAATTGCATGCAGGATATAAATTCGAAATCAAAAGTATTTAAAAATATCTCAATGAATAAGTTTTCATAATCCATATCACCTGATGTAATCTCTCACAGTTTCATGTTACCACCACAGTAATGTCTGCAAGACTTTTGAAACACAGTGCATTTGTTGATTATCCTGCTTTAACCTGTGTGTGTATCACTTCATAAACTTGAATTGGAAGCGGGCAAATAAACATTCATAGGACCTCTTGGTTTCACAGCATGCTATGTTTACTAACTGGGAGGCCAGCAAATCTAATTTTAGCATTGAGTGAACTTCATTAAAATAATGACTTAATTTACATGAAAACCTCACCTCTAACACAGACGTGTAGGCCTGAAACATTGCAACATCTGTCATGTACTTCGGATCATCTCTATAAGGAACCAGTTCCTTCAATACAAATTTTGTAAGATTGAGATCCAAGTGCAGCATTCCCAGGGCACACAGTGAAAAGAGACCAGGTACAGAAGGTGGCTTCAACTGCGAACTAGCACAAAGAATATAATTAATGTATTGTAAAAAATAGGGTAAAAAATAGGGATGTGACGAAGCTGAAAATTTACTGATGCTGATGTACTCACCAATAATTTTTGGAACCGATTCCGATACATAAGATTATTCAACAGAAATAGGATGTAATTTTCAACACGACAAGAATAAATTTGCTATGTACATTTTTATTGCATATCATATGTATATACATATCTATTCTCAAGAGATGCAGATACCTTTAAGAACAACATAGATTCTCAAGAGATTCAACTTCACAAACATGAGTTTTGGAAGCACTTCTGGAAGTAACCTACTTCTTCTCTTATCGCAAATCTGTCCAGCAACACTGACATTCACTCGTACACTGATTACTGATGCAGCAGGTATTCTCTCACCACTTGCTTCAGGTTTGGATACTCATCTTGGTTGGTTCAGCAATGTACTGTTTTATTTCTCATTTTGAGGTAGATTGATCCTCTGAATGGGTTTGGGTTTCTGTTTTAAGTCCACTTTATGCACAGTAAGGCTAATCGGGACTGGACCTACAGTTTAAAGTGGGATCCGAACCACTTGTGCCTCCACCGGGTATCGAACCCGGGACCCCTCGATTACAAGGCAATGACGCTACCACTGCGCCATGGGGGAGGCCCGATCCTCTGAATGAGAGTTTGCAATAATTGTATTACAAAAACTCTACAAATGATGAAGAATCACAACCTAATTTTCAATAAATCTTACAAAATTAAAATATAAAACGTATTAGAAGGTAAACTCTAGTATTATCTGTACTGGTTTAAATATCGGATTTTTGCCGATGCCATTGCCGATACTGATGCCGATATGTCAATTTCTGCCGATTTTCATACATCTGTAATCGGCTTCGGCACATCCCTAGTAAAAAATATTATTCAGAAGTATACAATCAAAACTTAACCAGACTGCCTTTGTACTATTATTTCATGTTTTCCTCTGAACAAGAAATCCTGGCTACTTTTACCACAGCAAATATCTGACGATCTATTCCAGTGCAATTATTATAACCTACAATAATACTTGAGTTTCACATGGACATTATACTGAATTGTTGATTCAACTTTGAAATCTATTGGTTCTTGCTATTCTATGTTTTAATTTTCATTTGTACTTTTCTCATGTCGCTTTTCTGCCTTCCTAGGCTAATTGTGGTGATTAGATGACATTTATGAAGGGTCACTCACAAAGGAGGATAGACAAACCAAAGAATGAGGAGATGGAACAGCAGGTAGGGAGGACAGTGAAGCTCCAGTATCTCTGAGAAAGCACTGGCTAGCAAGCAATGAATGCAATTTTTTCTGACCTGTAGTTATTGTACAGGATAGCGAGTCTCAACCCTTTAGGAGGCCTCCCCGATGGCGCAGTGGTAGCGTCCTCGCCTTGTAATCAAGAGGTCCCGTGTTCGATACCCGGTGGAGGCACATAGTGGTTCGGATTCCACTTTAAGCTGTAGGTCCAGTCCCAATTAGCCTTACTGTGCATAAAGTGGACTTAAAACACCAAATCAATCCAATCCAATCAACCCTTTAGGAATTACATTATGTTGTCTGTTTTACAGAGGAACATCAGGTGGTTCTCATGCTTAGCATATTTGATTAAAGTCTTTTCATAATATCTGAAATCTAACTTTACTCCGGGTATTTATTAGATACCCCTGTGTGGACCTAATTGGAATTCAAGCACATATGGTCCCCTTTCCTCAAAATTACAATAGCATAAATGGAACAAAAATTAGTACAGAATTCTGGGGGGCATTGTGGAGTAGTTGGTTAGAGCAACAGACTTGTAGTAAAAACAACAGGTCTGTCGTAGGTTCGTTTCCCACCACCGGCAAAATGAATTTCACCTGAAGTCGAGAGAAGAGGTGCTCTTTCGAAACGTGTTAGAATAAGTATAGTTTAAAGCACTAGACAATGGATAATATCCAATTAACATTGAATGCTAACAGATGAGATAGTTTGGATAAGTGGAAAAAAGAAATACTTAAAAACTCACCACTGCAAAAGTAAAGTCTTTGCATCATCTAACCCCTGGAATTTATAAGCCATTGTTGCCATAGCAACCAACACATGAGACTTTTGACCATCATCTGGTGCTAACCATTCAAGAGCAGTTCCGTATGCATCATATGAATCTTCATACTTCTCAGCTACCAAGAGATGTACAAGTTAGTTACTTGCTGAAATACACTAGATCTACATAATTACGAAGAGATATAACAATACAAAATGTTTACCAATACTGATTAAAGGTCAATTTATTATATACGCAAAAAATATAAGACATAGATATGTGAAAATGAAAAATTAGAAACCTTTGGACTGCTGAATATTGTTGTTCAACTGGTACTGGATCACACAAATATTTTCTACTGTTGAGATTGACAATATAAAATTTAAACTGCACGCTCACCCTTGAAGAAAGCACTAGCCAGTCCACACTGAGTGTAGAAGTTTGCCTCCTTCACCATTTGGTAGTATTTAATGGCTTCCTCATAATCACCTAACTGGACGAGCACTCTGCCGTAATTTGAGAGTACCATATCGAGCAGTGCTGCATGCTCTGTACCTTCCAATAGAGCAAGACACGTCAAGAAAGCTTTTGCTGCTCCTCTGTACAGCTTCTGCCTTTCTAACAGTAATCCTAGCATGTTGAATGCACATGGATTGTTATCAATTCTGTCTGATGAAAAGAAAAAAAAAGGATAGACCACCTCTCCATTTGGAAATAAGATAATAATAATAAAATAAGTGAAAGGTAATTATCAGGGTTTCAAGTAGTTGGTATATTGCAACAGACGAAGGTAAATGTTTATGTCGTACATTTGCGACAAGAACGGCTGTGGAAGTTTGCTACCCTGAGCTCTTTTATCATTTGTTTCCTATCAGTTACAGCGACGTACGTGTATTACAAGATGGCGACTCCCATGCAGAAGTCCTTTTGTGCCATTGAATTTGCAAGCTGTGGTTCTGCTCTTTCAGTTCAGCGAGCTTTTCGACGGCGACTTGGAAGTGATCCGTCATCCGTTAACAACACTCGTCGATGGTTTAATAAGTTTCAAACAACTGAATGTGTCTGCAAAGGGAAGTGTTCTGGACGTCCAAGTGTGTTGAACAAAGCATCGATAAGCATTGCACTACCAGATGGATGTGTGCCATGTCCCAAAAGTTGTGTCACATTGAACATTTATAAGGTACACTATGCTGTTTACTCCCACATAAGCTTTGTCCTTGTACCCCACATGTAAGGAAAATTAAAGGACTATGAAACCTTGATAATCATTTTCAGACATGCTCTAATTATACTGGTGATAATCTGAAATAATATCAGCCCTAGTAGATCAGTTACTGGCATTTTTACAGGTAATGTCATTACGAATTGAAAAATATTATCAATCAATTAACTGGTACCATTCATAATAAAAGTAGTGGACAACATACTCATCAAATTTTTAAAATTCTTCCAATCAAAACTTACATGTATACCAGGTCATCCCATCTGCAGCTGCAGGTACTGCATGCATGCGCTCTATGTTGTATCTATATAATTCTGTGCCTCGGTTGCCGAGATCTAGCAGTGTGGTGCACACCCAATGGGAGTAGCCAATGCAACTCTCGGGATGGATGGCCAGCTGGGTTGTGTGCCTGAATAAGTCCATGGCTTGATCAGGTGCTTTCATCTCAGCAATTAGGGCCTGCAAAAATTTAAACTTTAGTGGGCGAACAGTCAATATTTCGATTGAGGAGTGTATTCCATGGAGGTTGAGCAATCGCGACATTCACTGCTACCATGTGGGAGCAATTAACACATCATTTCTTGAAAACTGCAGAAGACAATTCAGTTCGGTCATTTTTGTTCATTTATATACATACGAAGGTATGACATACTGCAACAAAAAAACAGTGTTTTTTGGTACTTTACCTATTGTTAACAAATGTTGATTTTTTCCCCTCCAAAAATTATGTAACTTATGAATGGATATTACTCTAAACCCACTGATTTTTGTTGATATGTTTTACTTTTACATGTAATAACGAAAACAAGAAACAAAACATCTTCACAATGCAAAGTAATTAGGGGTCTAGTGGGAGATGTGCAATTTTCAAAATTACCCTAAAATTGCAGTTTTCTAAAATTTTGCATATTTTACATTTTTTTTTTTTTTCTTCTTCAAAATTGAGGAAAGGAACTTCCATGTCCTCGAAGAGATGTTTTTTGACGTGCTTCCCTGCAAATATGGTCCATCCAGCATCCATAGGACCAACGCTAGAAGCAATTTTCCAGATTTTTTGCTGCAAGATGGCAACACTGCTTTTCTTGTAACTGTTATTTTTTCACCAATAAGTATCTGCCTATTTTCAATGTGGTTGCATGTACAGTCACGGACACTTCTGCTTTGTAACAAATGTGTTGGAAATGAGTAGTGTAGTTACGATCCTGAACTGTCCATGACTATACATACTATATTATTGTCCATTGTGATGGCCTGTACAGCTGGAGTAAAAAATTGGGAGAGGAGCGTGTATGGATCAGGACCGTTGGCGAAGATTTCTTGTGGAAGCCAAGGTCCACCCCGGGCTATAGCACCAGAGAGTGGTGGTCACAGGTGGTCGAGTATGAACTTTTATGTAAAATTGCAATTTTCTTCTTTCTTTAACTTTCATTTTTGGGAGGTAAAATGTATAAATTTCACCTCTGCTAAATCATAACAGTCATGTCATTCCAAAAAAACACTTAATCTCTCTACGGAAATTAGTTCTCTTGTTATGGTTTTTTTGTACACCGCAGCAAGTTTGAGAAGCATGTACGTGTAAAGTTCCCATCTATAAATAATAATAACCTGGGGTGCAACAGCCCGTGAGGGTCAGGGTATACCTACCGACTGACTATCTGCCTCATTACCACCTGCCGAAGTGGGATATCATCCAACCAGTTACAGGATGACGTATGGTCAGCATGACAAACCCTCAGTCATTGTTGTATGTTTCCATGACCAGGTTACGCTACTCATTTGTAACTCCCCAATTTCCTCATGTTGATGGGTGGTCACTGGTCCCACACACAGGCTGAAATCTCAGGAGAAAAGTTGTTACGCTTCCACCAGGAGGCTCGAACCTGCGCTCCTCCTGTAGCCTGAGCCTAAAGCCTTAGACCGTACGGCCACGGTGCGGGACAGAGGCTCCCATCTTCTAAAAGTTAAACCAGCCATCAAGCCATACAAAGTGACATTAACAGCCTCACTGTAAGGGGTTGCTGTCCAATTCAAGTTACAAGCTCATCTTGCTTTATTACTCTAATTCACTCTTTGTTACTTCGAGTGAAAATATAGCAGTGTTCAGTTATTACATTTCCCCCATAACCTTCCTGGTCTGACTAAATCAGTTTTCTTCATTGCAAATATCCCATGTTGACTGGAAAACATGTAAAATTTCGTCCAAAGGTTTCATATACACATTAGATTCTTACCTGACCAATCCAGCTCTCAATATATGATGGTTCTGTTCTTTGTGCTACTTTGAAAGCCTTGTGGGCCAAGTCAACTCTGTCAAGGCATAAATACAAAGTTCCGAGATTTGCCCAGGCTATCACATTGTTCTTTTCATACTTTATTGACTTGATAAAGGAATGCTGAGCCAGTGAATAATTATTTATTTCTGTAAATAAACCAGATGTGGTGTTAATTGAAATGACAAAAATGTGCAACAGCTACACAGTATAACCCTTTCCAATATAGAATTAAAAATGTGCTTAACAGTCAAGTTAAATTCCTTTAACTTTCATCATCATAACTAAGTGTCAAGTTAACTTTGCAGAAGGTTTTTGCATATGTAGTTCCAAACATGTGAACAGAATATAGTTCCGCTGAGACGGGTTCTATTCTGATACAACTGCATACTTGCAAGAAAACTTATTTAATTTGCAATATGACTGACTTACCCTCTAGCCTTCTTAAACCCCAAGGTTCATGGCTGCAGCAAAACAGGCCTTCCATCTGTCCCTATCCTGAGCAAGATCTATATACTCTTTTCCATCTCTACCGATTTCCCTTAGGTCTGTGACTGTCTTCTACATTCACAAATAACCAATATTTACTTTATTTCGATTGCGTACAAGTTTATAAAATTAACAGGGAACTATTGAGATTAAGAACGCTGTATCATTGTCGATATTTGTTTTAAGTTGTTGATTCCGATTCGTTTTTGTTATATATGTAAGAAGATTGAATTAAAAATGTCTTGTGTTAAAAATCGAAAAATGAGTTTATATCAAATGTTATAAAGTGAAATAATATTTTGGAAGTTGAGTTGTGTTGCTTAAATCTTGCAATGTAAGTATAATAACATTATGAAACCCAGTTGAGCGCTGAGGACTTGCAATTTAATTCTAAAAATTGTGTTAGTCTGCTCATCCTTCGCGTACAATATATATTCAGTGTGAAGTATCGTTGCAAGAAATTGGTGGCCAGTGTGCGGGGATTTGGTTACACTGAAGAATTATAAATTTTAGACTTATTAGTGTCCCTTCCTTTGTGTACTTCATATTTTCGTTCTGTTGTCGTGAATACAAATTAGTGCAATGACAACGAAGAATGTTCCTATCGTGCCATTACCTACGGGTACTTCAGATTTTAATGCTCAATTATTGGTCATGTTTCGGGAATTGAAGGAATCGAATGACAGCGTAAGGCAAAAGTTGTCTGAGCTTGAAAAATCTCAGAAAGAGCAGTTGTCATCTCAGAAAGAGCAGTTGTCAGAGCTTGAAAAATCTCAGAGAGAGCAGTTGTCAGAGCTGGAGAAATCTCAAAGAGAGCAGTTGAAAGAGCAGTTGTCAGAGCTGGAGAAATCTCAGAGAGAGCAATTGTCAGAGCATGAGAAATCTCAGAAAGAGCAGTTTGCAGAACTTGAAGACAGAACGGTGAAGTGTATGGAAAATATGAACAACACTGTTAAGGAGTTGGGCAACTCACTCCGGATGGAGATTGGGCAGGTTGCTGAAGCTTGCCAAACAGCAAATGATCAAATAAAGGGACACGTTAAAGTGTTGGATGAAAATTTCCAACAGTTGAATACATCTGGTGAAGCGAATACCAACAGCATTCGTAAGTTAGAAGATAGTGTTGCTGGATTGGGTTTGCAGGTAAACGAGCAGTGGAATGTTATCAGCCAGATTAGGGAAAATAATAATGAAGGTTTAATTCAACGTGTTGAGATCTGTGAAGCACGATTAAGTGATGTAACAGCTAAACTGCTGATGACTAATACTTCAACAATCCATAAAGCTGCAGGGAACAATGGCAACTTTACTGAAATTTCACGTAATCCAGAGCATCCTGTATCTTTATCCTTGTCATCTTCCAGTGCTTCAGAAGATGAATCTTTTCCATTGCATATGCCAGGAAAACGCAAATCTACAGGAAATCCTAAATCTAATTTGTCAGCTCCTACTTCACCAGTTAATGTGCGAAATTCTCGATTAAAGAAGCCTCATAAAACTTCACATGTTAGTTATGTTGATCCAGCAAATAATGCTTCACAATCTAGCAATATAGACTCTGATATGTCTGAAGTAAACAAAACTAGATATAATTCGCAAGCAACTTCTGGCAAACGATTTAAACCTAATTATAACACGAAGCACCATAGGCACGCTACTATCATTGATTCTGATACAAATAAACCATCTACTTCTAAGGAACAACCACGAAAGTATCTACGGTTGAATGACTTGAATATGTTGCCTAAATTTTCTGGAAATCCAGAGAAATCTAGCCCAAGGAAGTTTATTAAAACCTTAACTTCACATTTGGATTTGCTTCAGATTCCAAACGTTCAGAGATTGGAATGTATTCGGAATTGTTTTCAAGGGCCAGCCGAGGGATGGTACAATACGCACGTGGATTCCTTTATGACATACAAACATTTTGTACATGAGTTTCTGAACAAGTACACTTCATACTCATTGACGCAGGCTCAGTTGTCCGAATTGAGGAACAGAAAGTATGATCAAAATAGCGGTATAAGCATGGAGGTGTTTGCCACTCGTACTTATTCAACATATTACAATTTGGTAGAGCGTCCTAAAGATGCAGAAGTCATAGACATTTTGATTAATCAGTTTCCATCGATTACGGCACAGACGATATTAGGTGCTGGCCTAACGAAGGTTGACGACGTTATTAATTTATTGAAGAGACTGGATTTGATAAAGACCAGATCTGGTAAGAAGTGTGATTTGCCTAGTGATTTTGAAGCGAGAACATCCAGGTTTACTAAGGATTCAAATGCGTCAGATTTCAGAGATAAGCAAAAGTACAAAGTTCAGACAGTTAACACGCAACCAAGGAACAGCGAGCAAAATCCTAATCAAAGGAATAATGGACAGTTTTCTCGCAACAATAGAGATTCTAATTCTGGTTCTACATCCGGTGGTAACTCGTATAATAGAGGGCAAAATGTAAATGACAATTCTGATCGGCGTCAGGACTTTACATTCAGAAGAAGGAATCAAAATAATTATGGCAATCAACAGTTCTTTAGAAGAAATTTAAATGCAAATAACAGAAGTTATAACAATACCCAATTTCGACGAGACAGTGCGAGACCACAGAATGATAGACGTTCTAATACAAGGCAAGGTTATCTACAAACGAGGTCCAATTCAGATCCTAATGTAGCTTGTTTGCCTTATTCCCCGAACAATAGTCAAGGTTTAATCAGTGAAGTAAATTTATGTTGTAATTGTCGTCAACCCTGTGAACAATCATTCGCTTCTCTAAACAGTAATGCTATTTCAGGTAGCCGATTGAATGAAAACGCTGTTTCATTTGATCCCAGAGAAACACAAGTTAAAGAATTAATACAACCAGCGATGGAGTCACAGTCAAACGAACGCCGTGGGTAAATGTAGCCCGATTTACTCGCAGTGATAATACAGAGGGCTGTGTTGCAAGTTTTAACACAGAATATGGTTCACAAAATGTTCAGTCACAAATTACAAATATTTTTCCTGTATATGATAATTTTAAAGACAATGACCAGCTAGCAGTGTTTTTCCAATTGGAATGGTACGAAGAGGAACCCACTTGGACCATGGATGATAGTGGTGTATCATTTCCTATTACTGATCAACCTGTTATTTTTGGGTCCATTTGTAATTTAACAATTCGATGTATTATTGACAGTGGAAGTCAATGTAATCTAATGAGTTACGAATTATGGTGCAGTATCAAGTCCATTGTACAAAGTGCGAGATTGGAATCCATAGATCAGGTAAAATTATTACCATTTGCTGGACAACAAAAATTTCGAGTTGTTGGTAGAAAAATCCTTCACCTTTCAATACAGTCGGTGACTTTTCCGTTGGAAATGTTTGTGTTAAAACAATTACATGCAGATATAATTTTAGGTATACCATTCCTTAGGCAATATAAAGCTATACTGAATTTTAGACAGGAAGAAGTTACGTTGGTATCTCCTGCAAAACAAGAGGTGACACAGTCTTTGTATCGACTGAAGTCTAACGATCATGTTGATAAAAGGGTTCAGTGCATTACGGCAGAAAATTTGCTGATGAACACAAATTCCGAAGAAATCTACATAGTAACTGAAGAGAAAATTGTATCAACAGTACAAAATTGTAGTAAACTCTCCTCACGTCAGCAAGCGCTCTTACGTGAGTTGCTATTAAATTATAGAACACAGTTTTCGAATAAGCCTAGACCCGCTCATGTTGAACCATACAAGATAATGTTGGATACTGATTTACCAATTCGTGCTCCAATTTATCCGGTTCATTTTGCTAAAAGGACAGCTTTGGAGAGTGAATTGAATAAGTGGAAGAACTGGGGCATTATAAAAGAAATGTCGTCCCCTTACCTCAATCCATTGCACATAGTTCCAAAGGCAAATGGAGAATGGCGTCCAGTGGTAGACTTTCGTCGTTTGAATCAGCATGTGATTTCCCCTCTCACTCAAGTCGAACCCATAACTGAACTTCTGCAACACTTTCATGGTGCTACATTCTTTAGTTCGATTGATTTATCATGTGGATATTTCCAGATTCCGCTAACTCCAGACTCCTATCCATATACGGCTTTTTCATACAGAGGGCGCCAGCACGTTTTCTGTTATTTACCTTTTGGTATTAAATCAGCGGTGTCTGTGTTTATGGATCGCATGAACAACCTTTTTGGACCGGAAACCAGTTCTTTTGTGTTGGTATATATTGACGATATTCTTATTTTTAGTTCGACTGCTAGTGAACATTTCAAACATTTGGAGTATACATTGCAGGTTCTTCGAAAGGCAAATTATGAATCTTTCCAGTTAAGTGTTAAGAAAATTTTGCCTTTGTACACAATAGGTGATACATTAGAGAATGTCTAAAGTTTGAAATATTTTAACTGTTATGAGGGAAAGAAATGACAGTTATTGACATCGTTTGAAATATAATTAATTGAAGTTAATAATGTTATTGTAGAAATGAAAGGTGAATTAATTTCACTGTGATCTGTAGAATGATGTGTGAAGTCAGTCATGATAGTTATGAAATGTGTTACTTTCAGGAGTAATAGTATTTATTAGTAAGCTTGTCGTATGTATATCTAAATGTTATGCAGAGATCAGCTTTGTTCAGGTAAATAATATTAATGAAGTTATATATAGGGATCAAATAATGATAGTTTGAGGCAAGTTGTTTACTGAATGTGTAATAATTCAATAATGAATGTACTGATGAGTCGTGTTATGACTGTACATATTGTATTTTATTTATATTAAGTAGTTTAGCCAACAAGGAGATTGGGTTCCGCAAGGCTACTACTAAGTATTGTTTCACGTATGTGTGAATTATATATGCCTCATAATTTGACCCATAATTTTTATGTCTTGAGAAAACTCCTTGTGATCTGCACATTTTAGATAACATACATAAAATTAACAGGGAACTATTGAGATTAAGAACGCTGTATCATTGTCGATATTTGTTTTAAGTTGTTGATTCCGATTCGTTTTTGTTATATATGTAAGAAGATTGAATTAAAAATGTCTTGTGTTAAAAATCGAAAAATGAGTTTATATCAAATGTTATAAAGTGAAATAATATTTTGGAAGTTGAGTTGTGTTGCTTAAATCTTGCAATGTAAGTATAATAACATTATGAAACCCAGTTGAGCGCTGAGGACTTGCAATTTAATTCTAAAAATTGTGTTAGTCTGCTCATCCTTCGCGTACAATATATATTCAGTGTGAAGTATCGTTGCAAGAAATTTCTATACAGAGTGGGGGGACTATGTGACTGTCTTCTACATTCACAAATAAGCAATATTTACTTTATTTCGATTGCGTACAAGTTTATAAAATTAACAGGGAACTATTGAAATTAAGAACGTTGTATCATTGTCGATATTTGTTTTAAGTTGTTGATTCCGATTCGTTTTTGTTATATATATGTAAGAAGATTGAATTAAAAATGTCTTGTGTTAAAAATCGAAAAAATGAGTTTATATCAAATGTTATAAAGTGAAATAATATTTTGAAAGTTGAGTTGTGTTGCTTAATTCTTGCAATGTAAGTATAATGATACAATGATACAATGATACAGCGTTCTTAATCTCAATAGTTCCCTGTTAATTTTATAAACTTGTACGCAATCGAAATAAAGTAAATATTGGTTATTTGTGAATGTAGAAGACAGTCACAGGTCCATCTCAACATTATCCCTCCATCTTCATCTTGGCTTTCCTATAGGTCTCTTACCATCAGGTTTCCCAACAAGAATCCTGTAAACTCTTCTTTCCTCTCCCATTCGAGGCACATGGCCTGCCCACCTAAGTCTTCTTGATTTAATAATTCTAATAATATCTGGACATGAATACAAATTATGTAACCTTCTCTACTCACCTGTTGACCCTTTTAGGTCCAAATATTTTCCTAAGGATCTTACTTTCAAATACTCTCAATTTATGTTCCTCTCTCAATGTAAGGGACCAAGTTTCGCATCCACATAATAATACAGACAAAATTACTGTTTTGTATATTTTAACTTTTAGTTTCTTAGATATTAAACAAGAAGGCAAAAGTTTAAGAAAAGAAAAGTAACATGCATTTCCTGAATTAAGTCTGCTTTTTATTTCCTCTTTAATATCATTTTCATTTGTTAGTATTACTCCTAAGTACTTGAATTTGGAGACTGGTTCAAATGAGTTGTTATCAATAATTAGATTTTGATTATTACCTAACACTTCGTTTCGGCCTGTAAGCATATATTTAGTTTTCTCTTTGCTAACTTCCAAACCTATCTCTTTAGCTGCTTTGAAAAATAGTTTAGCATTATTCTTAATTGTATTTTTATCATCCCCTAATAAGTCTACATCATCTGCATATGCTAACAACTGAGTCACACTGTTTAATTTTAGTCCTTCGTTAGTTTCTTTTACCTTCCTAACAGCATATTCTAAGGCAAAATTAAACAGCAATGGAGATAATGCATCTACTTGTTTTAACCCATCATGAATTGTAAATTTGTCAGACACATTAATACCCATACGAATTTTACTTTCTGTTTCACTGGTGCATACTTTTATCATATTAAGAAGCTTCTTAGGTATTCCAAACTTGACTAATATATTATATAATTTATCTCTTTTGACTGAATGATATGCTTTTTTGAAATCAATGAATAGCTGATGGACACTTTGATTATATTCCCACTTTTTCTCAAGTGTCTGCCTGATGAGAAAAAGTTGATCTGTAGTTGATCTATTACGTTTAAATTTCGTTTCATTATCATATGGGGTTAGTCTTGTTAAAAGAATGTTAGATAATATTTTATATGTTGTTGAGATTAGAGAAATTCCACGGTAATTATTGCAGTTCACTTTATCACCTTTTCTAAAAACAGGAACAATTATGGATTTTTTCCACTGTTGAGGGATTTCTTCTTTATTCCATATTAAACAAATTAATTTATGAATTTGACATATGAACGAATTTCCACCATATTTAATTAACTCAGCTGGTATTAAATCAATGCCAGGTGCTTTGGTACTCTTTAGCATTTTAATAGCATCTTTAACTTCAGTCAAGTTAGGTTCTGGAACTTCATTTACTTCTGATTTATCTCCTACATGAACATTTAAGAGGTCATTAAAGTAGTTCTTTCATCTATTTAAAATATCGCTTGGATCGGCCAAAAAATCACCGTTTTTATCTTTTATCAAGTTTACTTTAGGTTGCTACCCCTTTCTAAATTCATTTACACCTTTATATAAATCTCTGATATTTTTGTTTTTGCTGTTTGTTTCAATTTCGTCAATTTTACTTTTCAAGTAATCTTTTTTTTTTTTTACTTCTAAACGTGCGGTTAACTTCTCGCTTTATTCTATTATAATTGCTTAGATTTGTATCATGTGAGTTATTTAACCACCTAAGTCTAGCCTGATTTCTTATTTCTATTAGATTATGACATTCATTATCAAACCATGGCTTACTTTTTCTTGGTTTATGGTATCCTATACTTTCTTTAGCTGCTGATTTTATTGCATTACGTATGTGCTCCCAATTCTTATTTACGTCTGTTTCATTTATATTTTCATCATCATTTAACTCCTGCAAAACATCAAATCTATTTGACAGTTTAATTTGGTAATCTTTCTTAATTCTTTCATCAGCAAATTTTCCTGTATTAAATTTTATAACTTTTAGATTTTGTTGCTTATGATTTATCACTGCGAGTCTTTCTCTTAATTTAGCAATTTCTAAATAATGGTCACTGGCACAGTCAGCACCTTTATGTGAACGAACCATCAATTATACTAGTATGCCTTCTCTTATCAATGAGAATATGATCTATCTGATTATGAGTTTTACCATCTGGAGAAGACCAGGTATATTAATGGATATCTTTATTTTTTAAAGCGGTACTTTTCACAATTAAATTCTTTGAGATTGCAAAAGTAATTAATCTTATACCATTATCATTACTTAATTCATGAACACTTTCTTTACCAATTGTGGGGTTAAATGTCTCTTCCTTACCAATCTGTGCATTACAGTCACCTAACAGAATTTTCATATCATACTGGGAAATTTATCAAAGAACTGTTCTAACTCTGCATAAAAATCATCTTTAGTATTATCATCGTTATCTTCCGTTGGTGCATGTATGTTTATTAAAATAATTTTACCCCACCTATCCTGTAAAACTGCATATGATATCCTATCATTAATAAATTCTACTGTTTTAAGAGCAGAGATAATTCTATTATTTATGAAGAAGCCTGTTCCAAAATTATGATTCTCAGTACCACCATAGAAAAAAGTATAACGCCCTTCTCCTGGCCACTTAACTTCCTGGATATTTGCAATATACAGACAAAATAATACATCCATTAGCAGGTATGGACTTGTTTGGTTCCAATAAATGTGCAGACGAACTTGGATCCGAAGATCCAAGACCTCGTCAACTGGGGTGCCTGTTGAGTGGAAGAAATCGAGCGAGAATGAATACATTGCAGAGCATGTGGAATTAGTGATACCAGTGTTGCACATCTCACTATGTTAACCCTATGTTTATCGTGATTCATTGCTAATCGTGCTATACAGCGGCGAGAATGGCTGAATCGGTCTCCTGTTCAGGGTGCAGTTTTGCCCGAGTGTTATTTTGGGCATCATCCGAAGTGAAAAGCTCTTCAAAGTCAAGCAAGTTGTCTTAAATGCATATTCCTTCTTACGACAACAAGACCAAAATAAAACAGGGTGCGAGGTGATTTGCCATCAATTTGCATACAAACTGTGGCTCTGGTGTTGATTGATTTGCAGTTTGATTTTAGGAGGAGGAAACAATTGTTGTTCGACGACAAAAGAATCTCTGCAGTATTAAAAGATATCGCTGTGAGAAGAAAAGTGTTTATTATTTGGACGAGACTTGCATCAACGCGGGGCATATATTGAATCAATCGTGGGAGAATACCACCATGCAAAAGCACCGCCAGAGTTGAAGCAACCGAAGGGAAAGGGGGAGCCTTATTGTTTCACCCACTGGCGGCTTTGTTGAAGAGACATGTTTACTGTTCTGTGCAAAGAAAGGGAAGCGTGAGTATCACCAACAAATGGACAGACTAAGATTTGAATCCTGGTTTACTGAAGTCATCAATAAATTGAAACCAAACAGAGTAGCAATCAATGTACTCCATTGTATATATCACCAATAACAAATCATGCATTTTTTGGTGGTATAAAATTGAAGTGTGTGTGTCTGCTAGTAATGGATGTATTGCGAATGAGCAACCAAGTTTTTCATAAATTTATTTACTTCTAAACCAGAAACAATAACTTGTCATTAAATTCAAGAGGGGCATGTCATTTACTTTTACCTTTGTCTTTTTTGCATGTTCGACATATACATGCCCTCATGTTTTGAAGATATTTCGCAATTTACATTAAGTAATGACACATTTATTACATAATTATGCACAGAAAGTACTTTAAAAATTGATACAAAAAGAAGCAAAAATACATTCCGCTTGACATGCATGTGCGGGTTTTGATGTGTTGTGCAGTTGGCAATACTGCAGATTTTCTCAGTGTGTGCGATCTAAACAGCTTGGCGGTTGAGGCAAAACTGGCACAGATGATTCTGAGCTCAGTTCTCGAGAGAATTTATATATAAAACCTGCTGCAAAGTTAGCTTGACGCACAGCTTAGTGTACTTCTTAAATTATTGTTGGGTGATATCTTCTCTGGGTGCACATAGAACAGTGCAGAGTTGAACGGCTACTGCTTTTATAACAAAAACATATTTGAGTATTGACCTTGACAGACAGCCAGCTGCATGCAACAGAGCAACATGCAGAAGACCAGAGTGGTCACTGTAGGAAGAAACCATTTTCCTTTTTGGAGTATATTTTTATTTTTGTTATTTACATTACTTTTCTGCCACTTCTGGCTAACTGCCATGACATGAGGATGTAACACAGACAAAGAACATACATGCCCAGGCTGGAACTCGGTACTTATTTTGACTAAATAGAGCAGTAATGAAAATTGACACTAAGCAATTTATGGATGAAATAAACACTTGTTGCATACCCAGCATTTCTAAAGTTTGTAAAGAACATAGTTAAATGGTTGTGCTGCTTTGAGTACGTACCTTTTGAAGCCGAAATAACACCCAACACATTCCAATGAAGGCAATTTCTTGGATTTATGGACACAACTTTCTTTGCTGCCGCAAGCGACCTTTCTCTTAGCTCCTTTCGCTTCTCGGCTGTTGCAGCAATATCAGCCTGATGGCTATAACTAAGGGCCAGGTCATGCCACAGAAAGCTATTCTCTGGCAAAAGATTCAATGCACGGCAGTAACACCTGAAAGCAAGTGAAGGCTTTTTAATGTATGTCCACCAGACAGAGGGCTACAGCACAATGTTATACCATGGTTGCTTAATAAGGTTTATTATACCATGGTTTTCTACACCTGGGTATTCTACATCATAGTCAAGCAGCTTCCATATTGTCTTTAAACTGGCATACAGTTTGATGAACACAAAAAAAAGTTAAGAATTTTACCCTATGCCTTGCACAGTACCATGAAGGGATGTAAGAGTTGTGGTGTGAAGTTCCCACAAATTCTTGGTCTCAGCTATAGTGGAGCTGTTGAGATTAGCCTCATGCTCTACCTTAACTCCTCACATACGCATTGATGCGCACAAGAGCTGTTTTATACAGGGACACCACCAGAAAAATTCCCACTTGAGATTACCATCACAGGCTCTCAAATGAATCAGAGGCCCAACTAACTGCACTACTGTGGATCCCTGGGGGAAATTTATGTACTCAATCCAGGAATGAATAACACAGCACTTCTAGCATCAAATATAAAAATCATTATTAAATAAGACTAAAAACTATAATACACTGTTGTTTTTTTTTCAAGTACCTTGCTCCTAATTCCAGAACTTCTTGCTTGCCCAACAGCACAGGCTCAACTTCATCCAAAAATTCAGTGGATATGAGTTGCGGTGGAACACTTAGCTTTGCCGAACTGGCCGGCATGTGCACAAGTAAAGTGCAAGCATCACCCATCAGTTTCCAAACACACGACATGTCGCTTCGCTCCCTTGCTGCACTGTGAAAACAAATATAAGGGAAGGAAGTCAAATTTACATTAACAATACCTACAATATTTGTAATATACAATTAACATTCACACCTTTTCCCAGGTACAAAGAAAATAGTCATGTGTCTTGTGTAAGTAAGCATAAATCAAGTCAGTACTTACAAATCGTCATTAGAGGCATGCAAATTTCATTTTTGACGAAAACACGAAATATGAAATAACATGCTGTAATGTTTATTTTTCATGTTTCTGAGAGGTCTGAGGTGCATTTTTCTACCCTGTTTTGTCACGAAATAATGCGAAATGAACTGCAAAATGAGAAATTGACTCAAACACGAAATTTACCGTTTATAGCGTATACTGACACGACACTTTCTGAAGTCTGAAGTATCTTGTGAGTTGTGCAATTCACGGAAAATTGATTAATTCTGCTGTAAATATTTGAGAAGTAAAAATGGATCCCTTTATGCAGGAATAAGCTTAATACTCTGGTAACTACATAAATGTGTATTAGAAAGGATAAGTTTATTTTGTGTACTAAGTGCAGTTTTTAAATGAAATTTAGGATTATATTCACAATTTTAAAACCAAAATGTCATTTTATATAGCACTTTTGATGTGATTATTCACCACTATAACACTGAAATTTTATTTTATTTACCGCTTTTGAACCCGAAATCGACTGTTTTTGTACCGAAATTTTGCTTTTTTATTTACCAAAAATATGTGCCTCTAACCATCATTGTCCATGTTTCTCATCTTATAAATGCAGTTGGAGGCACATGGCACAGTGGTTCGGATCCCACTTTAAACTGTAGGTGCAGTCCCGATTAGCCTTTCTGTGCATAAAGTGGACTTAAAGCAACAAATCAATTATAAATGCAGCATATTTGGTCAATTTTAGGAGGGCTTTAGTGGTAACGCTGTCACGTAATCAAGGGGTTCCAGGTCCAATCTCTGGTGAAGGCAGAGAGGTTTGCTTCCCACTTTAATCTGTGCATAAAGCGAACTTAAACTCGGACGAAATTTTGGTCAATTTTAAAAGTAAAGTTTTTAATTGACCTGGGTTTTATTTTTTGGGTTGGGACATGTTTGCCCTACTGTTGTATAATAAAAGGGGTTCCCTATCAATTGTACTCAACTGATTGATTGATTTTAAATATTAATGGATGTGTCAGTACTTAGGTTATTAGGTGTAAATAACTTATGGACATGCCTCACAAATTAAAACAAAGAATATTTTAAAACCAATTATTTGGAAATGAAGAACACCTTATAAGACTATGAAACTAATAACAACATTTGAGGTCCGGTGGCATCAGAAAAAAAAATTGTGGGGACAAAGACATTTCCTGGGGTCTGGAACATTTAATATACCCATTAAATGCCATACAAAAATGTATATTTGGGCTAAAAAGGCATTAATTTATCTAGTTTTTCTTGTTTGCTGGAGTTGATTGGGGAGGCCTCTCTGGCACCAATAATGCAGAGATCTAAAATTTCCATATCTGTAGTAAAAGCTGAAGCTGTGGAGATGCACTTGACACACATGTTTTCAAGATATAGAGCAATGCAAAATCCCACAAAGGAGTGCCTTTGAGCCCAGGTGCAAGCATCTTGTTGGCCTGCATGAATGGCATGTCCAGGGTATAATACACAGGAAAATGGTTGGTTGCTTTCCGAAAAGGCCATCTCTCACCCTAATTGTGCTCAATTAGGTATAGGTATGCAGTGAAGGCATTGAGAGGATGTGGATGAGATGTAATCAGCACCATGCTCTGGCTGCCTTTAACCCCTCTTTCCTTGGTACCCATTGATTAAGGGCTCTGTGAACCCCAGAGTCCCTATGAAATCAAACCTGGGTCTCCTGCATGGTAGTCAGATGCCCTATCAACTACATCATCGCGAGATCTTACACGTTTGCACTCGTATCGTGCGAGCTATGTAACTGTCCCTTTGCAATATCCCCCCTGCAGTCACTTTTCCCTGAGACTGCCACCAGACACAATGCTCGGAATAATAATGTCAAAGGCTGATTTTGAATCTTGTCTTGAAGTGTATTTGATCCATTATCCTTTGCATCATCCTGAAGGTGTATATACCATTATTAACATTAGTTATCGCAGTTGCAATATTAGGGGAGGAATCATGAAACATGCATGCATACTAGAAACGCAAGCAAACTGCAATCAATGCTTACCTTGTCAACACATTCAAAGCTTCTTCACATCTGTCCCTCGTTAGTCCAATCAAACATTGTGACAAGTAATTCTTTGCCAGGCATAAAGAAGTCTCCCCAAGCCCTTTTAATGCTGGCACATACTTTGGATTATTCTTCACCAACTCACGGAACTCAACTACAGCTTCATCATACAAACCTAAAATCTAATTGGAAACAAATTAAGGAAAGCAACTTTGTACTTATGTTGCGCAGAACAGCATTTTGCCAAAACAAATTCCTGAACTTTTCCAAATACATTTGCAGATCATTCTATAATCGTTTAACTTATTTTAAATCTGTTTACAGCATATTTTTGGAATAGACATACAGAAACTGGCTACAGTTGGAAGAAAAATTAAAGTTTTAAGCACTTTCAAACACCTGCTGCATCAAATTATGGTTTACAAATATGAGAAAAATCCATAGCCACTACAGGCACAACAATCAACTTCAACTTTTACATAATTTTGTACATTTTTGTGTAATTCCGTGACTCTTTTTAGTAGTAGCTTAAATTTCCTGACTTCTCCATGGTTTTCAGATCAGTTGCAGCCCTGGTAAACTGAGTTAATTTTCTTTACTGTTCCATTGATGCATTAAAAATATGGCACAAAACACATGCATATGGTGAAAGCAGGTCTCATACAGTGAATAGTCAGCCTCTGTGGCAAAGTGTTTAGGGGTCCTAGTTTCAAATCCTCAATAAGATATTGTGTTTGTACCTTCATCATTCATCCTCATTGCTGTGATTAAGTTAGAGAGGTAGAAAAGGAACCTAAAACACAAAAATACAAATGCAGATTCTACAAATTCTACAGAACTTACCTGTTTGACGGTAGC